>NC_135815.1:94986667-95286667 GCF_964213995.1 Mustelus asterias | reverse complement strand
GCTTTCACATATAATGCGCACTGTTCGCAGCAGTTTTGTACTGTCAGCTGTGGTTCAGTGGGTAGCATTCCCATCGCCCAGTCAGAAGATTGTGGGTTCCAGTCTCACTCCAGGGTTCAAAGGCAAAAATCTAGGTTGACACTCCTGTGCAGTACCGAGAGAGTACTGCACTGTTGGAGGTGTCATCTGCTGGATGAGGCATGAAATTGAGGCACTGTTTATCCTCCAGGATGAATGTAAGAGATCCCATGACACAAGTTCGAAGATGATCAGGGGAGTTATACCTGGTGTGCTGGATAAAATGTCTTTGTCAGTCAACACAGAACCATACAATCCCTACAGTGCAGAAGGAGGCCATTCAGCCCATCGTGTCTGCACTGACCCTCCGAAAGAGCACCCCATCCAGGCACCCATCCCCAGAACCCCACATATTTAGCATAGCTGAACCACAAGGGGCAATTTAGCATGGCCAATCCATCTAATCTACACATCTTTGGACAATAAGGGGCAATTTAGCATGGCCAATCCACCTAATCTACACATCTTTGGACAATAAGGGGCAATTTAGCATGGCCAATCCACCTAATCCACACATCTTGATTTGATTTGACTTGATTTGATTTATTGTCACATGTATTAACATACAGTGAAAAGTATTGTTTCTTGTGCGCTGTACAGACAAAGCATACCGTTCATAGAGAAGGAAACGAGAGAGTGCAGAATGTAGTGTTACAGTCATAGCTAGGGTGCAGAGAAAGATCAACTTAATGCAAGGTAAGTCCATTCAAAAATCTGACAGCAGCAGGGAAGAAGCTATTCTTGAGTCGTTTGGTATGTGACCTCAGACTTTTGTATCTTTTGCCCAAAGGAAGAAGGTGGAAGAGAGAATGTCCAGGGTGCGTAGGTCTTAATTATGCTGGCTGCTTTGTCAAGGCAGTGGGAAGTGTAGACAGAGTCAATGGATGGGAGGCTGGTTTGCGTGATGGATTGGGCTACATTCACGACCTTTTATGGTTCCTTGTGGTCTTGGGCAGAGCAGAAGCCATATTTAGCTGTGATACAACCAGAAAGAATGCTTTCTATGGTGCATCTGTAAAAGTTGGTGAGAGTCGTAGCTGACATGCCAAATTTCCTGAGTTTTCTGAGAAAGTAGAGGCGTTGGTGGGGCTTTCTTAACTATAGTGTCGGCATGGGGAGACTAGATCAGGTTGTTGGTGATCTGGACACCTAAAAACTTGAAGCTCTCGACCCTTTCTACTTCGTCCCCATTGATGTAGACTATAAGGACAATAAGGAGCAATTTAGCATGGCCAATCCACCTAACCTGTAAAACTTTTGGACTGTGGGAGTCCCATCCCAATAACCCCATGTATTTAGCATGGCTAATCCATCTAATCTACACGTTTTTGGACCATAAGGGGCAATTTAGCATGGCCAAGGGGATTTTCCGGTTTCGGGACGAGCGAGGCCGGAAAATCCCGTCTAAGATGCTCATGTACATATATTGCATAAACCACATGCCAAGCATGCAATCCACACAAATGTATTTCGAGCCAATTTGCAACACAAAATAGAACCATCTCATTATCAAATATCACTCTTGACGCTCAAGTTTCGAAGCATGCAGTCACTTACAATGAAAATAAATGCAGCCTTGTGGTCTGCAATGTGAAACAATCGAAGATGCCAGACCAGCAACAGCTGTGAGACGTGACAACATCCCACTGTGATCTGTGCTCCAGAACGAGCTGTGCCCTCACTGTTGCAGTACAGCTAAAACACTGGCATCTCGCTAACAATGTGGAAAACTGCCCAGGTATAACCTGTCCATAAAAGGCAAGACAAATCCAATCCGGCCAATTACCACCCCTTCAGCCCACTCTCGATCATCAACAAAAATCCCACTCCTGACATTTCCATTGGGGCAGCATGGTGGCACAGTGGTTCGCACTGCTGCCCCCCCCAGCGCCAGGGACCCAGGTTCAATTCCGGCCTCGAGTCATTGTCTGTGTGGAGTTTGCATGTTCTCCCCATGTCTGCGTGGGTTTCCTCCGGGTGCTCCAGTTTCCTCCCACAGTCCAAAGATGTGCGGGTTAGGTGGATTGGCCATGCCAAATTGCCCCTTAGTGTCAGGGGGACTAACTAGGGTAAATGCATGGGGTTATGGGGAGAGGGCCTGTGTGGGATTGTGGTCGGAGCAGACTCGATGGGCCAAATGGCCTTCTTCTGCACTGTCGGGATTCTATGATTCTATGAAAATAATGGAAGATGTTATCGACAGTGCTATCAAGCAGCACTTACTCAGCAATAGCCTGCTCACTGATACTCAAAATTGGGTTCTGCCAGGACCACTTGGCTCCAGACCAGTTAAGCCTTGGCTCAAACATTGACAATCGAACTAAATTCAAGGGGTAAGGTGAGAGCGTACACCTTTGATATCAAGGCAGTATTTGACCAGGTGTGGCATCAAGAAGTCCTCACAAAACTGGAGTCAAACGGAATCCGGGAGCAATCACTGGTTGGAGTCATACCTAACATAAACAAATTGGATTATGGATTAACAAGATCAATCATTTCAACCCCAGGACAACACTGCAGAAGTTCCTCAGGTTAGTCTCCTAGGCCCAGCCATCTTCAGCTGCTTCATCAATGGCCTTCTCTTCATCATAAAGTCAGAGATGAGGTTGCTCCAACAACTCCATAGATCCTGAAGCAGTCTGTGTCCAAATGCAGCAAGACCTGGACAACAGCCTGGCAATGACCATCTCCAACAGGACTTCAGCTCAGATCTTCCCATGATGCTGTCTGACATCGTCATCATTGAATCCCGCATCATCAACATCCTGGGGGTTACTGTTGTCCAAGAACGAAACTGGGACAACCACTTAAGCACTGTGGCTACAAGAGCAGGTCAGAGGAGAGGGAATTCTGCAGCAAGTAACTCACCTCCTTCTACGATGCCATCCATGCTAAGGCAGCCTGCTTGATCAGCATCCCATTCAAAGCCTTAACCATTCAGGCCCACTAATGCGCAGTTGTAGCAGAATGTACGATGTACAAGATGCATTGTAACGATCTTACCGAGTCTCCTTCGACAGCACCTTTCAAATCTCTGACCTCTACCACCTGGAAGAGCCCAGAACAATGGGGTGGGATTTTATGGCCTCACTCGTCCCGAAACCGTAAAATCCTGCCCAAAGTCAACGGACCTTCCTATTGTCCGCCCCTCGTCCGCTCCGATTCCCGTGGTGGGCGGGCCAGGAAAATTCCGGCCACGGACTTTGCACCATCCAGAAGATAAAGTTTTTAAAGTTTTAAAGTTAAAGTTTATTTATTGGTGTCACATGTCGACTTACATTAACACTGCAATGATGTTACTGTGAAAATGCATGGGAACACCACCCCCTGCATGTTCCTCTGCAAATCACATGATAATTACAATTATCATATTTGCGGGTACAATTTTATCTTTGAAAAAGCATTTAGACAGTTACATGGGTACGATGGGTATAGAGGGATATGGGCCAAATGCGGGCAATTGGGATTAGCTTAGGGCTTTTAAAAAAAAAGGGCAGCAGGGACAAGTTGGGTTGAAGGGCCTGTTTCCATGCTGTAAACCTCTATGACTCTATAATTGCATTACATCATATATCAGGTATAGCATCAGTGTGTGGGAGTCTGACATGGAAAATAGTTCAAAGACTTTAATTGACATTAAACATTTGATCTAATTCCTATGTAAACATAATCTACTTTTTAAAGCTTATGCCATTTTGCTCCCTAACTCATTGAACAAGAATTTTGGCCATGAGGTATGGACATTGGGGTGGCACGGTGGCACAGTGGTTGGCACTGCTGCCTCACAGCGCCAGGGGCCCGGGTTCGATTCCCAGCTTGGGTCACTGTCTGTGCGGAGTCTGCACATTCTCCCCGTGTCTGCGTGGGTTTCCTCCGGGTGCTCCGGTTTCCTCCCGCAGTCTGAAAGACGTGCCGGCTCGGTGCATTGGCCGTGCTAAATTCTCCCACGATGTACCCGAACAGGCGCCGGAGTGTGGTGACTCGGGGATTTTCCACAGTCACTTCATTGCAGTGTTAATGTAAGGCGACTTGTGACACTAATTGATAAATTTTAAAACTTGAAACATTTGGTCAAGCAAACAGCCACCACAGTCCACAGGGCCGTGTAAATCTCCATGGCCAATTACCAAAGAATTACGATGACAATACACACCTTTTTCAGGTACAAATCAGGTATCTGAGCGTCTCGGATGGAGGACAAGTCTGCATTGCAAACCATCAGCCATATTAGTAAAGACAGTAAAAAGACATTCAGGGCTTGTGCTTGATGCAGGCTTTCTTCCACCCTCCCTCACATACATTTCCACAAACACCCCTCCTCACTGCACCCCAGGATGTTAACCTCAGGCCCCTCCTGCCTCACCCCATCACCAAGATCGTTCAACTAAACCTCAGAATCATTTCTCAGTCTCCGGCTCACTCGCCAATCTACAGCTAAAACCCTTCGCCTCAGCCTTCGCCACCTGCCCAGTGGAGCAATCCACTACTCTCCGCGTCTATCTTCCATTAACTCCTCTGTGTACCTCTATCCGTCAAATCAGCCCCACACTAAGTGCAGCCCAGCCATCGTTCCTGCCTTGTTGGCCTACACAGGCCCACACCAAGTCCTGCAACTCCCAAACTAATGAGTCAAGATGAAGGATAATTGGGAGGGGCAGAGCAAGCGAGAGGGAGAAAGGAGAAGCAAAGGGAGAGAGAGGGGAGCCAGGGAGAGAGACAGAGAGGGAGGTGGGGTGAGAGATAGGGGGAGAGAGGGGGAGGCAGGGAGAGGGGGTGGGGAAGCAAGAGGGGGAGGCAGGGGGAGAGAGCGGGGGGAGAAAGAGGGGGAGGCAGGGAGAGAGAGAGAAGGAGGCCGGGTGAGAGAGAGAGGGAGAGAGAGGAGGGAGAAAGGGGGGGAGAGAGAGGGGGAGACAGAGGGGGGGAAAGAGGGGCGAGAGAGAGGGGGAAAAAGAGGGGGAGAGGCGGGTAGGCAGGGAGAGAGAGGGGCAGATCGGGGGAGAAAAAGGGGCAGATTGGGAGAGGAGGCGGGTGAGAGAAGAGGAAAGAGGGAGGAGAGAGGGGGAGAAAGAGGAGGATAGAGGGGGAGAAAGGGGGGAGAGGGGGAGGAGAGGGGGAGAGGGTGGGAGAGGGGGGAGAGGAGGGAGAGAGGGGAGCGCAAGGGGGAGAGGGGGGAAGAGGGGGGGAGAAAAGAGGGAGAGATGGGGAGGGGGGAAGAGAGATAGAGAGGCAGGCGAGGAGAGAGGGAGAGGCAGGGAGAGAGGGGGGGAGAAGGGGGAGAAAGGGAAGAGAAGGGGAGGCAGGGAGAGAGAGAGGGAGAGGGGGAGAAGCAATCAAAGAACAGAATTCAGAGCAAGAGAGAAAGAGAGAGTGAGAGAGCAGAGCAGGGAGAGGGAAGCAGAATGTGTGGCAGAGGGAGAGGCAAAGAGGGAGACAGAGACAGAAAGGGAGAGGCAGAAGGAGATATTTGGACACAGAAAGGGAGACAGAGAGAGTTGGCTGAGAACAAGGCATTGAGAAAGAGAGAGGGTGAGGTAGGGGAGAGAGGCAGAAAATGCAAAATGCTGAGAACGACAAAGAGAGGGGGTAGGAGAAAAAGGCAGAGAAAGAGAGAGAGAGTGGAAATAGTGATCCTTTTATTTAAAGGCATTCAGGAATTTGACTATTCCCATTTTTGTTATCCCTTCCATCCCCACAACCTTGTAGAAATGATCAATTTCTCTGATTCTCATCCCTAATAATGCCCACACTCACGCCACCATCTCCAGGCAACTTAGCCTCATAAATGGCCTAACTGAGTGCTCCACCTCTCTCCGTGACCCTCCCCTCCATTAAGACCCTCTGGAAAGCCCCTCTCTTGAGACTGAGATTTTAGACACTCCTGGTTCTTGGGCTCACCATCCATTCCTGGATTTTTTTGGGGGGGAGTTTTCAAGTGAAAGGCACTACGCAAATGCAAGTCAACGTTGGTGACTGAGACTCAGTAGTTTATCAAAAATAAACTTATCGTCAGACAGCTGTTCCACGGCCAAGAATAACTCAAGTGTTCTCTTGCTGACAACCTTATCATACACCCACTACATTAATGTGCTTGTGAAGGACAGTTGTTAAGTGATAATGGATCTTCAATGAAGTTACCAAAAATAAATAAAAGCCCGAGTACAAAAGGTTCTTTGGGTGTTCATTTGTCATGCTCACTTCATATAGCTAAAAGGAAAAGTTGTCGTTCGCAAGAACTTTTGATAAAAAAAAGCTTTCCTGAAAATTCTTAATATTGTGACATACTTATTCACAATATATTTTACACACACACACACACACACAATCTGAAGTAAAATGCCATAAGCAAATGGAAGTACGACAAATTTGTCTTTTGGAGAAATCTCTTAACAGCCAACGTACCTCAGTTTATTGATTAGCTCATGGGAACTCATCTTACTGACTGTGAGCAGACTTGTATCAATGGGCGTATGTATGGCACACACTGCTTGCCACTCTTCCGTATTTCACCCATCCAAGATTTTATGCCGTGGGATTTAGGTCAACGTTTCTGACAGAAAAGTCAAGGGGAGGCTGTCCTCCCCTGAAGCTTGTGGGGTCAGAGGTCACTGCCCAGATCAGGAGGTCAAGACTTCAAGCCTGACTCCAGCAAGCTGCATTTACAGTCTCGGCCGACACTTCCCTGTGGGACTAAGCAAGTGTTGCATAGTTGCTGCATTTCCAATGAGGCAATAAATTGGGGCATAATATGCCCCCCCAACTCTGAACCAACCCCCCACATACAAAGAAAAGCAGGGGGGTGTTATAAAAGCACGGGATAGGCCCTATCCCCATAACCCCACATATTTACCCTACGAGTCCCCTAACATGAGGGTCAATTTAGCATGGCCAATCAACCTAACCCGCATATCTTTGGACTGTGGGAGGAAACCGGAGCACCCGGAGGAAACCCACGCAGACACGGGGAGAATGTGTAAACTCCACACGGACAGTAACCCGAGGCTGGAATTGAACCCGGGTCCCTGGCACTGTGAGGCAGCAGTGTTAGCCACTGTGCCACCGTATCACCTTTATATGTAAAATACGTGGGGTTACAGGGATAGGGCCTGGGTGGGATGCTCTGTCGGAGAGTCGGTACAGACTCGATGGGCTGAATGGCCTCCTTCTACACTGTAGGGGTTCTATGACTCTATATGTGAGCAATATATCACTCTACTGTGAGCAATTTTGGGCCCCACACCTCAGGAAGGACATACTGGCACTGGAGCGGGTCCAGCGGAGATTCACACGGATGATCCCAGGAATGGTAGGCCTGACATACGATGAACGTCTGAGGATCGTGGGATTATATTCATTGGAGTTTAGGAGGTTGAGGGGAGATCTAATAGAAACTTACAAGATAATGAACGGCTTAGATAGGATGGACGTAGGGAAGTTGTTTCCATTAGCAGGGGAGACTAGGACGCAGGGGCACAGCCTTAGAATAAAAGGGAGTCACTTTAGAACAGAGATGAGGAGAAATTTCTTCAGCCAGAGAGTGGTAGGTCTGTGGAATTCATTGCCACAGAGGGCTGTGGAGGCCGAGACGTTGAGCGTCTTCAAGACAGAAATTGATAAATTCTTGATTTCTCGAGGAATTAAGGGCTATGGGGAGAGAGCGGGTAAATGGAGTTGAAATCAACCATGATTGAATGGTGGAGTGGACTCGATGGGCCGAATGGCCTTACTTCCGCTCCTATGTCTTATGTCTTATGGTCTTATATTTTTATTACAAAGTCTTGCAGGATTGTTAGTGATATCTCGAAGCATGAACTCTGCAATTGGATGCAGACTTGGGTCCATTTGCAAATCTCCGGCCTTGGTTACCATTATTTTATCGATGTAAGTTCATATGTGCTTCATGTTTTGTAAAGTCTAATGTATTAGGTAGTCTAACATATTAAAATATTACGCAGGTGGCTGTAAGTTGCTTCAAGATAAGAGGTAAACCGCAGGAACTGTGGATGACAAGTTGGGGGTAGTGTTAGTAAAGTTGTCCTGTAGTTTAGGACCCTTGGGGCAAGAATCTGTTAGAATCATGGGACTTTGTGGGAGGGAGGATGAAGGGTCTCATGCAGTGGTTCCCAACCTTTTACCCGTCATGGCACACTTTTATGCTATAGAAATCTTGAGGCACACCTCTGCTATTCTCCAAGTGAGCTGCCCTCGAGCCATTTATCTGTAAAACCTCATAAAAGCACAGTCAATGCACCAACAATGCAATTTTCATTAGTTTAAGATGCTTTCAATGGAAGCATTATCAAATTTCCGATATGAAATACAATATTTTTATTCAGATTGTAGACAATTTACAAATGTTTTCCATTCAAAGTTACAATTGTTCTCAGTTTTTTTAAGTCTGCATTCAACCCACTCCCAAGCCCTGTCTTGTCCCTGCCCAAATGGAGAAAGTGATGTGGCGATGCCGGCGTTGGACTGGGGTAAACACAGAAAGAAGTTTGGAGATCCTCTCCACTTGGAGCCGGCAGTTTGCGGTACAAATGGAGAAAACACAGCACTCCAATTTACACACAGCAAGGTTCCATATCAAAGTGATAATGACCATCAATTAATCTGCTGTCTTGTTGAGGTGTTCAGGGATAAATGTTGGACACTGGACAAGGGAGAACCTAAACTGCTCTTCCTGTGCCATTAGATCTTTTACATCCATCGGAAAGGGTAGTGGTGGGCTCGAATTATAGCCCTCTCTGCAAGATGGCACCTCTGGCTGTGCAGCGCCCCTCTCTGAATCAGTTATAACACCAGCAATGAAAACTGTAAAAGTTTTGACGTTAAGTACGCCCAGGCCAGGGTCTAAATATGTCTAATAACAATAATAATAATGGGTGCAATCGCAATCGCTCAATGTGGGAGGAGCTGAGTGTTGACAAGGGATTGTTTGAAAGCAGAGCAAAGGTACACAGATGTTCTTATATCCTTTAAATGCAGAGGAGCAACTTAGGAACTGTTGAGATTAATGGGCTTCTGACCAGATTGGAACAAATTATACGTACAGAATCAGTACTGGGATAAATGCTGTCATCCACAGATACTGCAGGGATAGGTATTAAAATCTAGAACACCTGTTTTACAACTGCTTCCCCACCATGGTTAACACATGAGAATGGATGGCGCAAAACTTCAGTCAATGAAACTGAAAAATCAATCATCAGCATCATCGCAAAGCCAACAGACCAAAATCTTACATCCATATTAAACACTGAAATGAAGAGAATCCAAACATCAGGTTGCTTCCACTCATAGAATCATAGAATCCCTACAGTGCAGAAAGAGGCCATTCGGCCCATTAAGTTTGCAACTGGCTCTCTCTGACAGAGTACCTTACTCAGGCCCTTTCCCCCACCCTATCCCGTAACCCCACACATTCACAATGGCCAATCCATCCAACCTAAACATCTTTGGACACTAAGGGGCAATTTAGCATGGCCAATCCACCTAACCTGCACATCTTTGGATACTAAGCGGCAATTTAGCATGGCCAATCCACCTAACCTGCACATCTTTGGACACTAAGGGACAATTTAGCTTGGTCAATCCACCTAACCTGCACATCTTTGGACACGAAGGGACAATATAGCATGGCCTGTCCACCTAGCCTGCACATCTTTGGACAAGAAGGGATAATTTAACATGGCCAGTCAACCTAACCTGCACATATCTGGACACTCAAGGGTAACTTAGCATGTCCAGTCCATCTAACCTGCACATCTTTGGACACTAAGGGGCAATTTAGCTTGGTCAACCCACCTAACCTGCACATCATTGGACACTAAGGGACAATTTAGCATGGTCAATCCACCCAACTTGCACATCTTTGGACACTAAGGGGCAATTTAGCATCGCCAATCCACCTAACCTGCACATCTTTGGACACTAAGGAGTAATTTAGCATGGCCAATCCACCCAACCTGCACATCTTTGGACAGTAAGGGGCAATTTAGCATGGCCAATCCCCTTAACCTATACATCTTTGGACTGACGTTTTATAGTTCCAAACTCTCTCGACTTGCAGATCAAAACGCGGTTTGAGTATTTTTTTGGTTGAAGCGTTTTCAACAAACAGTAGTGAATAATGAAATGAATTTGGCCAATTGTCAAACACTAACATGACTCGGGATCAAGAGGAAACATCCTCAGATGTCAACCACACTCGGCGGGGAGCCACTTTTCTATCAAATGGTGTTCCCCCTGTGGCGTTAACAGCCCCAGCAAACTAGGGAATTCCTCCAGTGTGACAACGTTCAAACTCAGAAATATTATCTGGCAAAGTACCAGAAATACAGATAAGGTCCCAGTAACAGTGCGTGGAAGAGACAGCATGAAAACATGTAATCTGCAAAACACAGGCACATGCAAAGAAGTTTCAGATAGGGTAACCACAGAAAAATTATAATAAAACAATGAGATAAGTTAGAGACAGACAGGCCTATATTTCAGAGTTTTAAAGCTAAATACATGTTTACATGTTTCCCCTAATGACCAGTCCCTGTGTGATACACAAGCGCATGCCAAAAGTAATTAAAGCAAGGATCACAGAATTGGGCAGTTGACTTCGTTATCTGACACAAAATGATCGCCTCTCAGAGATATTCCAAAAATTCAGTCCTCCGACTGTGGCACACCTTCAGAGGAAAGGGAAGCTCACACAAGCATCATGTCGGGAATGTAATCAAAGCCATTTCCCACGTGGCCCGCGCCCTCTGCGTCTTGGCACCGCGGCTTTGCTAACTAAGTGCCTCTGCTAAGTGAACATTAACCACTTCAATTTTGCTAAACACAGCCCTCGATTGTAAACAGCGCTCCCATTTGTTTTGCTTGAGCAAAGCCACAAGGAGATGCCGTGTAATCGCACGCATACTTACTCTGACATGGAAAATCCTTTTACAGGCAGTAACTGCAGAATGATCTCTTCACGTCAACCTCGGGTTAAATTTACATGACGGTCAGATGTGTCCAGGACGGTGCACGCAGGCAAAACATCAACATCGGAATTCTATCGTCCTGCCCGCCACGGGAATCGGAGGGGGCCAGGGGCAGGACAATGGGAAGGTTCGTTAACCTCAGGCGGCATTTTCAGGTCTCGGGCCAAACGAGGCTGTAAAACCCTGCCCATAATTTCAGAATGTTGCATCATATCCATCACTTTGCAACTGATTTGATTTGATTTATTATTGTCACATGTATTAGTATGCAGTGAAAAGTATTGTTTCTTGCGCGCTATACAGACAAAACATATCGTTCATAGAGAAGGAAAGGAGAGGGTGCAGAGTGTTGTGTTACAGTCATAGCTAGGATGTAGAGAAAGACCAACTTAGTGCGAGGTAGGTCCATTCAAAAGTCTGATGGCAGCAGGGAAGAAGCTGTTCTTGAGTCGGTTGGTACGTGACCTCAGGCCTTTGTATCTTTAATTAAACGTTGTTAATAGGGCACTTACGGATTTTTGACTTAAATTTGTGGCCAATCTACTCAATGCCAGTGCGAATGTTAATGGACACTTGCGAGCAATTTGGGGCCCCGTATCTAAGCAAGGATGTGCCGGCCCTGGAGAGGGTCCAGAGGAGATTCACGAGAATGATCCCGGGAATGAAAGGCTTGACGTATGAGGTCTGTGCTCGGTGGAGTTTAGAAGGATGAGGGGGGGATCTCATCGAAACTTACGGAATACTGAAAAGGCCTGGATAGAATGGACGTGGAGAAGATGTTTCCATCAGTAGGAGAGATTAGGATCCGAAGGCACAGCCTCAGAGTAAAGAGATGATCCTTTAGAACCGAGATGAGGAGGAATTTCTTCAGCCAGAGGGTGGTGAATCTGTGGAATTCATTGCCACAGAAGGCAGTGAAGGCCGGGTCATTGAGTGTATTTAAGACAGTCTGAGGTCATGTACCAACCGACTCAAGAACAGCTTCTTCCCTGCTGCCGTCAGACTTTTGAATGGACCTACCTCGCATTAAGTTGATCTTTCTCTACACCCTAGCTATGACTGTAACACTACATTCTGCACCCTCTCCTTTCCTTCTCTATGAACGGTATGCTTTGTCTGTATAGCGCGCAAGAAATAACACTTTTCACTGTATACTAATACATGCGATAATAATAAATCAAATCAAATCAAATCAAAATCAGAGATAGATAGGTTCTTGATTGGTAAGGGGATCAAAGGTTATGGGGAAGAGGCGGGAGAACGGGGTTGGGAAACTTATCAGCCATGATTGAATGGTGGACCAGACCTGATGGGCCAAATGGTCTAATTCTGCTCCTATGTCTTATAACCCATGGTTCACATGTACATTTATGCAGTGACGCAGCTTAGACCTAGACCACAGAGCTGGTTTTGCAATTCCGTTCAAAAGTCGCTCAACATAATTTACATCAACAAGTTATTTTGCTTGCTATTCGCACGCAAAATTTGCATGGGCTGAGAAATGGATACAGATTAGCCACAGCAAACCACACTCAGCGCTTACAAAAGCAATAACAAATGGCTACAAAGGAAGCAAGCCAGGAACCTAAAGAGAACTGCTTGAAAGTGAAGAGAGATGGGGATGAAACTAGGGGTGTTGAACTAATTTGGACCAAGCACCTGAGCTGCAGAGAAACATAGGAGCAGCAGTAGGCCATTCGGCCTTCGACCCTACTCCGCCATTCAGTTAAATCATGGCTGACCTGGTTGTGGCCTCAACTCCACATTCCTATCTGCACCTGCCCCCCCCCCCCCCCCCCATTACCCTTGACACTGCCTCACTCAACAAAAACCTGTCTGGCTCTGTCTTAAACAAATTCAAAGACCCAGCCTCTACTACTCTCTGTGGACTGGGCCTTGTGATTGGGGACTCCACAATTAAGGGGACAGATAGGAGGGTCGGAACTAAAGGTAGGGACTCAGGGTTGGTGTGTTGCCTACCAGGGGCTGGGGTCCGGGATGTGTCTGACAGGGTATTCAGGACTCTTAGGGGGGAGGGAGATAAACCACAAGTTATTGTACATGTGGGGACACACGACATAGGGAGGATAGGGGAAGGGGATATTAGGCAGGGATTTATGGAGTTGGGGTGGAAACTAAAGGCCAAGACTGACAGAGTGGTTATCTCTGGACTCTTGCCTGTACCACGGGATAGTTTAGAGAGGAATAGGGAGAGGGAAGGTTTGAATTCATGGCTGAGGGGATGGTGCAGGAGGGAGGGGTTCAGGTACTTAAGCAATTGGGGCTCGTACTGGGGAAGGTGTGACCTCTATGAGAAGGATGGTCTACACCTTAATCAGAAGGGGACCAATATCCTGGGGGGTAAATTTGCTAAGGCCATGCAGGGAGGTTTAAACTGATTCGGGGGGGGGGAGGGATCCTGAGTAGTGGGGCTGAAAGTGAGGGATGCATGGATGGGGACTGCAATGCACGGCATTGCAGAGGTGGGGTGGAGCAGGGTTTGAAATGTGTATACTTCAGTGCCAGGAGTATTCGCAATAAAGTGGGTGAACTTGCAGCGTGGATCAGTACCTGGGACTTCGATGTTGTGGCTATTTCAGAGACATGGATAGAGCAGGGGCAGGAATGGATGCTGCAGGTCCCGGGGTTCAAATGTTTTAGTCGAAGTAGGGAAGGAGGTAGAAGAGGGGGAGGGGTAGCATTATTGGTCAGAGATTGTATCACAGTGTCAGAGAGGAGGTTTGATGAGGACTTATCTGTTGAGGTAGTATGGGCGGAGATTAGAAATAGGAGAGGAGAGGTCACCCTGTTGGGAGTCTTTTATAGACCTCCTAAAAGTTCTAGAGAGGTTGAGGAAAGGATTGCGGAGTCAATCCTGCTTAGGAGTGAAAGTAATAGGGCAATTGTTATGGGGGATTTTAACTTGACTAATATTGACTGGAATTGTTATAGCTCTAGCTCGTTAGAGGGGTCAGTTTTTGTTCAAAGCGTGCAGGAAGGTTTTTTGACTCAGTATGTAGACAGGCCAACTAGAGGTGAGGCTATATTGGATCTGGTGCTGGGAAATGAGCCAGACCAGGTGCTAGACTTGGAAGTTGGTGTGCATTTTGGTGATAGTGACCACAATTCGGTTACGTTCACCTTAGTGATGGAAAGGGATAGGCATGAACCTCGGGCCAGTGGTTTTAGCTGGGGGAAGGGTAATTATGAGGCTATTAGGAGAGAATTAGGAAACATAGGTTGGACTAGGAGATTACAGGGACTGGGAACGTCCGACATGTGGAGTTTTTTCAAGGAGCAGCTACTGCGAGTCTGTGATAGGTATGTCCCTGTCAGGCAAGGAGGAATTGGTAGGGCTAGGGAACCGTGGTGCACCAAAAAAGTTTCTTTGTTGGTTAAAAAGAAAAAGGAGGCTTATGTTCGGATGAGACGTGAGCACTCGGGTAGTGCACTAGAAAGCTTTAGATTGGCTAAGAGGGAGTTGAAGAGCGAGCTTAGAAGGGCTAAAAGGGGACATGAGAAGACTTTGGCGGATAGGGTTAAAGAGAATCCTAAGGCGTTCTATAGGTATGTCAAGAACAGAAGGTTGGTTAGGGCAAGTTTAGGGCCAGTTATAGATGGCAGAGGGAAGTTATGTGTGGAACCGGAGGAGATTGGTGAAGCATTGAACCAATATTTCTCTTCGGTGTTCACGCAAGGGGACATGAATATAGCTGAGGAGGACACTGGGTTGCAGGGGAGTAGAATAGACAGTATTACAGTTGATAAGGAGGATGTGCAGGATATTCTGGAGGGTCTGAAAATAGATAAATCCCCTGGTCCGGATGGGATTTATCCAAGGATTCTCTGGGAGGCAAGAGAAGTGATTGCAGAGCCTCTGGCTCTGATCTTCAGGTCGTCGTTGGCCTCTGGTATAGTACCAGAAGATTGGAGGTTAGCGAATGTTGTCCCATTGTTTAAGAAGGGGAACAGAGACTTCCCCGGGAATTATAGACCGGTGAGTCTCACTTCTGTTGTCGGCAAGATGTTGGAAAAAATTATAAGGGATAGGATTTATAGTTATTTGGAGAGTAATGAATTGATAGGTGATAGTCAGCATGGTTTTGTGGCAGGTAGGTCGTGCCTTACTAACCTTATTGAGTTTTTTGAGAAAGTGACCAAGGAGGTGGATGGGGGCAAGGCAGTGGACGTGGTATATATGGATTTTAGTAAGGCGTTTGATAAGGTTCACCATGGTAGGCTTCTGCAGAAAATGCAGATGTATGGGATTGGGGGTGATCTAGGAAATTGGATCAGGAATTGGCTAGCGGATAGGAAACAGAGGGTGGTGGTTGATAGTAAATATTCATCATGGAGTGCGGTTACAAGTGGTGTACCTCAGGGATCTGTTTTGGGGCCACTGCTGTTTGTAATATTTATTAATGATCTGGATGAGGGTATAGTTGGGTGGATTAGCAAATTTGCTGATGACACCAAAGTCGGTGGTGTGGTAGACAGTGAGGAAGGGTGTCGTAGTTTGCAGGAAGACTTAGACAGGTTGCAAAGTTGGGCCGAGAGGTGGCGGATGGAGTTTAATGCGGAGAAGTGTGAGGTAATTCACTTTGGTAGGAATAACAGATGTGTTGAGTATAGGGCTAACGGGAGGACTTTGAATAGTGTGGAGGAGCAGAGGGATCTAGGTGTATGTGTGCATAGATCCCTGAAAGTTGGGAATCAAGTAGATAAGGTTGTTAAGAAGGCATATGGTGTCTTGGCGTTTATTGGTAGGGGGATTGAATTTAGGAGTCGTAGCGTTATGTTGCAACTGTACACAACTCTGGTGCGGCCGCACTTGGAGTACTGTGTGCAGTTCTGGTCCCCACATTACAGGAAGGATGTGGAGGCTTTGGAGAGGGTGCAGAGGAGGTTTACCAGGATGTTGCCTGGTATGGAGGGGAGATCCTATGAGGAGAGGCTGAGGGATTTGGGATTGTTTTCGCTGGAAAGGCGGCGGCTAAGAGGGGATCTTATTGAAACATATAAGATGATTAGAGGTTTAGATAGGGTGGATAGTGATAGCCTTTTTCCTCTGATGGAGAAATCCAGCACGAGGGGGCATGGCTTTAAATTGAGGGGGGGTAGTTATAGAACCGATGTCAGGGGTAGGTTCTTTACCCAGAGGGTGGTGAGGGATTGGAATGCCCTGCCAGCATCAGTTGTAAATGCGCCTAGTTTGGGGGCGTTTAAGAGATCCGTAGATAGGTTCATGGACGAAAAGAAATTGGTTTAGGTTGGAGGGTCACAGTTTTTTTTTAACTGGTCGGTGCAACATCGTGGGCCGAAGGGCCTGTTCTGCGCTGTAATGTTCTATGTTCTATGTTCTAAAGGTGGCACAGTGGTTAACACTGCTGCCTCACAGAGCAAGGGACCCGGGTTCGATTCCCGGCTTGGGTCACTGTCTGCGTGGAGTTTGCACGTTCTCCCCGTGTCTGCGTGGGTTTCCTCCGGGTGCTCCGGTTTCCTCCCACAGTCTAAAGATGTGCTGGTTAGGTGGATTGGCCACGCTAAATTGCCCCTTAGTGTCCTAAGATGTGTAGGTTTGGGAGATCAGCAGGGTAAATGCGTGGGGTTACGGGGATAGGGTCTGGGTGGGATGCACTGTCGGAGAATCAGTGCAGACTCGAGGGGCCGAATAGCCTCCTTCTGCACTGTAGGGTTCTATGATTCTATGAAAAAAATTCCACACATCAACAAGTTTGAAGTTTATTTATTTACAGGGAAATAAGAAAACTGGTCTGAACAGTAAAGTTTAAGGTTTTTAAAGTGTTTTTATTAGTGTCAAAAGTAGGCTGACATTAACACTGCAATGAAGCTACAGTGAAAATCCCCTAGATGCCACACTCCGGCGCCTGTTCGGGTACACTGAGGGAGAATTTAGCATGGCCAATGCAACAACCCATTGGGAGTAAAAGTTTATTTTCATCTCTATCTGTAAAGGAAGACCTCTTATTTTTAAACTGAATCCCCTTGTCTTAATCTCCTCCACAAGTGGAAACATCCTCAGGGAATCTACGCTAATGGGTCCCCTCAGGTTCTTCTACTTTCAATGGGTCACTTCTCATTCTTCTCAACTCCACATGTGTATGGGCCTGACCTCCTTAACCTCTCTTCACAAGACAACGCCTTCATCCCAGGAATGAGTCCAGTGAACCTTCTCCGGATTACTTTCAAAGCAATTCTATCTATTTTTCTAATATAAGGAGACCCAAACTCCACACAGGTAGTCCAGATGTGGTCTCACCAAGGTCCAGTGTAATATTGACCCGTGAGTATCATGGGTGGAATTTTCCTGTCCCTCCTGTCACGGGAATCGTACCGGGCGGGACACGAGCCATGCAAAGGTCCGTTGACCTTGGGCAGGATTTTCCGGTCTTGGGGCGAGCGCGGCCGGAAAATCCCGCCCCATGTATTCCGAATCCGCATATGTCAATGCTGGCAAGTGTTCTTCAATAACCAGATGACAGAAGATTATCTAGGGGCAGCACAGTGGTTAGCACCACTGCCTCACAGCGCCAGGGACACGGGTTCGATTCCCAGCTTGGGTCACTGTCTGTGCGGAGTCTGCACGTTCTCCCCGTGTCTGCGTAGGTTTCCTCCGGGCGCTCCGGTTTCCTCCCACAGTCCGAAAGATGTGCTGGTTCGGGTGCATTGGGCCATGCTAAATTCTGCCTCAGTGTACCCGAACAGGTGCCGGAGTGTGGCAACTAGGGGATTTTCACAGTAACTTCATTGCAGTGTTAATGTAATGCGGCATGAATAAATAAACCGAAACTTACTGGGGTTTTGTCAATGGGAAATGGACTCTGTGAAAATAATGCTGTTAACAGTGTGGCGCACATTGAGAGAATGGGAATCCTAGCTGATGGTGTAAAGATATGCGTTTTAGGCAGGTGCATAGACAAGCCTCGGGCAGGTACAAAATGCAAACCCGGTTCTTGTGTGTTCTCACACGGACACTGAAATTTGCATCTGTGATGTACATTCCAGAGCCCGATTTAGGAGCCAAGCTTCTAAATGACCAGCCGGCCTTGCGGTCACTTTGGAAAGGCTGGATTTTGTGGGGTGATGATTGGGGGGAATGGGGGGGGTCTGCTGTTGGTGGTATGGCAGAGGAGGTGATGGCTACACATCAGTGGCGTGCAACTAATTAAAGCCCATCAATGGGCGATTAAGATTAACTGGCGCCAAGTGGAATTCAGCCTACAATCGGGACTCCTTCACCCCCGCCCCCCCTCCCCCCACTGCGGCCAAATCTTGGTCACTGAACAGAGATAGCCTCTGTAAGAAGCAGAAGTGCTCCATAACCCCCTGCCCCTCTCCTGACAATCCTGCCTATGGCGTCTGGCTGGCATCAATGGCACAGAAGGCGAGTGCCAGCATCACTTCTCAATGTGAGCACCAACAGCAGGATAATCAGCATAAACTTGGTGAACACATCCTGAACACATTGCCACAGTTACATAGAAGCAGGAGGAGGCCATTCGGCCCTTCCAGCCCGCTCCGCCATTCATTACAATCCTGGCGGATCATCGAATTCAATATCCTGATCCCCTGCTCCCCCCCATATCCCTTGATCCCTTTAGCCCCAAGAGCTATATCTAATTTCTTCTTATAATCACACAACGTTTTGGCCTCAACTACATTCTGTGGTCGTGAATTCCACACTTTCGCCACTCTCTGTGTGAAGAAATTTCTCCCCACCACAGTCCTAAAAGGTTTACCCCTTATCCTCAAACCATGACCCCTAGTTCTGGATTCCCCCACCATTGGGAAAATTCTTTCTGAATCCACCCTGTCTAACCCTGTTAGAATTTTATAAGTTTCTGTGAAATCCCCTCTCGTTCTTCTGAATTCCAAAGGATATAATCTGAACTGACTTAATCTCTCTTCATGACAGACGTGCCATCCCAGAAATCAGCCTGGTAAACCTTCGCTGTGCTCCCTCTATAGCAAGGACATCCTTCCTCAAGTAAGAACACCAAAACTGTACACAAAACTCCAGGTGTGGCCTCACTAACGCCCTAAGAAATTGCAGCAAAACATCCCTACCCCTATACTCAAATCCTCTCGCTATGAAGGCCAACATACCGTTTGCCTTCTTTACGGCCTGCTGTACCTGAGTGCTTACTTACAACATCAAATCAATTAAATCCGCGAGAACAGTCTCAACTTTTTTCAACAAGAACTAACTCTGAAATAATCAGCAGTGACAAAAATGAGCTCTTAAGTCACAGGTGCCTCATGAAACTTAGCCTGGTGCAGAATCCCAGGAAAGAGGGTAGCAGGGGGTGCTGACATTTTATTGACAACACTAGCAATGTTTGCTGAAATGCATAAAACATCTGAATGCGCGAGAGATGCTTCGGCATTTCCACCTGTCCAGAAATGCTACACAACACAAAATGTCGTAGAATAATACAAAATACCTCAAGATGCATCGATGTAAAATTTAGACCTTAATCTGGGATGGATTGGTGAATTTCATGCACGTACAAAGAAATTTTGATTTGATTTTGTTTGATTTATTATTGTCACATGTATACACAGGAACAAGGGGGCGGGGGGCGAGCACTGGTATCTCACAGCGCCAGGGACCCAGGTTCAATTCCTGGCTTGGGTCACCGTCTGTGCGAAGTCTGCACATTCTCCCCGTGTCTGCGTGGGTTTCCTCCGGATGCTTTCTATGAATCCCCACAGTGCAGAAGGCGGCCATTCGGCCCATCGAGTCTGCATCAACCACAATCCCACCCAGGCCCTATTCCCGTAACCCCACATATTTACCCTGTCAATCCCCTAACACTAGAGTCAATTTAGCATGGCAAACAACCTTATCCGCACATCTTTGGAGTGTGGGAGGAATCCGGAGCACCCGGAGGAAACCCACACAGACACGGAGAGAATGTGCAAACTCCACACAGACAGTGACCCGAGGCCGGAACTGAACCCAGGTCCCTGGCGCTGTGAGGCTGCAGTGCTAACCACTGTGCCACCCGGAATTCTGTGATATTATGCTGAATATATCCGATCAATATCATGGAGCAAATCAACAGAGTTAATAGAATACTCAACTATACAGGCGGGAGAGAGAATGTCATGTCCAATGTTGAGGACTCTGGGTCTGTACTCGTTGGAGTTTAGAAGGACGTGGAGAGGATGTTTCCACGAGTAGGAAAAACTAGAACCAGAGGGCACAACCTCAGGCTAAAGGGACGATCCGTTAAACAGAGCTGAGGAGGAATTTCTTCAGCCAGAGAGTGGTGAATCTGTGGAACTCTTTGCCGCAGAAGGCTGTGGAGGCCGGGTCATTGAGTGTCTTTAAGACAGAGATAGATAGGTTCTTGATCAATAAGGGGATCAGGGGTTATGGGGAAAAGGCAGGAGAATGGGGATGAGAAAAATATCAGCCATGATTGAATGGTGGAGCAGACCCGATGGGCCGAGTGGCCTAATTCTGCTCCTAGGTCTGATGGTCAAACTCTGTAGTTTCCTGGTCAGATCACACCTTGAATGTCAAGTCTAGTCTTCTCAGTCCCAGGAAGACATTCAAATGGTGATGACAATGCAGGAAGAAACTTGACTGATGCCCTAATGTTAGAATCCTGAATACTTTAGGAAATACTGCATAAATGTGACTTTTCAATCTCGAAAGGGATGGAGGGGAGCTGAGAGGTGGCCTTCGATATATGACAGTAATTATGATGAAATAGGTAAATCTGGAAAAAAAAACCCTGTGGACTAAATTGGAAGTAAGAAGTCTCACAACACCAGGTTAAAGTCCAACAGGTTTATTTGGTAGCACAAGCCACTAGCTTTCGGAGCGCTGCTCCTTCATCAGGTGAGTGGGAGTTCTGTACACAAACAGGGCATATATAGACACAAACTCAATTTACAGAATAATGGTAACAATAATATGCCCTGTTTTGGAGCAGTGCTCTGAAAACTAGTGGCTTATGCTACAAAATAAACCTATTGGACTTTAACCTGGTGTTGTGAGACTTCTTACTGTGTTTACCCCAGTCCAACGCCGGCATCTCCACATCATGGCTAAATTCGAAGCACAGGGCAACTTGATGGAGGTTCAAAATGTGCATGGCAAATGCAGAAAATGATGTATACAGCTCCTTTCACAATACCAGCACATTCCCTGTACGCATAAGCACTAATGAAGTACTTTGAGGGCGGTGTAGTCATTCTTGGAAGGTTGGACTGTTAACAAGGAATTCTTCACACAGAGAAGAATAGAAGCGTGGAATGGGCACTGAAAAAACAGTGAAGCTGAAAATGCTGGAATCATTTAAGAAGCAGTTGGATGCTGTAATGAAGGGTATTTTATGGATGGATCAACTAAGATGTGCCCCAAGCAGCCTCCCTCATCCATGCTGGAGTCACAGAAACGGCGACGTGGAGATTTTAAGATCTTGCAGCACTGATCGTGCGATCACAGACATTGATGACAGCTTTTATACACGTATCGCCCACACAATCCCCATGTATCGCCCACACAATCCTGAAAATCAAAAAAAGGAATGCCGGGAAAGTCTTGGAGTTTTCATAATGATGCAAACTTTCCAGCCACACTTAATTTTTTGTATCTTTGGCAGAGCGGTGTTACAATGAAGGTGAGGTTCACTGATTCTCTACATGTCGTACGACTTCTGTTGTTAATCATGTTTGAAAAGGAATCTTTAAATATAAATGTGTTAATTTGTTTTTCATTCGTGGAAGTCACTGACTAGGCCAACATTTATTGCCCATCCCGAGTTGATTTGATTTGATTTATTATTGTCACATGTATTAACATACAGTATTGTTTCTTGTGCGCTACACAGACAAAACATACCATTCACAGAGAAGGAAAGGAGAGGGTGCAGAATGTAGTGTTACAGTCATAGCTAGGGTGTAGAGAAAGATCAACTTAATGCAAGGTAGGTCCATTCAAAAGTCTGACAGCAGCAGGGAAGAAGCTGTTCTTGAGTTGGTTGGTACGTGACCTCAGACTTTTGTATCTTTTTCCCAATGGAAGAAGGTGGAAGAGAGAATGTCCGGGGTGCGAGGGGTCCTTGATTATGCCGGCTGCTTTGCCAAGGCAGCGGGAAGCGTAGACAGAGTCAATGGATGGGAGGCTGGTTCGGCCCGGTGAGCCGCCTTCTTGAACCGCTGCAGTCCACGTGACCCACAATGCCATGAGGGAGAGAATTCCATAATTTTGACCCAGCAACTGTGAAGGAACGGCAATATATTTCCAAGTCGGGACAGTGAGTGGCTTGGAGGGGAACTTGCAGGTGGTGGTGTTCCCATGTGTTTGCTGCCCTTGTCCTTCTAGATGGAAGTGGTCATGGGTCTTTTCTACAATGATGCCTTTCTGCTACAATTCCAACCCTACAACTTGTCACCAGAAATGAAAATATAAACTACAAGTTGTAATTTACTTTTTTAGGACAGGAAACCTTTGATATTTTGGGGATTCAAATGAGATTATAACTTGTAAACTACAAAACGTTGTGAATGTAGCCCAATCCCTCACGCAAACCAGCGTCCCATCCATTGACTCTGTCGATACGCCCCGCTGCCTCGGAAAAGCAACCAGCATAATTAAGGACCCCACGCACCCCGGACATTCTCTCTTCCACCTTCTTCTGTCGGGAACAAGATACAAAAGTCTGAGGACACGTACCAACCGACTCAAGAACAGCTTCTTCTGCACCTTCCTCACTACTATGCACTTCATCAGTAATATCATTGTTGGGTCAACTAACAGATGTTGGTCACCCAATTTCAACAAATACTTGGATTGCTCCCCGCCCCTCTCCTGTTAGAATGTAACCAATGATAACATTGGATCTGTTGTAGTGTGACCAATGGGAACATGCTGTAAGGGTCAGCTGACCCTGTAAACTATGCAACCAATGACAAACTGATGCGGTGGTCAGCTGACTCCAGTATAAATAAGAAACTGCTGGGGTTTGTGGGAGCTTGGAATGGTCCAAGGTGAGGCCTCAAGTGTTGGAGCAATGAAATTTCTTTATTAAACCTTTCTCTTTGATTCACAGCGGTTAGTTAGCATTGCTGCCTCACAGCGCCAGGGACCCAGGTTCGATTCCCAGCTTGAGTGAGTGGAGTCACGTTGTGGACTCCACTGTGTGGAGTCTGCACGTTCTCCCTGTGTTCTCTCCGGGTGCTCCGGTTTCCTCCCACAGTCTGAAAGATGTGCTGGTTAGGTGGATTGGGCGTGCTAAATTCTCCCTCGGTGTACTCGAACAGGCGCCGGAGTGTGGCGACTGGGGGATTTTCACAGTAACTTCATTGCGATGTTAATGTAAGCCTACTTGTGAATAATAAATCAACTTTTTAAGTTGGGGTAAGTCTTGTTTTATTTTAGTGCCTGAAAAGTTCCTTCAACACCCACCCTCCCCAAGACGAATCGAGGACTGTCAACGTACCTTTCCCACAAGTCAGCCTTCGTCACGAGACGGGCAAAATGACTTTTGACATTTCATTAGTAATGTTCAGTGCAGGCGCAGAATTGAATTATGATATTGGATTTCTAATTATAGTTATTTCTCTTCCTTTGTCATTACACTGCATTCTAATAGAACTCAGATCGTGATGTGAGCCACATCCTTGGTACATTTCACTCACAAGTGCTGAGTTTTTCCTGTGGAGCAGGGTGAACAAGTGTCAGTGCAGTAATTGGTTGTGGTAAGCGTATCTTTTTAAAGCCATATTGAAGGGAATTTCTGTAAGGTGGCTTCATGTCCCGGTACAATCTGCTCTCATTAAACTCTAACTGTGGCACTGGCAAAATCTACCACTGTACGCTTCCCATGGCTTGCTCACAGTGAGTTTAAGTTTATTTATTAGTGTCACAATTAGGCTTACATTCACACTGCAATGAAGTTACTGTGAAAATCCCCTAGTCGTCACACTCCGGCGCCTGTTTGGGTACACTGAGGGAGAATTTAGCATGGCCAGTGCACCTTAACCAAAACGTCTTTCGGACTGTGGGAGGAAACTGGAGCACAAGTAAAAGTCACAAGTAAGCTTACGATGGCACTACAATGAGGTTACTGTGAAAATCCCCTGTGTGGAAACCCACGCAGACACGGGGAGAACGTGCAAACTCTGCACAGTCACCCAAGCTGGGAATCGAACCCAGGTTCCCCGCGAAGTGAGGCAGCAGTGCTAACCACTGCCACCCCAATCAACGATTCACAGGATCTACTAACACTATTGCATCGCAAACCTTCCAGCAAAAGCAAGATCCTGGATAAGTTGATCCCATCTTCTTGAAACACACTTAGCTTTCTTATTCTCCTTCTTCTTTGCGATCACTGGCTAACAAGTGTGATTGTCCACCTAAGAAACTCCGTGTTACCGATCATGGGTTCTGTGAGTCCTTGTGTGGCTGATGGGCCCGATCCCAGAGCCACATCTCCGACCACACACTTGGCAGCTGTTTCCGGGCGGTGGGTTCGGTCCTGGCTCTCTAGATCGCTGGCAATCCTTCCTCAGTCTCCTATTCTGGGCCTCCTCTTGCCGTTGGCATCCTGGAAGAATTGTGTCCCTTCAATCAGGAGGTTTCTCCAAGTAGATCTCTTTTGAGCAAAGGTCTCCCAGGCGTTGACGCCTGTGTTGCATTTCTTGAGGTGAGCCTTCAGGGTGTGTTTGAAGTGTTTCCTTTGTCCTCCTCTCGTTCCAGAGCCTTTCTTGAGCTGAGTGAAGAAGATTTGCTTTGGCAGTTGGAACTTGGTTGGCTGGTTTCAGATGGTCGTGGCCTCAATGCTGATGTTCTTGGCTCCTTCAAGGACGCTGATGTTAGTAAGCCTGTCCTTCCAGCTAATGTGGAGAACCCATCTCAGACAGCGTCGATGGTATCTCTCCAGGGCCTTGAGATGGCACCTGTACATAATCCAAGTTTCTGAGCCATATAGATGAGTTGGTGACATGAGGATCTTGGCATCTACACGAACGTCACAGTCATCAAAGACTCTTGTCCTTTGGTGTCCGAGGGAAAGCAATGCTGACGGATTGGATATGATGTTGGATCTCCTCATCAATGTCAGCTTTACATGAGAGGTAATTCCCCATGTGAGGGAAATGTTCCATGTTTGGGAGGGTTACTTCATTGACCTTGATGGAGGGAGAGACTGGATCTTGCCTGGGTCAGGTTAGTCAAGAACTTCAGTCTTGAGTGCCAGGCTTGAGTCTTTTTATGTCATAGAATCCCTACAGTGCAGAAGGAGGCCATCCGGCCCATCGAGTCTGCACCGACCACAACCCCACCTAGGCCTTATCCCCATAACTCCATGCATTTACCCTAGCTAGTCCCCCTGACACGAAAGGCCAATTTAGCATGGCCAATCCACCTAACCCACATATCTTTGTCCTACCAGCTGTATGCATAACCTGCTCCACATACATGCTACCTTTACAAGTAATACAAAGCGAAACAGATAGATATCTGTTCCCAGCTGGAGGCCTCATTCAAAGCGAGTAAAGGTTGTAGAAACAACACTACATGTTGGAGGCAATGTTTGATTCACAAGTTTGAATGCAGCTCGCTGCTGGAAGTGCAGCGGTTTGGAGTTTACTCTTTATTATTATCGTGTCACCTTGATATCCTGTTCAAGATCAGTCACCACTTTACCCTGAAAAAATAACAGGGCTACGTCTAATAGCATTATCACCAAGGGTGACAGACTTGGGACCGCTCGGAAGAGATACATTGGTCTGAAAGTCTCCGGGTCTGGAAATAGCACTGGGTCCTTCAGAGACAAGTAGAAGAACATCATGGGTTCTTGAAGCCCTGCAAAGAAAGGAACATTTGAAGAGGCAATGGCGGAGTGGTATTGTCCTTGAACTAGTAATCCAGAGAACCAGGCTGCTGGGGACCTGGGTTCGAATCCCACCACGGCAGAAATTTGAATTCAATATAAATCTGGCAGTAAATGTCTAAGGATGACCATGAAACCACTGTCGCATGTCATAAAAACTCACCTGGTTCACTTTATTTATTCATTAGTCACAAGTTGGCTTACATTCACACTGCAATGAAGTTACTGTGAAAATCCCCCAGTCGCCGCACTCCGGTGCCTGTTCAGGTACACTGAGGGAGAATTTAGCGTGGCCAATGCATCTAACCAGCACGTCTTTCGGATTGTGGGAGGAAACCGGAGCACCCAGAGGAAACCCACGCAGACACGGGGAGAACGTGCAGACTCCACACAGACAGTCACCCGGGAATTGAACCTGGGTCCCTGACGCTGTGAGGCAGCAGTGCTAACCACTGTGCCACCATGCCGCCCCCCGCCCCCCCCCCCCAAATCTGCCATCCTTACCTGGTCTGACCTACATGTGACTCCTGCCCCACACAGCAACGTGGTTGACTCTCAAACGTGCTGTGAAATGGGACATTTAATAGCAAGCCACTCAGGCAATTAAGGATTGGCAACAAAGGGCAGCACAGTGGCACAGTGGTTAGCACTGCTGCCTCACAGCGCCAGTGTCCTGGGTTCAATTCCGGCCTCGGGTCACTGTCTGTGTGGAGTTTGCACCTTCTCCCCATGTCTGCGTGGGTTTCCTCCGGGTGCTCCGGTTTACTCCCACAGTTCAAAGATGTGCGGGTTGGGTTGATTGGCCATGCTAAATTGCCCCTTAGTGTCAGGGGGACTAGCAGGGTAAGTACGTAGGGTCAAGGGCATAGGTTTAAGGTGAGCGGGGAGAGATACAAAAGGGTCAATTTTTTCACACAGAGGGTGGCGTGTGTCTGGAACGAGCTGCCAGAGGTAGTAGTAGAGGCTGGTACAGTTTGGTCTTTTAAAAAGTATTTAGACAGTTACATAGGTAAGATGGGTAGAGAGGGATATGGTCCAAACGTGGGCAATTGGATCTAGCTTAAAAAAAAGGGCGGCATGGACAAGTTGGGCCGAAGGGCCTGTTTCCATGCTGTAAACCTCTATGACTCTAAGGGAATAGGGCCTGGGTGGGATTGTGGTCAGTGCAGACTTGATGGGCTGAATGGCCTCCTTCAGCACTGTAGAGATTCTATGAACTGCTGGCCTAGCCAGTGATGCCCACATCCCGTGAATGAATTTTAAAAAAGCTCCAGGTAGCAGTAGTCTCACTTGCAACATGCAAGAGGTGATGATGGTGCCAGTGCAGACTTGACGGGCCGAAGGGTCTCTTGTGCACTGTATGATTCTATGATATAAAACTGTGGGACTCTCTCGGTGGTGAAGTACGGGGTACATGCTGCCAGGATTAAAGCCCCGACTGGCACTGTGGGTATGTTCTGTCCTCACCCCTACTGCTGCTGCCCTGCATCCTCGAGATAAAATGTGAGTGTCAGAGCAATCCTGTCGCAGAATAAAGTACATCGCCAGATGTGCCTTCTGATTTCAGACAGCTGTAACGGGACTTCAACCACTTCGGTTGCCAGATCCACTATAAACCATTGACAACATGCCTCAAAATGCAGCGACACGTTAGATGATAGGAAGGGAACGTTCTTTTAAGTAAACGCTTTGCAACCTGTGCTGGTTATTGTCTGTGGCAAGTTCAGGCTCTAACAGTAACAGTGCTAATTGACATAAAAATAACTGTTGGAATCCGGACGTCAGCTCACAGCTCGGGACAAAAAGGGCCTGTTCTGTGCTGTAATGTTCTATGTTCTATATCTTGGTTTCAGATGAAGGTCGGCACAACATCGTGGGCCGAAGGGCCTGTTCTGTGCTGTAATGTTCTATGTTCTATGTAACTCGAATCGAGAACCCTCACTTGTTTCAGGTGCAATGGTCATGAGTATCAAAATCTACCCCCGGGTCAGGACAAGTGGCCCTCAAGTGCTAAGCTGGCATTTCCACCCCCAACCCCCCAAACCTCCCGTCCCCACCCAACTCCCCCCCCTGCCCCACCCTCTCCAATCCCAACCATCACCTTCGCAATGTTCCAATTGCAGTTCTAAGTGTGCTGCTCCAAGATTAAACAGCACATCCTCCCAACCCTGCATCACTCATGAAGAGAAGCTGAGGCTGGAATCCTGCCTTCTGGAATTTGGTGATGGGCACAGAAGTGGGAGTGATTGTGTGGAGTTTAGAAGGAAGGGGGGGGGGGGGGTGGTGCGTGGAGATCTCACTGAAACTTACAGAATACCGAAAGGCTCGGAGAGAGTGGACATGGGGAAGATGTTTCCATTAGTCAGAGAGACTAGGTTCCGAGGGCACAGCCTCAGAGTAAAGGGACAACCCTTTAGAACCGAGATGAGGAGAAATTTCTTCAGCCAGAGGGTGGTGAATCTGTGGAATTCATTGCCACAGAAGGCTGTGGAGGCCAGATCATTGAATGTATTTAAGACAGATAGATAGATTTTTGATTGGTAAGGGGATCAAAGGTCACGGGGAAAAGGTGGGAGAATGTGGTTGAGAAACATGTCAGCCATGATCGGACGGTGGAGCAGACTCGATGGGCCAAATGGCCTAATTCTGCTCCTATATCCTATGGTCTTATGATTCTCGTTGTGGGACGGTACATCCACCCACGTGCAATCGGGGGCTGTTCAACTCATAAATGCATCTGCGAGGAGTTTACCAATTCCCGCAGTGGCAACCGTCTCCGCCATCCGTCCCCGCCATTACATCATGGGGTCAAATGTCCAGGTGCCACATTTAAAGGGCACTCAGAGAGTCGGTACTGCCCCTTCTTAACTTGCCCGGCCACCATCCCACCCATGCCCCCCCACAACCCTTCCCTTGCCATTCAATGCGATCTGATATAATCTGCCACCCTCACCCGGTCTGGCCCCAATGCGGCTTCAGAGCCAATGCGGTTGGGCCTTAAATGACCCGGTGAGCCGTTCAGTTGTATTTGAGGCAACACGCCACCACCTCTCGAGGGCAATGAGGGATCGGCAATAACCGTTCACCTCAGCGGCAACACCCACCTCGTGTGATTGAATAAAAAATAAGACAAATGGTTGGTGGTTGGAGCAGTAGCATTTGAGCTGACATCACACGATTTGAGTTAGTGCACCATTAGCAGGTGATTCTGCTGTGTGTTTGAGAGATAGTCCCTCCTCTGGCATTTTCTTGCAAAAATAAACGAGTGCTGGAGCAGTGAAATGTGTGAAATTAGAACGAGCAAGAACCGCCAAGTGCAACAGTTCCCACAGCGAGTTTCACACTATCGGCGGGTGCCGCGTCTGGCTTGCTGGAACATCGTTCCCCTGTATTTGTGATCTATACAAGGGCACGTATTATTTATAGTCGGAAAAGAATTTCCAATTATAAGTTTTCTGAAATTAATTAGATGCTTATCACCCTCCGCAAGCTGCTTTTAGGTTTCGAGAATGAATCACTGTAATTGGATCTGCAGTATGCACAGTCGCACACATTGATTAGATTAAGGGTAGCCCACTCTCAGTCTGTTTTCAAAGCACAATTCTCCCCTCATGGCAATAACTAAACTGTGTTTAAATAACAAACACAATTCAGGTGGTTAAAACCGACAGTGCAGCAGAAGGGAGTCCACGGTGCTATTATTTTACTTGGGGTCGTTTGATCTGTCAACATTCGCCAGGTTTGGAGTTTTGCTCCAAATGTTTGCATTTGCGTCCCGCGGTTGGGGTTTACATAATCGCTTTGCAACTGTCTAAGCAGAGGAACCTTTGCATAAAATAGAGTCAATCCCGCGGGAAGCCAGGACAAAGTGGGTGAAACTCCCCTCAATGGCAACTTTACCAAAAAGATTTATCCCGAATGCGAAATAGGGGACTCTCATGTGCTGCAACTGTTGAAGGAGCGGCACAGCGGCACAGTGGTTAGCACTGCTGCCTCACAGCGCCAGGGACCCGGGTTCGATTCCCAGCTTGGGTCACTGTCTGTCTGCATGGGTTTCCTCCAGGTGCTCCGGTTTCCTCCCATACGCCAAAGATGTGCGGGTTAGGTGGATTGGCCATGCTAAATTGCCCTTTAGTGTCAGGGGCACGAGCTAGGGTAAATACATGGGGTTACGGGGGTAGGGGCATGGGTGGGATTGTTGTCAATTGGCACAGCCAATCCACCTAACCTCCACATCTTTGAACAGTGGGAGGAAACCGGAGCACCCGGAGGAATGTCAAATTTATCCAGCACTCCCGTGATCCCACCTTCTGGAAGCTTCCTCCGGTCTTTCATACGGCTTTCCCTCTACTCTCAGAAAAGAGAGTTTTGGAACACCCGACCTCCACCATCCACAACTCCACGCTCTGTCCGACTGGACAAGCGACGTCCTTCCCGCTGGGTCTAACGTTCCGCGCCATCAGGACCGGAGGAATTGTTCCTGCGGCAGTGTATCCAGACCAGGGGGAATCAGGCAGGTTAGTGGAGGAGAGTGTCCCACTGGATACCACGCCCCACAACATGTGCGCAAACTAATCCCACTCTCACAGCAGCTTGAAGAGGCTGAGCGCCTGATGGCTGTTCCTCTCCAAAGCTGCCCTGGGCATCTCTGCCAACTTCATCCCCACGATTGGCACTCCCACCAGGGCTCTGTCTTTGGCAGCTAAAATGACAGCAGCCCTCAGAGTTTCGGCATCTGTACAATGGAGGCTGCCAGGAACAGCCCACACTGCCTCTAGTTTCCCAGGAGGTGAAGGAAATTCAACATGTCCTCTACGACTCTCACCAATTTTTACAGATGCACTATAAAGCATCCTTTAGGATATATCACTGCTCGGTATGGCTCCTGCTCTGACCAAGGCTGCAAGAAACTACAAACGTTTGTGAACGTAGCCCAGTCCATCACGCAAACCAACCTCCCATCCATTGACTCCGTCTACACTTCCCACTGCCTTGGAAAAGCAGCCAGGATAATCAAAGACGCTCACGCTCCCCGAACATTCTCTCTTCCACCTTCTTCCGTCGGGAAAAAGATACAAAAGTCTGAGGTCACGCACCAACCGACTCAAAAACAGCTTCTTCCCTGCTGCCATCAGACTTTTGAACGGATCTACCTTGCATTAAGCTGATCTTTCTCTGCACCCTAGCTATGACTGTAACACTACATTCTGCACCCTCTCCTTTCCTTCTCCCCTCTGTACTCTATGATTAATATGCTTTCGTCTGCATTGCGCTCAGGAAACAATAGTTTTCACTGTATCCCAATACCTATGACAATAATAAATCAATCAATCAATCAATGTAACGCATGCCCACTAACTTTGTGGGCACTGCTCCCAAACAACAGTGCCATCGACATCTACACCCATGGCTTCATTCCTCAAGGTACTATAATGGCATAAAGGTGACACATAGGATGCCAACTGAGCAGCAACTGGTATACATTCGGGTTCCGTACACCCGGGCATCAGGATCATCAATGTCCTGACACCTCGCTAAAAGCGCACAATTCTGTAGCATGTCTTCAGCAAGTTAACACACTTCAACATTCACGGCAAGGAGGGACAGTGGTTATCACTGCTGCTTCACAGCACCAGGGACCCTGGTTCGATTCCGGTCTTGGACGGCTGTCTGTGCGGAGTCTGCACGTTCTCCCCGTGTCTGCGTGGGTTTCCTCCGGGTGCTCCGGTTTCCTCCCACAGTCTGAACGACGTGCTGGTTAGGTGGATTGGCCATGCTAAATTGCCCCTTAGCGTCCCAAGAGGTGGAGGTTAGGGGGATTAGCCATGGGACATAAAGTTTTATTTATTAGTCACATGTAGGTTTACATCAACGCTGTAATGAAGTTACTGTAAAAATCCCCGAGTCGCCACACTCTGGCGCCTGTTCGGGTACACTGAGGGAGAATTTAGCATAGCATGGAATCTTTCAGACTGTGGGAGGAAACCAGAGCACCCGGAGGAAACCCACGCAGACACGGGGAGAATGTGCTGCACAGACAACAGTCCCATGGACTTGATTCCTCAATAAGAAGTTTAACAACAGCAGGTTAAAGTCCAACAGGTTTATTTGGTATCAAAAGCCACACAAGCCCAGACATAGATAAGCTGTGTTTACCCCAGTCCAATGCTGGCATCTCCTCAAGGCAGGCTCTGCATAGACAGTGACACAAGCCGGGAATTGAACCCAGGTCCCTGGTGCTGTGAGGCAACAGTGTTAACTACTGTGCCAGCGTGCCGACCCCACGTGTGGGGTCATGGGGATCGGGCCTGGGTAATATACCCTTCAAGGAGTCGGTGCAGACTCGATGGGCTGAATAGCCTCATTCTGCACTGTAGGGATCCTACGATCCTGTAAGTTACACCGGAATGACGCAAGATATATTTCAAGCAACTTACCCCCACCCCAGCAACCCTGTCAGCTGCTGGAACGACGGAGCTTTCCAGTAGAGCTAGGATATCAACAACGGCGCAATGGAACACAAGAGGAAATTTTACAGCCTGTGTCTAATTTTGTTACTGCCTTGCAGCAGGAGACAGCAACCACACAGCAAACGCCACCTGAATAGAAAGCAGGACATGTAAAATGATAGCATTATACATGCTGGGGAATATCCTATCCTTCTGCATTTGGGTGGATCCAGATATGCCCGGGAGGAGGAGCAGACTGCAATAAAGCCTACGCATCTGAATCGGGATATATATTGCAAATTAACTCAAGTCTGGCTCTGTTGGGTTCACAAATCTTTAGATCCTGCTGTAGACTTATACACAAAACCTAGACGGAAAACACAAACTCCAGCCGATGTGTGATGGCAAGGCAGAACTATTAATATAAATTTCGGCTCATAGACAATGACAGTTCTCCAGGGCCACTTCCTAACCTCGCACTGCTCGCTGTAGATACTGACACTGCACACAATCCTCTGACACCCAAGGCTGACAGGCGAGGCCTCCTTGTCAGGAGAGCAAGCTGTGGAAAGTTTTTAAATCGCGCAAGTTTCCGATGGCTTCGCCTCAGAACCTTCGACCGCACCGGTGCAGTCGTAGCAGAGAGCACCAGTGAACATAAAGTCTTAAAGTTTATTTATTAGTGTCACAAGTAAGGCTTACATTAACACCGCAATTAAGTCACTGTGAAAATCCCCTAGTCGCCACACTCCGGCGCCTGTTCGGGTACACTGAGGGAGAATTTAGCCTGGCCAATGCACCCTAACCGGCACATCTTTCGGACTGTGAGAGGAAACCGGAGCACCCGGAGGAAACCCACGCAGACACGGGGAGAACGTGCAGACTCCGCACAGACAGTGACCCAAGCCGGGAATCGAACCCGAGACCCCAGTGATGTGAGGCAGCAGTGCTAACCACTGTGCCACCATGCCGCCCCATATAACAGTACGCAGGACATCGACAGAAAATAAACTGAGAAAAGTGTAATTTAGGTTTTGCAACGATGGAGCTGCGACTGGCACAATAAAGAATAAAGAAAATTACAGCACAGGAACAGGCCCTTCGGCCCTCCATGTCTGCACTGACCATGCTGCCCGACTGAACTAAAACCTCCTACCCTTCCGGGGACCATATCCCTCTATTCCCATCCTATTCATCTATTTGTCAAGACGCCCCTTAAAAGTCACTATCGTATCTGCTTCCACTACCTCCCCCGGTAGCGAGTTCCAGGCACCCACCACCCTCTGCGTAAAAAATCTGCCTCGTACGCCTCCTTTAAATCTTGCCCCTCGCACCTTAAACCTATGCCACCTGGTAATTGACTCTTCCACCCTGGGAAAAAGCTTCTATCCACTCTGTCCATGCCCCTCATAATCTTGTAGACTTCTATCAGGTCTCCCCTCAACCTCCGTCGCTCCAGTGGGAACAAACCAAGTTTCTCCAACCTCTCCTCATAGCTAATGTCCTCCATACCAGGCAACATCCTGGTAAATCATTTCTGTACCCGCTCCATAGCCTCCTCATCCTTCTGGTAGTGTGGCGACCAGAATTGAACACTATATTCCACTATATGGAGAAGCCATATCTGTAAAAATCTAAAGATATGTCGTGGTCATGGGGCGCATAAAGAGGCCCTTCGGTCCATCGTTCTGTGCTGGTCATCAAGCACCTATCTATTCCAATTCCCCTTTTCCAGCACTTGGGTTCGTAGCCTTGTATGCTATGGCGTTTGGAGTCCTCATCTAAATGCTGCTTAAATGCGTGGCACAGTGGTTAGCACTGCTGCTTCACAGCACCAGGGACTTGGGTTCAATTCCTGGCTTGGGGGTCACTGTCTGTGCAGAGTCTGCATGTTAGAACATAGAACAGTACAGCACAGAACAGGCCCTTCGGCCCACGATGTTGTGCCGAGCTTTATCTGAAACCAAGATCAAGCTATCCCACTCCCTATCATCCTGGTGTGCTCCATGTGCCTATCCAATAACCGCTTACATGTTCCTAAAGTGTCTGACTCCACTATCACTGCAGGCAGTCCATTCCACACCCCAACCACTCTCTGCGTAAAGAACCTACCTCTGATATCCTTCCTATATCTCCCACCATGAACCTCCCCCGTTGCTGCGTGGGTTTCCTCTCCGGTAGCCTACTTGCGACAATAATAAATAAACTTAAAACTTAAATGTTGTGAGGGTTCCTGCTCTGTCACCCTTTCAGGCAGTGAGTTCCAGATTCCCACCCCCTCTGGGTGAAAAAGGTTTTTCCTCAAATCCCCTCTATTTGTCCTACCCTGTAACTTAGATCTATGCCCCTTGGTTACTGACCCCTCGACTAAGAGGATATGTTCCTTCTTATCCACCCCATCAGTGGCAGATGCAGTGAATCTTTCAACACCCAAGAAAGAATCAATGAGATGACCTTCTCATTTTGCCTTAAAAACCTTAACAATCCAAAATATAACCCACACGACTTGCTGTTTCAAAGGCTCCTTTACAAGACTGCAGATTAGGAGACAGTAAAAAAACCAGCAATATTGAAAAGCACACTTTTCACCGTGGACACTGCTCAATAACGTATCTAAGATTGGTCAGAGATTATCTAAAAACAGCTCGAAGTCAGAGAAAACTGAGCTGTAATGGGCAATTATACAAACAAAATGTTTCATCAGCATTATGCAAAACCCGCCAGTTGCAACATGCTCTCCCTATCTATTTCCCTTTGCAAGCAACAACTTATCGAAGTCTATATAAGATCAGGTGAAGAGCCAGTAAGAGTGTACGATAGATTTATGCCAAGGTGTTTCTCAGAAGGACGCCTGCGTGGAACAAGAGTTTTGATGTGGAGATGCCGGCGTTGGACTGGGGTAAACACAGTGAGAGTTTTAACAACACCAGGTTAAAGTCCAACAGGGTTATTTGGTAGCAAATACCATTGGCTTTCGGCGCGCTGCTCCTTCGTCAGATGGAGTGGAAATCCGCTCTCAAACAGGGCATACAGAGACACAAAATCAAGTTACAGAATACTGATTAGAATGCGAATCCCTACAGCCAGCCAGTTCTTAAAGATACAGACAATGTGAGTGGAGGAGTGGAAGAGTTTGCCAGGCTGGAATTACGGCTATAAGTGAAAGCAAAGATTTATCTACAGGTTCCCAGGGTTTCGCTCACAAGGAGAGAATGGATGCAGCTTTGATTATACTCACAACAACACCGCAAGTCAGAACCAGAGCAGGAGCCAATCCACAAGACCAAAATACAAGGCGCGAGGAACTCTTGTGGTTACACTAACAATGTACAAACTGCACAACAGGCTGCAATCTCCGCCTCAGGATAAATACCTCCCTTAATTTGTGCACAACAAACAAAGCGAGAGCCACCCCTGTACAGATCGTGGTGAACTATTGGACTGGAGCGCACTCTTATCCCACAAATCAGGATGTGTTCAGGAAATTTGGTCAGGATTTGCAGGTTGACTGTAATGCTCGCTCCCGAGCTAAATTGTTTGCGGGGGGGGGTGCTGAATTGTTTGGGGGGGGGGATTTATCGCAGGAGATGATATAGGGACAGGACAGCACCACGAAGACTCTGCTAGACAAACGACCCACAGTACATCCTTAACATTTATGCACCATCAGATAAAAAAAAAAGTTTTGAAAGACAAATGATTTGCAGCGTTCAACATATGTCCGAGGGCAAGTGGCCGTGCTTTAAATATTAATTCATCGCCGGTGCAGTTGTTTATCCTGGACACAAGATCTTGCTGTGAAACGACCTTCGGTTATGATTCACTGCACAAGTATGTCACATATATGTTAAAAATGAAAAGGAGAACGAGGCAGGAAGTGCAAGAGGAATTTGATCCTCCATGTCCCATTTAGTGACCCCACATTCGAAGGGGTGAACACTGGAGCTGTAGAAACGGGCATTGTAATTCCCCGGTTGTGCATCTTGTTCAACAGGGACGATGTAGAAAGGGTCGAGAGCTTCAAGTTTCTAGGTGTCCAGATCACCAACAACCTGTCCGGGTCCCCCCAAGCCGACACTATAGTTAAGAAAGCCCACCAACGCCTCTACTTTCTTAGAAGACTGAGGAAATTTGGCATGTCCGCTACAACTCTCACCAACTTTTACAGATGCACCATAGAAAGCATTCTTTCTGGCTGTATCACAGCTTGGTATGGTTCCTGCTCTGCCCAAGACCGCAAGGAACTACAAAAGGTCATGAATGTAGCCCAATCCATCACAAACCAACCTCCCATCCATTGACACTTCCCATTGCCTCAGGAAAGCAGCCAGCATAATTAAGGACCGCAAGTACCCCAGACATTCTCTTTTCCACCTTCTTCCGTCAGGAAAAAGATACAAAAATCTGAGGTCACATACCAACCAACTCAGACTTTTGAATGGACCTACCTTGCATTAAGGTGATCTTTTTCTCATCCTAGCTATGACTGTAACACTACATTCTGCACTCTCCCCTTTCCTTCTCTATGAACGGTATGCTTTGTCTGTATAGCGCGCAAGAAACAATACTTTTCACTGTATAGTAATACACGTGACAATAATAAATCAAATCAAATCAAGACTGATCAGCTCACTGGTTGGGACCTTTGGATATTTGGTCAGTCAATCTTGCAGTGGAAGTGGGGGGAAGGCAAACTGCAAAGGGACGAGCCAGGGATGGCCAAGGCCAATGTTACTTTGGTGGAACGAGAGTTGGCAAATCAGTTGTTGCTGTTATGTAAAACCTTGGTTAGGCCGCATTTGGAGTATTGCATGCAGTTCTGGTCACCACACTACCAGAAGGATGCGGAAGCTTTGGAGAGAGTGCAAAGAAGGTTCACCAGGACGTTGCCTGGTCTCGAGGGTGTTGGCTATGAGGAGAGGTTGAATAAACTCGGATTGTTTTCACTGGAAAGACGGAGGCTGAGGGGAGACCTGATAGAGGTTCACAAAATCATGAGAGGCATAGGCAGGGTGGATAATCAGAGGTTTTTTCCCCAGGGTGGAAGTGTCAATTACAAGGGGGCACAGGTTCAAGGTGAGAGGGGAAAAGTTTAAGGGCGATGCGTGGGGCAAGTTTTTCATGCAGAGAGTGGTGGGTGCCTGGAACTCGCTGCCAGAGGAGGTGGTGGAAACAGGCACATTAGCAACATTTAAGAGGCATCTGGATGGGTGCATGAATAGGGAGGGAATAGAGGGACATGGTCCGAATAAGGGCAGATAGTTTTTTACAGTTCAGTTAGGGCATCATGATCGGCACGGGCTTGGAGGGCTGAAGGGCCTGTTCCTGTGCTGTACTGTTCTTTGTTCTTTGAAAAAGGAAGGGTGACACAATGGCACAGTGGTTAGCACTGCTGCCTCCCTGCGCCAGTTCAATTCCAGCTAGGGTCACTGTCTGTATGGAGTTTGCACATTCTCCCTGTGTCTGCGTGGGTTTCCTCCGGGTGCTCCGGTTTCCTCCCACAGTAAAAGATGTGCGGGTTAGGTTGATTGGCCATGCTAAATTAACCCTCGTGTCAGGTATTATTAGCAGAGTAAATATGTGGGGTTACGGGAATAGAGCCTGGTGGGATTGTGGTTGGTGCAGACTTGAAGGGCAGAATGGCCTCCTTCTGCACTGCAGGGATTCTATGAAAAACCAAGAATGCTGGAAAATCTCAGCAGGTTTGACAGCATCTGTGGAGAGAGAATAAAGCCATTTAAGCCACCTCCTCTGGCAGTGCGTTCCAGGCACCCACCACTTTGTGCGTGAAAAACCTCCCCCGCACATCTCCCTTAAACGTTCCCCCTCTCACCTTGAACCTGTGCCCCCTTGTAATTGACACTTCCCCCCTGGGAACAAGCCTCTGACTGTCCACTCTGTCCGTGCTTCTCATAATTCGAATCTGGTTGACCCTTTGTCAGAGCTCTGATGGAACCTGGAAGACCAAGACTGCCTTGAAGAGTGCTCTTCAGGTCCTGGAACCAACGTTGTGACTCTGACTTACACCGTCAAGCCAACTAACTGTTTCCACTTCAACACCTCTGGCAGAGACAGATTATGATCCAAATTTCTTACGGACAACCTCAGGATTCTCACCATCACAAACACGCCAAATAGGGTTTAATTTCCCAGCCAATGTTTTTCAGGTTACTGCTTTTAAATTCCCCAATCCTAAACGTGTTCAACTCCAGGTATCGAGCACAAGGCTCTGACAGAACATGGCAGCACAGAACAAGAAAACAATCAGTTTCCTCATGTATATACCAACTGCCCAGTAGAACATAGCTCTGTGATACAGGCAGTTGACATTTATTCCAGGGAGTCATTCAATGGGTCAGCCAACATTTGAGTCAATGGTTCAAACGTGACCTTTCCACCCATTGTTGCAAATGGCCACCTTACGGGATGAGTAATTTAATTCCAATATCCCAGCCAGGCTGTGAAAAAACTGCAACTCAGGGAGCATGAATTTAAGTTTAAGTTTATTTATCCATGTCACAAGTAGGCTTACATTAACACTGCAATGAAGTTACTGTGAAAATCCTCTAGTCGCCACACTCAGGCGCCTGTTTGGGTACACAGAGGGAGAATTTAGCGTGGCCAATCCACCGAACCAGACTGTTGGAGCGAAACCGGAACACCCGGAGGAAACCCACGCAAACACGGGAGAGAATGTGCAGACTCCACACTGACAGTGACCCAAGGCGAGAATCAAAGCCGGGTCCCTGGCGCTGTGAGGCAGCAGTGCGACTGTGCCACCCCCATAGTGGAGCATTTCAGAGCAGCCACGGTGGCGGGGAGCAGGGGGCGGTTGGGGGAATTGGGTGGGGGTAAACGTGTCAGATTCCCGACACTGGGAAAACTGTCTTATTCAGGGGCAGGAAGGGCCTGATACGGGAATCCAGACCGTTGGTGTCGGGATGTCAGTTGCTCTGATCCATGGAGACAATTCTCCCGGAACCCACAGAAATTTAATGGTGGATCAGGAATTTGATAGGAATTGCAGAGGTGCCCATGGCCCCTGAAGCACAGAGCAAGAACAAAGAACAGTACAGCACAGAAACAGGCCCTTCGGCCTAACAAGTCTGTGCCGACACAGATGCCTCTCTAATCTAATATTTTCTTGCCTCTAAGTGGTCCATATCCCTCTACTCCCTGCCTAGTAGACCATAAGACATAGGAGCAAAGTTAGGCCATTTGGCCCACCGGGTCTGCTCCGCCTTTCAATCATGGCTGATATGTTTCTCATCCCCATTCTCCTGCCTTTTCCCCATAACCCCTGATCCCCTTATTAATCAAGAACCTATCTATCTCTGTCTTAAAGACACTCAATGACCTGGCCTCCACAGCCTTCTGCAGCAAAGAGTTCCACAGATTCGCCACTTTCTGGCTGAAGAAATTCCTCCTCATCTCTGTTTTAACCTGAGTTTGTGCCCCCTGGTTCTAGTTTTTCCTACTGGTGGAAACACCCTCTCCACGTCCACTCTACCCAGGCCTTGCAGTATCCTCTAAGTTTCAGTAAGATTTCCCCTCATCCTTCTAAACTCCAATGAGTACGGACCCAGAGTCCTCAACCGTTCCTCATACGACAAGCTCTTCATTCCAGGGATCATTCTTGTCAACCTCCTCTGGACCCTCACCAAGGCCAGCACATCCTTCCTTAGATATGTTATATTCCTGTATCCATCAAGATGCCTCTTGAATGTTGTTATTGTTGGGTTCGCCTTTCGGCTCATGGGAGTTTGGGTTGTTCCTCGATACTCAGTGCCCAATCAAAATACCTGGCATGAGGAACGGTAGATTGGGGGTATGGAAGCCAGTTCCCCATCCCCTCTTACACTGACACCCACCCCCACTCACCAGCGACAATCCTCCCCACAATCCCTGGCCCACTGTGTCCAGGCCTCCAGTGTTGATCTCTGGTCAAGGCCTCATAGCATCACTGGCAGCCACCACTCCCGGTGGCATGTTGGCACTGGAGAGCCTCGGGCCTGCTTGGCTGGCAGCTCTCGGGGCGGGACTCCTACCTTCTGAGGTCATTGGTCTCACGGGAGGCCCAACGTTGGTCAATTAAGTGCCCGAGTGCTCTTCAAATCGCCTCAGGCAGGGCTCCAGTACAGACAATGGGCTTCCACTGCTTCTCCAATCATCGAGGTTGGGGCGGGGGGGGAGAGAAAGAGAGAGAGAATGAAGTAGAGAGAGACAGACAGACAGAGTGAGAGAGCAAGAAAAGAAGAGGGAGAGAGAAGAGGGAGAGAGCAGAGAGAGAGGCAGAGAGAGCGCGAGAGAGCGAGAGAGGCAGACAGAGAGCGAGAGAGAGAGCGAGTGAGAGAGCGAGAGAGGCAGAGAGAGAAGAGTGAGGCAGATAGAGACAGACAGAGAAAGAGAGAGAGGAGCAAAGAGAAAGAGAGAGAGAGAGAAAGAGAGAGAGAGGGGCAGAGAGAGAGAGCGGCAGAGAGAGGCAGAGAGAAAGAGGCAGAGAGAGAGAGAGGCTGAGAGAGAGAGGGGCAGAGAGAGAGAGAGAGGGGCAGAGAGTGAGAGAGGCAGAGGGAGAGAGAGAAAGAGAGAGAGAGAGCAAAAGTGGGAGAGAGAGAAAGAGAGGCAGAGAGAGAGGGACAGACACAGAGAAAGAAAGAGAAGCAGAGAAAAAAAGCAGAGACAGAGGCAGAGACAAAGAGATAAAAAGAGAGATAGAGAGAGATAAAAAGAGACAAAGATAAAAAGGGGCAGAGAGAGAGAGACAGACAGAGAGAGAGAAAGAAAGAGAGAGAGAGACAGACAGATGAAGAGAGAGAGAGAGAGACATTGAGAGACAGATAGAGAGAGAGACAAAGAAAGCGAGAGAGAAGCAGACAGAGGCAGAGATAGAGAGAGAGATAAAAAGAGACAGAGAGAAACAGAGAGAGACAGACAGACAGAGAGGGAGAGAGGCTCGCATCGCTAGAACTAAATTCTTTCCATTTATTCTGAAATCAGGCTGCTTGTGAAGTTGATGGGTTTATTCCACAATGATACGTCCGGGAATATGATGGTCGAGAATGAGTTACCGTCAGCCCGATCAACGGACGACCGACAGATTTCACTGCTCACTTTATATCACACATTCCAACAGGCAATTAAAATCCAGAAGATAAATAGGGCGAGGCTGTTTCCCTCAACTAGGGAGTCGTGAACACGGAATCACAGTCTCAGAATAAGTGTTTGGTCATCTCGGACTGAGATGAGGAGAAGGGTTTTGACTCGAAGGTTTATAAACCTGTGGGATTGACTCCAGGGGGATTCTCAGTCCTCGAGTGCAGTCAAGAGTTAGATTTATAGGTTGTTGAATACCAAGGAAAGCAGGATTGGACAGGAAGATGTAGCACTGGTAGAGGATCAGCCATTATCTTACCGACCACATTCCCACCCAGGCCCTATCCCCGTAACCCCACATATTTACACTAGCTAGTCCCCCTGATGCTAAGGGACAATTTAGCACGGCCAATCCACCTAACCCGCACATCTTTGGACTGTGGGAGGAAACCGGAGCAGCCGGAGGAAACCCACGCAGACATGGGGAGAATGTGCAAACTCCACACAGACAGTGACCCAGGGCTGGAATTGAACTCGTGTCCCTGGCGCTGTGAGGCAGCAGTGCCGTGAGCCACCATGCCCCCTAAATGATAAGGTCGGATCCGAGGGCCAAAATGGACGACTCCTGATCCATATGTTTGTGCTGTTATATGAGTATTAATTTAGAACTATTAAAATGGGAATTAAATTAATTCATGATTACGGCTCAGCGACTAAAACGAGTTCTAAATGCAACTGGAGGTTAGAGCAGCTTTGCAAAACATACTCAGGGCAGGATCAATAAAAATCACTCCACATCTATTATAAAAACAATCCTTTCACTTGTGAAAATGAACACAGTATTGACAAAACTCAATGCTTTGCGTGGCAAGCCCACACTTGCCCCAACACCTATTAATCTCCATCAGTACCTCATATATTGCAAAAATAATTCAAAGAAAATAATGCATAAATTAACACAAAAAGCTGCATATTCCTGAAAATACACCAATAAAATAAAATCACAAATAAGTTTATTTAATAGTCACAAGTAGGCTTACATTAACACTGCAGTGAAGCTACTGTGAAAATCCCCTCGTCGCCACACTCCGGGTACTCTGTCTACACTTCCCGTTGCCTTGGCAAAGCAGCAGCATAATTAAGGACCCCACGCACCCCGGACATTCTCTCTTCCACCTTCTTCCTTCGGGAAAAAGATACAAAAGTCTGAGGTCACGTACCAACCAGCTCAAGAACAGCTTCTTCTCTGCTGCCGTCAGACTTTTGAATGGACCCACCTCGCATTAAGCTGATCTTTCTCTACACCCCAGCTATGACTGTAACACTACATTCTGCACTCTCTCCTTTCCTTCTCTATGAACGGTATGCTCTGTCTGTATAGCGCGCAAGAAACAATACTGTTCACTGTATACTAATACATGTGACAATAATAAATCAAATCAAATCAAAATCACTGAAGAAGAACTTAGCATGGCCACGCACCAAACCAGCACTTCTTTCAGAATTCCGACTGCATCAGGATTTTCTGACTATGGAAAAATAGAATAGAACTGAATCATAGAATCCCTACAGTGCAGAAGGAGGACATTCGGCCCATCGAGCCTGGACCGACAACAATCCCACCCAGGCCCTATCCCGAACCCCACATATTTACCCTGAACTAAGGGGCAATTTAGCATGGCCAATCCTCCTAAACTGCACATCTTTGCACTGTGGGAGGAAACTGGAGCACCCGGAGGAAACCCACACAGACACGGGGAGAATGTGCCGACTCTGCACAGACAGTGACCCGAGGCTGGGGTCAAACCCAGGTCCCTGGCGCTGTGAGGCAGCAGTGCTAACCACTGTGCCACCCCTTAACAATTACATTACTGGCTCCGATCTGACATATCCCTCAGCTTTAATCTCAGCTGGATGCAGTTCTCTTTTTTTTAGGAAAGGTACAGTTCATGATTTTATTAAAATAATAAAGGGCACTGCAATGTTACATAACAAAGAGGATTGCAAAGCTGTTTAAATTAGGCTCCTGGCAAGTGAAGCAGACTTGAAAGGGTTTCTAATGAAACCTTTGCACCATTTTCCTCCCCCGCAGATGCTGCCTGACATCTTGTCAAAAACATTACTGCTGTTTGAATATCTATAAAAGACGGCTGCTGAGTCTCCACACATCAAACACTGGTAACATCGCCGGGCACTGCGGGGTGGGGTAACCACCTGCACTCTCACTGAGACGCTTAGCGCGGGGGTAATTAGTCACGCACTGCAAGCTCTGAGAGCAAGTGAGAGAGCGCGAGAGAATAGAGGGAGTGAGTGAATGAGGGAGGGAATGATAGAGCAAGAGAAGAGAGGGAGCGAGGGAATAGAGGGAGCGAGGGAATAGAGGGAGCGAGGGAATGAGGGAGCGAGGAAATAGAGGGAGCGAGGGAATAGAGGGAGCGAGGGAACGAGGGAGCGAGGGAATGAGGGAGCGAGGGAACGAGGGAGCGAGGGAACGAGGGAACGAGGGGGCGAGGGAACGAGGGAGCGAGGGAAGAGGGGGCGAGGGAAGATGGGGCGAGGGAAGATGGGGCGAGGAAAGATGGGGCGAGGAAAGATGGGGCGAGGGAAGATGGGGTGAGGGAAGATGGGGCGAGGGAAGATGGGGCGAGAGATGAGGGAGCGAGGGGTGAGGGAGCTAGGGATGAGGGAGTGAGGGAAGAAGGAGTGAGGGAAGAAGGAGTGAGGGAAGAAGGAGTGAGGAAAGAAGGAGTGAGGGAAGAAGGAGTGAGGAAAGAAGGAGCGAGGGAAGGGGGAGCAAGGGAAGAGGGGGAGCGAAGGGAGAAGGTGCGAGGGGAAGAGGGGGAGTGAGGGAAAGGGGGGGCGAGGGGTAGAGGGGGAGCGAGGGGAAGAGGTGGAGCAAGGGAAAGGGGGAGCAAGGGTAGAGGGGGAGCGAGGGGAAGAGGGGAGGGAGGGGAAGGGGGAGCGAGGGGTAGGGGGAGCGAGGGGTAGGGGGAGCGAGGGGAAGGGGGAGCGAGGGGAAGGTGGAGCGAGGGGAAGGGGGAGCGAGGGGGAGCGAGGGGAAGGGGAGTGAGGGGAAGGGGAGCGAGGGGAAGGGGGAGCGAGGGGTAAGGGGAGCGCGGGGAAGGGGGAGCGAGGGGAAGGGGAGCGAGGGGTAAGGGGAGCGAGGGGTAGGGGGAGCGAGGGGAAGGGGGAGAGAGGGGAAGGTGGAGCGAGGGGAAGGGGGAGCGAGGGGAAGGGGGAGCGAGGGGAAGGGGGAGCGAGGGGAAGGGGGAGCGAGGGAAGAGATGAGAGAGTGAGGTAAGAGGGGGAGTGAGGGAGTGAGGGAATGAGAGAAGAGTGCAAGTAAAGAGAGAGTGAGAAAAAACGATGAGAAAGGGAGAGAGCAAGAGAGAGAAAGCGTGACTGTGAGAGAGTGAGAGCAGACGAAAGTGTGAGAAGAGTGAGTGAGAGAGGTAAGAAGAGCGTGTGAGAGCAATAGAGAGGGTGAGAGAGTGAGAGAGCACAGGATGATGAGAGAGCGACAATGCAAGCGGGCGAGAGATACCCACAAACACAAACAACTATCCACAGGATTGAAATGAACTGGCTACGCTGTGTGCCTGCAGTAACGGGCCCGATAACACCTCCAGTCTGATCCAGGGCCAGAGCCGGAGCTCAGATTGGATTCAGCAAGAATAATCTGTGTGTACAAACTTCATTCCAAATAACTAACCCATTGCTGCATCTGGAACACCATGGAATTGTTTGGAGAAGAATACAGAACTGCACGCACCGCACCTTCCCACACTGGGAACAGAATCAGAGTGTCTCTGCCATCACGAAGGCTGACGTTTTAGGGGGATAAATATATTTCCGCGATTTTGGGTGGGATCTCGAGCCCACTCTCTGCGGGAACACGGGCGGGGGCTCGTGATCCAGCGGAAGGGGGAAATCGCCATGGCGACGCGATCACATTCACACTCACAGTGGCATGAACCGGACTTTAATGCATTTAAACAATAAACATGTTCTTACCCACCGCCCCCTCCCCGACACTGCGCCCGAGGTGTACTTTCAAACCTCGCTGCAGGGGCACAGTTTACAACAGGTTTCACCCAGACGTGAACCTGTCGTGGGGGGAATCCCCTCGCCCCCCCCTCTCCCCGGGGAGAGAGGGACATGGCCAGGCAATAGCCTCGCAATGCCCCCTGGCACAGTGTGGGCCCCATGCATGGACAAGGGAGCTGGGGATGCCAGCGATGGCTGCGTTGGGTGGGTGGCGGGCTGGGGATCGGGGGTGGGGGGTGCTCTGAAGCTGGCGATGTTCGGGGACAAGGGTGGGGTGTGTGGGTGCCGGCATTGACTGTTTGGGGAGTAGGGTTGGATGCTGGCCCTGATTGCTTTTGTGCGAGGGGCTGGCCTGAGACCTCCGCGGTCGTGTGGGGTCATTGGAGGTTATTTTGTGTCTGATCGGGGCACCCTGTAACCATGGCAGCCCGACGTCACTGCAGCCGGGCCTGGCCGGTGTGTTTAGGCCCAATCGTTTGGGAAAAGGGGTGTCTCAGAGTTCGGAAAAATGCTGGAAAATCTCAGCAGTCTGACAGCTTCTGTGGAGAGAGAATAGACCCAATATTGAGAGTCTGGATGACCTTTTTTTGAAAAAAAAAATACTCGTGATTAAAATTCAAGTTCAGAAGTCAGGTTTATGACTGGAAGCATCTTCCTGCAAACAAGAGAAACTGCAGGAAAAATCATGGAGAAAGGAGGAGACCACCTGGAGCCCGTCCCAGGATTCAGAGATTCATTGCACAGATTCAGTGCTGACTCGATGGGCCGAATGACCTCTGCACCATAGGGATTCTCTGATTCATGGATATCGTGGCCTAACTGAAACCAGACTTTTCCCCACATCCCTTCAGGTAATTAAACTCCGAAGTCTTCTCCAAGATGCCAAAGACACCTCAGTTTACTTTTTATGGTAAACTGATCGTTATTTTGGTTATTTTTAGGGACAAATACTTTTTACCAAAATGCATCATGTTTGGGTGGCAAGGTGGCAGTGGTTAGCACTGTTCCCTCACAGCTCCAGGGACCCGGGTTCAATTCCAGCCTCGGGTCACTGTCGGTGCAGAGTCTGCATGTTCTCCCCGTGTCTGCGTGGGTTTCCTCCGGGTGCTCCAGTTTCCACCCACAATCTGAAAGATGTGCGGGTTAGGTGGATTGGCCATGCTAAATTGGCCCTTAGTGTCCCAAGATGCGTAGGTTAGGTGGATTGGCCACGGCGAATGTGCAGTGTTACGGGGATAGGGTCTGGTTAAGTCATTCTGTCAGAGAGTCGGTGCAAAGTCGATGGGCTGAATGGCCTCCTTCTGCATTGAAGGGATTCTATAATTCGATCTGGTCTGCTTTTAGCTACACATTGAATAGAGCTTCATATTTGGAATTATGGCTCTTCGAAAAGCACCTGACCACAAACTTTAATAATTAAGCAGCTTAGGGGAGAGAGCGGCGGGGGAAGAGAGCGGCGGGGGGAGAGAGCGGCGGGGGGCAGCGAGCGAGGGGGGCAGCGAGCGAGGGGGGCAGCGAGCGAGGGGGGCAGCGAGCGAGGGGAGAGAGAGCGAGGGGAGAGAGAGCAAGGGGGGCAGCGAGCGAGGGGGGCAGCGAGCGAGGGGGGCAGCGAGCGAGGGGAGAGAGAGCGAGGGGAGAGAGAGCGAGGGGGGGAAGAGCATGAGAGAGTGGGACGGGGGGAGAGTGAGGAAATAATCTTGCAAAATTATTACATTACCGATTACTTTGCTTAATTCGTACTGTGCCTACAATATCACGCGACATGTGGCAAACAGGTGCAATCTTCTCCAAGGCAGTGGAAGTACCATGTGTAGCAGTAAATCAAAATAGAAGCTTCTGTCTCCAATCGGTACTTCCCTCTGGAAACTGGGGCAGGAGCGCCGAAATTCAAATGTACAAATAAGGGTGACCTTTCCACAATGAGACCGTCATTGAAAATGTCTGGCAGCCGCAGCCACACTGTCTGCCAAGATCACTTTAATAACTATAAAAGATTCTCAGGACAATTCTGACCCAAAGAAATGGAAAATGAGGAGGTGGAACGACAGGAATGCTTCCTGAACATTAAAGAGGACCGTGCACTGCAGACTGCGAATTTGCCATTAAAATGGATAAACTCACTGGAGATCACTTGTAAATAACACAGTGGTATTCTGGGAAGAGGCAATTAACGATCGCGTATCAGCACTTCTTGAGTCCTTAATGCCACCATTAAAAATCCCTTAGTCCAGTGACCATGACATCTTTGTCAAGCTCTCCTGAACTCTGACCCATCCCTGACGTTCCATTCTGCACCTCCTCCTCCACCTCTTCTCCAACTATACAATCCCTCGCAATCCAAACCCTCTTCAGTTCCGAAGAAGTCATCTTGGACTCGAAACATTAACTCTGTTTCTCCCTCCACAGATGCTTCCAGACCCACTGGGCTTTTAGGGGCGGCGCAGTGGTTAGCACTGCTGCCTCACAGCGCCAGGGACCCAGGTTCGATTCCCGGCTTGGGTCACCGTCTGTGCGGAGTTTGCACATTCTCCCCATCTCTGCATGGGTTTCCTCCGAGTGCTCTGGTTTCCTCCCACAGTCCAAAGATAGGTAGATTGGCCATGCTATATTGCCTTTAGTGTCAGGGGGACTAGCTGGGGTAAATACATGGGGTTATGGGGATAGGACCTGGGTGGGATTGTGGTCGGTGCAGACTCGATGGGCTGAATGGCCTCCTTCTGCACTGTAGGATTCTATGGGTTTATCCAGCGTTTGCCATTCTGATTAACTGCAGTCATGCAGAGAGGAAGCAATCGTTCTTTGTTAAAAGGTCCCCATTTTTCTCGCTCGATCTCTTACTGGAGGTCTCAGCCCAGTAGGTGTTAAAAATCCCTTATCCAAGACTCATTCTTAACTCAAACGACTAGCTCATTGCTCCAGTCAAGTTTGACCAGGCCACCAGCATCCGATCATGGACACTGCCAGCAGTAATCTCTGGCTTTGCGGCAAAAGCTGAAATGTTGAAAGATCCTTCTATTTTCCAACATTAGCTCTGTGATACACATTACACATTCATATATATTTATATATATGGTTAGCACTGCCACCTCACAGCTCCAGGGACCCAGGTTCAATTCCAGCCTCGGGTCACTGTCTGTGTGGAGTTTGCACCTTCTCCCCGTGTCTGCGTGGGTCTCCTCCGGGTGCTCCGGTTTCCTCCCACACTCCTAAAAGGTGTGCGGGTTAGGTGCATTGGCTGTGCTAAATTGCCCCTTAGTGTCAGGGGGACCAGCTAGAGTAAATGCATGGGGTTATGGGGATAGGGCCTGGGTAGGATTGTGGGCTCGATGGGCTGAATGGCCTCCTCCGGAGGTTCCGGCTTCCTCCCCTTCGGGCAGGAACAAGTGTTTGTTCAGTAATTTGCACCTTGTTAACTGCATTTTCCTTCCGCCGTGTGATCATTTCTAACTGGAGTCAGTTTACTCTGTGCACTATTCTGGCAGCTTTGCAATAAAGTACAGTGAGTGAGCAGTGCCTCGTTAATATCTTGTCCTCTCAGAGTGGTACGCGGTTACAGTTTACAGTACTGACCGCAGTAGCAATTAAAGTTACCAGTGCCAGACACATCTTCCCTTCCCTGTCACAATTTAGAAGATTCCGGTCCCTCTGTGACACCCTGGCCCATTCCTCATCACCCCTCACACTTGGTTCCCTTTCTCGACAAAGGCAGGAATAGTAACGCCTGTCCACTCACCTCACCGTCCAAGGCCCCAGACACTCATCGCAGGTGAGGTAGCAGTTTTAATGCTTCCTTCAATGTAACCTTCTGTCTTTGCTGCTCACTCTGCAGTCTCATAGAATGACGGAACCCCAAAAGTGCAGATGGAAGCCATTCGGCCCATCAAGTCTACACCAACTCTGACCGAGTATCTTACTCACAGAATCATATAATCCTACAGCGCAGAAGGAGGCCATTCAGCCTATCGAGTCTGCACTGACCACAATCCCACCCGGGCCCTATCCCCATAACTCCAGTTATTTACCCCCTGACACAAAGGGTCAATTTAACATGGCCAATCCACCTGACCTGCGCATCTTTGGACTGTGGGAGGAAACCGGAGGACCCGAAGGAAACCCACGCAGACACGGGGAGAAAGTGCAAACTCCACACAGACAGTGACCCAATCCGGGAATCGAAACCGGGTCCCCGACGCTGTGCCACCCTCCCCCACCCTATCCCTGTAACTCCTCATATTTTTACCGTAAGAGTCCAAAGATCTGCATTGGTCATTGCTAAATTGCCACTTTGTGTCAGGGGGACTAGCAGGGTAAATAGGTGGGGTTACGGGGTTAGGGGCTGGGAGGGATTGTGGTCGGTGAGACTCGATGGACCGAATGGCCTCTTTCTGCACTGCATGGATTCTCTGATTCTGATGATTCTTAATGGGCGGCACGGTAGCGCAGTGGTTAGCACTGCTGCTTCACAGCTCCAGGGTCCTGGGTTCGATTCCCGGCTCGGGTCACTGTCTGTGTGGAGTTTGCACGTTCTCCTCGTGTCTGCGTGGGTTTCCTCCGGGTGCTCCGGTTTCCTTCCACAGTCCAAGGATGTGTGGGTTAAGTTGATTGGCCAGGTTAAAAATTGCCCCTTAGAATCCTAAAATGCGTAGGTTAGAGGGATTAGCGGGTAAATATGTGTGGGTAGGGCCTGGGTGGGATTGCGGTCGGTGCAGACTCGATGGGCCGAATGGCCTCCTTCTGCACTGTAGGGTTTCTATGATTTCTATGATGCACAATTTCCATTATTTCTATACTGTGTTCCAGGCATATTAAAACTTTTTTTAAAGTCTTCCCAAAGGAGCGGGCATCAATGCAGTACGATGGCACACTGGTTAGCACTGCTGCCTCACAGCGCCAGGGACCCGAGTTCAACTCCGGCCTCGGGTGACTGTCTGTGTGGAATTTGCACGTCCTCCCGTGTCTGCGTGGGTTTCCTCCGGGTGCTCCGATTTCCTCCCACAGTCCAAAGATGTGCAGGTTAGGTTGATTGGCCATGCTCAATTGTGCCTTAGTGTCAGGGAGATTGGCGGGGTAAGTACAATTGAAATATCAAGGACCCCACACACCCTGGGCATTCCCCCTTCCACCACCTTCCATCGGGAAAAAGATACCAAAGTCTGAGATCACGTATCAACCGACTCAAGAACAGCTTCTTCCCTGCTGCCATCAGACTTTTGAATGGACCTACCTCGCATTAAGTTGATCTTTCTCTACACCCTAGCTATGACTGTAACACTACATCCTGCACTTGTTTCCTTCTCTATGGACGGTATGCTTTGCGCAAGAAACAGTACTTTTCACTGTATGTTAATACATGTGACAATAATAAATGAAATCAAAAATATGTGGGGTTATGGGGATAGGGCCTGGGTGGGATTGTTGTCAGTACGGGCTCGATGGGCTGAGTGGCCTCCTTCTGCACTGTAGAGATTCCATTTGCTTAAAATGATTAACCTTCATGTTTCATACCAAGTCTGCTTATAATCATCAAATTTCCAAACAGCAAACGGTTTCTCATTTGTGTCCGAGTGATCTATCCAATTTTCTGTCATGAACGAGTCTGCTTAACATCAGACGTTGGGCCAAAGCAGCCCAAGTTTCATACAACTGACATCAGTTTAGCGTGAAAATATAATGAACTGAGTCCATTCTTGCCCAGTTAATGGTGATAATGACTGTGTTGGTTCCCATCTCTATTTCAACAAGGCGACCTTCTCAATCTTTGGCCTCCTCATTTGCCAAAGAGAAGCAAAATACCGCCAAGGCTTGCGGCCTGTATTAAGAACAGAAAACGCTGGACATACTCAGCAGGGCTGGCGGCAGCAGCAGTGGGGAGAGCAACAGAGTTAACGGCCGGGATTCTCCAGTCTCGCACGCCCCATCAGCGAGAACGGAGAATTTGGCGCTCAGCCCAAACTCCAGTCACTGCAGCGGGACTGGAGAATCCCAGCCGCCGCTGAGGTCGGAAAACCCCAGCCCAGGTTTCAGGTGGGTGACCTTACATCAGTCCAATTTCGACAGTTTATATACAGGTGCGGCACGGTGGCAAGCACTGCTGCCCCTCACAGCGCCAGGGACCCGGGTTCGATTCCCGGCTTGGGTTTATTAAAGTTTATTTATTTATTACTCACATTAACTTTGCAATTAAATTATTGTGAAAATCCCCTCGTCGTCACACTCCATTCGGGTGCGCTGAGGGAGAATTTAGTAACTAACCAGCACGTCTTTCGGACTGTGGGAGGAAACCGGAGCACCCGGAGGAAACCCACGCAGACACGGGGAGAACGTGCAGACTCCGCACAGACAGGGACCCAAGCCGGGAATCGAACCTGGGTCCCTGGTGCTGTGAAGCAGCAGTGCTAACCATGAGTCACTGTCTCAATATAAAGGTTTAGTTTAATTTATTTATTAGTGTCACAAGTAGGGCTTACATTAACACTGCAATGAAGTTACTGTGAAAATCCCTCAGTCGCCCACACTCCGGCGCCTGTTTGGGTAACACTGAGGGAGAATTTAGCATGGAGTTTGCATGTTCTCCCTGTGTCTATGTGGGTTTCCTCCGGGTGCTCCAGTTACCTCCCACACTCCAAAGATGTGCTGGTTAGGTTGATTGGCCATGCTAAGTTCTCCCTCAGTGCCAAACCAGGTAAAGACGGCAGATTTTCTTCCCTAAAGGACATTAGTGAGCCAGATAGGTTTTTCCAACAATCAGCAATGGTTTCATGGTCATCAGTCGATTCTTAATTCCAATTTTTTTTCATTGAATTCAAATTCCACCAGCTGCCGTGGCGGGATTCGAACCCTGGTCCCCTGAACATTAGCTGAGTTTCTGGATTAATGGTTTAGCAATAATACCACTATTTCATCGCCTCCCCTAATCGTGCCACGCTGGGTCAACTGATCATACGCAGGGCCATGGTAAGGCTATAACAGATAGCTTCAGGTCCCAGGCATGGGCAGCACGGTGGCACAGTGGTTAGCACTGTTGCCTCACAGCGCCAGGGACCCGGGTTCAATTCTGGCCTCGCGTCACTGTCTGTGTGGAGTCTGCATGTTCTCCCCGTGTCTGCGCGGGTTTCCTCCGGGTGCTCCGGTTTCCTCCCACACTCCAAAGATGTACTGGTTAGGTACATTGGCGGTGCTAAATTCTCCCTCAGTGTACCCGAACAGGCGTCGGAGTGTCGTGACCTGGAGGATTTTCACAGTAACTTCATTGCAGTGTTAATGTGACGCTAATAAACATACTAAACTAAACCTTTATATTGAGGCCCAAATCTTTCTGAATGGGAAGGCCTGGGATCGCACGTAAGGAGTATCACAGAAAGGTTTCAGTACAGAAAGAGGCCATTCAACCCAAGGTGTCTGTGCCAGCCCAAAAAGACATGAAAGACTTAGCAGCCGATTCTTATTGTGCCTTCCAGCACCAAGCCCATAGCTTACAGTTAAAGTTAAAGTTCATTTATTAGTCACAAGTAAGGCTTACATTAACACTGCAATGAAGTTACTGTGAAATTCCCCTAGTCGCCACATTCTGGCACCTGTTCGGGTCATTACACCTAACCAGCACGTCTTTCAGGCTGTGGGAGGAAACCGGAGCACCCGGAGGAAACCCACGCAGGCACGGGGAGAATGTGCAGACTCCGCACAGACAGTGACCCAAGCTTTGCAGGTTACAGCACTTCAGCTGCAGATCCAGGCACTATTTAAATGAGTTGAGGGTTTCTGTCTCAGGCATCAAACCAGGCAGCGAACTTCAGATGCCCACACCCTCTGGGGGAAGAAGCTTTTCCCCTACACCCCCTCTAATCCTTCCACCAATCACCTTAAATTTGTGCCCCACACCCTGCCACCACCCGGCGGCCCCCCCCTTCGGTAATTGGCCCCTCTGCTTGGGGAAAGAGGTCTTTCCTGTCTCCCCTGTCTGGGCTCCTCTTGTACTTCTCAATTAGGTCACCCCTCAGCCTCCTCTGTTCCGAGGAAAACAGCCCTCGCCCTATCCACTCTCTGCCCCGAGCTGCAACGTAGCCCCTTAGGGCAAGATGGCTGACACCATCTGACACCATATCCCGCGCCGCGTTAAATTATAGAATGGTACATAGAAACATAGAAGATAGGAGCAGGAGGAGGCCATTTGGCCCTTCGAGCCTGCTCCGCCATTCATAACGATGCTGATCAGCCAACTCAATAGGCTAATCCTGCTTTCTTCCCGTAACCTCTGATCCCATTCTCCCCAAGTGCTGTATCCAGCCGCCTCTTGAATACATTCAATGTTTTGGCATCAACTACTTCCTGTGGTAATGAATTCCACAGGCTCACCACTCTTTGGGTGAAGAAACATCTCCTCATCTCCATCCTAAATGGTCTACCCCGAGTCCTCAGATTGTGACCCCTGGTTCTGGACTCCCTCGAGAACATCCTCCCTGCATCTACTCTGTCTAGTCCTGTTAGAATTTTATAAGTCTCTATGAGATCCCTCCTCATTCGTCTGAACTCCAGCGAAAACAATCCTAACCTAGTCAATCTCTCCTCCTACATCAGTCCCACCATCCCCGGAATCAGCCTGGTAAACCTTCGCTGCACTCCCTCCAGAGCAAGAACATCCTTCCTCAGAAAAGGAGACCAAAACTGCACATAATACTCTCGGTGTGGCCTCACCAAGGCCCTGTATAATTGCAACAGCACATCCCTGCTCCTGTACTCGAAACCTCTCACAATGAAGGCCAACATACCATTTGCCATTCAGCACACAAATGCTTTCGTGTCTTGAGCCGGCTCTTTGGGAGAAGTATCCAGAAGATTCTCGGTTCTTATCCCATAAGCCCTGCAAATTGTTCCACTTCAAATCCTTATCATAGAATCATAGATGCATACAGTGCTGAAGAGGCCCTTCGGCCCATCAAGTCTGCACCATTTCCCTTTTCAAAAGTTACCACGGAATTGGCTTTCCCCGCCCTTTCAGGCAGCACATTCCCCATCGTGACAATTCGCTGCGTAAAATGGACATGTACAAATCCGTCAACGACTCTCAACAGGTTTTACAGATGCACCACAGAAAGCATTCTTTCTGGGTTCTATCACAGCTCCTGCTCTGCCCAAGATTGCAAGGAACTACAAAAGGTTGTGAATGTAGCCCAATCCATCACGCAAACCAGCCTCCCATCCATTGACTCTGTCTACACTTCCCGCTGCCTCAAAAAAGCAGCCAGCATAATCAAGGGCCCCACGCACCCCCGTACATTCTCTCTTCCACCTTCTTCCGTTGGGAAAAAGATACAAAAGTCTGAGATCACGTACCAACCGACTCAAGAACAGCTTCTTCCCTGCTGCTGTCAGACTTTTGACTGGACCTACCTCGCACTAAGGTGATCTTTCTCTACACCCTGGCTATGACTGTAACACTACATTCTGCACTCTCTCCTTTCCTTCCCCACGAAAGCCACGAAATTCAGTACGATCACGAGGACAGTTCAGCAGAGATTTGCCTTGGGGGGAAACGAGGCAACACCTCAGCCAGTAAATTGAATCCGAAATATACGCTGAGCAATCTGTTAGCCGACTGTTTACTTAACACGGTTCTCGGCTGCAATGCCTGGAACAGTACAGAGGATTCGATCAGGCCCTCAATACAAAGCTTTTCATTTTCTGATCCAGGACCAGAATCTTCTCTCGGCCTAGGTGCTGCTGCTGAGAATTCGATTAAGTAAACAGCGGCTGACAAACCTCTCAGAATGTACTAGTTACTGGAGCTCATTATTGCCAACACATACAGCAGGAAGTCAATAATCAAAAACCTATCCTTAGAGTTGCAAAGAATCCCCCACAGCGCAATATTTTTAAACATATAAGCAGAAAATCATAGTGCCCGCTTTAGATATTTCTTCAACATTTTGAATTGTGTGCCATATTATAAATAAAAAAGATCAAAGAATCCCTACAGTGCAGAAGGAGGCCATTCAAGCCTGCACTGACAACATCCCACCCAGGCCCAATCCCCATAACCCCATGTATTTACCCTGCCCCTGACACTAAGGGACAATTTAGCGTGGTCAATCCACCTGATTGAATCTAGTGCTCAGTTTTATGTGCCCAATGCCATGAATAATTGTCATTTCATGCCCCTTTCATATGCATGGAATATGCATGGAATCGTAGAATCCCTACAGTGCAGAAGTAGGCCATTCGGCCCATCCAGCCAGCACCGACAACACTCCCACCCTATCCCCGCAACCCCACATATTTACCCTGCTAATCCCCCCAAAACCAGGGGCAATTTAGCACGGCCAATCCACCTACCTCGCACATCTTTGGACTGTGAGAGGAAACCGGAGCACCCGGAGGAAACCCACGCAGACACGGGGAGAACGTGCAAACTCCACACAGTCAGTGACCGAGGCGGGAATCGAACCCGGGTCCCTGGAACTGTGAGGCAGCAGCGCTAACGGTGGTGCCATCGGGCCGCCCGGAATGTACTGCCCGACTGCGAGGTGGAAGCAGATTCTGTCGTGGCTTTCAAATGGGAGCTGGATAATCACCTGGGCGGGGGTGGGTGGGGGGTGGTGGGATCTGCAGGGCCAGGTGGGGAAAGGGTGGGCAAACGGAAATCCTCCTGCAGGGTGCTTCTCCTTCGATGCTGCAACCATCCATAGAATCTATCGAATCCTGCAGTGCAGAAGGAGGCCATTTGGCCCAGTGAGTCTGCACCAATCACAATCCCACCCAGGCCCTATCCCCATAACCCCATGCATTGCCCCTCGCCAATCCCCCTGACATTAAGGCGCAATTTAGCATGGCCAATCCACCTGACGTCTTTGGATTGATATCCTGCCCCATGAGACAAATCGCCCGTTTAATATCTCCTGGGCTCAACCTTTTGCGTCGACAACAGTTTCCAATCTACGCGGCAGACATGAAATAGCGCAGGAGCAGTTAAACGGAACAAAAACAAAACACATCCTACACGTCAAAGCCTCTGCTCCTTCTGCAGTATCGATCCTTGTCCGAGGAAAACATAAATTGTGGCTGGGTGCTGGCAATTTCTCTCCCTCTCAATCGCTCGCTATTCCCCTGCTATTTATCAGTTTGTCAAAGGTGTTCTGTCGTGACGACAATAAAGCCATCCTATTCTGCTGTTGATCTTCCTGCTCCGCATGTGTCGTTTGTCGATTCGCTGCCAGTTTTTAAAAATCAAACAAACCAGGGCGGTGAATTTTTATTCACCTTTCTTCCTGAACATTGTTCCTTGATTTAAGCCCAATGGTGTTTACGCTGCTGGACCCATGTCAACATTTTTTTTATTCATTCGTGGGACATGGGCGTCGCTGGCTGGCCAGCATTTATTACCCATCCCTAGTTGCCCTTGAGAAGGTGGTGGTGAGCTGCCTTCTTGAATCGCTGCAGTCCATGTTCTGTGGGTTGACCCACAATGCCGTTAGGGAGGGAATTCCAGGATTTTGACCCAGCGACTGGCACGTCGTTTATCCTTTGAAGAGTACAGGTGTATTTTGCACAGAGGCCTCAACGAAAATAACATGCCTCGGCCCTTCCTCTTGAATATTATTCATAGAAACTGGAAGCAGGAAGAGGCTATTCGGCCCTTCGAGCCTGCTCCGCCATTCATTTTGATCATGGTTGATCATCAAATTCAATACCCTGATCTCCCCTTCCCCCCATATCCCTTGATCCCTTTAGCCCCAAGAGCTAGATCTAATTTCATCTCAAGAAGTGTCACAACACCAGGTTAAAGTTCAACAGGTTTATTTGGAATCACGAGCTTTTGGAGCGCTGCTCCTTCATCAGGTGAGTGGGACACACCTGATGAAGGAGCAGCGCTCCGAAAGCTCGTGATTCCAAATAAACCTGTTGAACTTTACCCTAGTGTTGTGAGACTTCTTACTGTGCCCACCCCAGTCCAACGTCAGCACCTCCACATCATAATTTCATCTTGAAATCACACAATGTTTTGGCCTCAACTACTTTCTGTGGTAGTGAATTCCACACATTCACCACCCTCTGGATGAAGAAATTCCTCCTCACCTCAGTTCTAAAAGGTTTACCCCTTATCCTCAAACTATGACCCCCTAGTTCTGGACTCCCCCACCATTGGGAACATTCTTTCTGAATCTACCCTGTCTAACCCTGTTAGAATTTTATAAGTTTCTATGAGATCCCCTCTCACTCTAGAAATTCTAAACTCCAGTGAATATAATCCTAGAATCGTTCCAGATCAGAGAGAGCCACAACCCATCACATCGATCCCCACCTCGACCCCTTTGTTTTCATTTTATTTAATTTTTACCTGTTCTCTACCTTTTATTTCCATATTGTCTTTCTTCATTTTTCTTTTCCACTCTATCCTCCTATTTTATCCCCCGTTTCCTTAGCTTTTCTCCCCCTTTGCTTCCCCTTTCCCCCCTTTTCTCAATTTTACCTCTCTCCCACCCATCTCCCCCCCTCCCTCCCCCCACATCTTCATCTGTCACAGTTTACCCTCTGATTTCAGCTTCTCTGCCATTTGGCCATTCACACCTTCTATTCTTGCTATGGAATGATGTGGAGATGCCGGCGTTGGACTGGGGTGGGCACAGTAAGAAGTCTCACAACACCAGGTTAAAGTCCAACAGGTTTATTTGGAATCACGAGCTTTCGGAGCGCTGCTCCTTCATCAGGTGAGTGGAGAGGTAGGTTTCACAAACACGGCATATACAGACAAAGATACAATTGCAAGATAATGGTTGGAATGTGAGTCTTTTCAGGTAATGCTTCATGTATTTGAAGAGTTATCTTTTCAGGTAATCATTGGCAATTGTGTCTGTCTATATATGCCGTGTTTGTGAAACCTACCTCCCCACTCACCTGATGAAGGAGCTGCGCTCTGAAAGCTTGTGATTCCAAATAAACCTATTGGACTTTAATCTGATGTTGTGAGACTTCTTTCTATGGACTGCCATTAGCAGGCTTTCCCCTTGTTTTTTTGGGCTATGGCTCATTTTTCATTCCCTCCCCCTGCAGTATAAATATCTCCCACTTTCTATGCCTTTTAGCTTTGACAAAGGGTCATCTGGAATAGAAACATCAGCTCCTTTCTCTCCTTACAGATGCTGCCAGACCTGCTGAGACTTTCCAGTGTTTTCTCTTTTGCCATCGCAAACTTGTTTGTTGCTTTCCAAATATTAGATATGAGCTCTGTGGCACTAAACCCAGCCCTGACAAATAGGAAAATGACTCTGGTTTGTTTAGCGTTAAACAGACCAATATTTTTGGGTTGGCATTGGTAAGGCTGATATAAAATTCTATGCAGTAGCCTAACGCATGCTGTGCTTACGAGAAGTGACAGAAGAATGATAACAACAGAATTTTTCTACAACAACGGGGCCTGGTCGAAGTGTACAAGATTATGAGGGACATGTACAGAGTGGATAGGAGGCAGCTGTTCCCCTTAGTTGAAGGGTCAGTCACGAGGGGACACAGGTTCAAGGTGAGGGACAGGAGGTTTCGGGGGGGGGGAAAACGTTTTTACCCAGAGGGTGTTGGTGGTCTGAAATGCACCTCCTGGGAGGGTGGTAGAAGCGGGGTGCCTCACATCCTTTAAAAAGTGCCTGGGTGAGCACTTGAGAGGTCATAACATTTCAAAACTATGGGCCAAGGTGCTGGGAAATGGGAATAGGCGGGAGGTCAGGTGTTTCTCGTGTGCTGGTGCAGACTGGATGGGCCGAAGGGCCTCTTCTGCACTGTATGATTCTATGACGGCTGCTGATCTTTCCACAGCCCGCATGTTACAATTCTGGAAAAATAAGTACCTAACTGGCATCATGCATAGAATCCCTACAGTGCAGAAGGCCATTCGGCCCATCGAGTCTGCACCGACCACAATCCCACCCAGGCCCCATCCTCATAACCCCATGCATTTACCCTAGCTAGTCTCCTCGACACTAAGGGGCAATTTAGTATGGCCAATCCACCTATTCTGCACATCTTTGGACTGTGGGAGGAAACCGGAGCACCCGGAGGAAACCCGCGCAGACATGGGGAGAATGTGCAAACTCCGCACAGATGGTGACATAAGCAGTGGTATTATCGCGAGACTATTAATCCAGAAACTCAGCTAATGTTCTGGGGATCCGGGTTCGAATCCCGCCACGGCAGATGGTGGAATTTGAATTCAATGAAAAATATCTGGAATTAAGAATCTACTGATGACCCTGAAACCATTGTCGGAAAAACCCATCTGGTTCACAAATGCCCTTCAGGGAAGGAAATCTGCCGCCCTTACCTGGTCTGGCCTACATGTGACTCCAGAACCACAGCAATGTGGTTGACTCTCAGCTGCCCTCTGAAATGGGCGAGCGAGTCACTCAGTTTTAGGGCAACTAGGAATGGGCAATAAATGCTGGCCAGCCAGCGACGCCCATGTCCCACAAATGAATTAAAAAAACCTGAAACTTCCTGAACACTCTGGTCTAATCTGGAACCAGGTACGTTCAGCCCATGAGCTTTGGGAATATATAAAGTTCCATAATATCTGTCACTTAGGTTAATCTGACCATAAAACCAATGAGTGGCAAAGTAAAAGTCACGATGTATAACCTGTTCAATCTGTGCACTTGAGTAATATTTTACATTGTACTTTTTAAAAAGGTTTTCGAAAGATAACTCTTGTGCGATTCGATGAATAATAAAGTGATATTCATCATGCATTTCTGAGTTCCTGTCCAATCATGCCTGTTGTTGAAAGCAAATTAGGTATAAAGCTGAGTGGCACAGTGGCACAGTGTTTAGCACTGCTGCCTCACAGCGCCAGGGACCCGGGTTCAATTCCCGCCTCGGGTCACTGTCTGCGCGGAGTCTGCACGTTCTCCCCGTGTCTGCATGGGTTCCCTCAGGGGGCTCTGGTTTCCTCCCACAGTCCAAAGATGCGCGGATTAGATAGATTGGCCATGCTAAATTGCCCCTTAGTGTCACTAGGAGGGTAAATGCATGGGGTTGCGGGGATAGGGCCTGGGTGGGATTGTGGTCGGTGCAGGCCCGATGGGCCGAATGGCCTTCTTCCACACTGTCGGGATTCTATGAGGATGAACTCAATAAAGTCCCAGCATGAACTCGGGAGCAAAGTTTTCAGTGAGAAACACGGATGTGAGGAACTTCCTGAAACTCCCGGATCCAAACAAAACACTGGACTTTGCGAAGAGGTGCCTTCTGCGGTGAACGTGTAACTCGGTTTCATTCTTCTCTGTTTGAGTTAGCTGTGGTGTAACGACTGCTGTATTTGCTTGGGAAGATTAGATCTTAACAAGGATGTGGGAGGGTGATAGGTGTAAGAGTGTGACTAATCATCATGTGCTACACTTGTGAATGGCTCAGATCCAGAACTATTCAGAAAGAATCGCAGCCACATTCTAGTTTTAGTTTAAAGTTTATTTATTAGCATCACAAGTAGGCTTACATTAACACTGCAATGAAGTTATGTGAAAAGCCCCTTGTCGCCACACTCCGGCGCCTGTTCGGGTACACTGCGGGAGAACTTAGCACGGCCAATGCACCTAACCAGCACGTTTTTCAGACTGTGGGAGGAAACCGGAGCACCCGGAGGAAACCCACGCAGACACGGGGAGAATGTGCAGATTCCACACAGACAGTGACCCTAAGCCGGGAATCAAACCCGGGTCCCTGGCGCTGTGAGGCAGCAGTGCTAACCACTGTGCCACCATTCCACTCTTATAGACAGTTCCTTCAGGTAACTAGTAATTACATTTTACGGTGACAGTCAGTGGATGCAATGCTTCACTCTTAAATGATCACACAGGATACCTATTCTCCATACGAGTTTTTAAAAGGGGAATAAGAGATGGTCTCATGATATTATCGCTAGTCTATTAATCCAGAAAGTCAGTTAATGTTCTGGGGACCCTGGTTCGAATCCCGTCACGGCAGATGGTGGAATTTGAATTCAATAAAAAATATCTGGAATTAAGAATCTACTGATGACCATGAAACCATTGTCGGAAAAACCCATCTGGTTCACTAATGTACTTTAGGGAAGGAAATCTGTCATCCTTACCCAGTCTGGCCTACATGTGACTCCAGAGCCACAGCAATGTGGTCGACTCTCAACTACCCTGGGGCAAATAGGGATGGGCAATAAATGCTGGCCAGCCAGTGACACCCATGTCCCACAAATGATTTTAAAAAATAATTCCTGGCACACTCTACTCCTTTAGGTAACTAGTAATCACATTTTACTGTGACAGTCATCGGATGCAATGCCTCACTCCTCAACGATGTCACAGTATACCTATTATTCATTTGGGCATCAAAAGGGGGAATGATAGATGCAGCTTTTTAAGAATTAAATCACAATTTCTCTCTTCATTTGGAGATGTGTAACATGAAGCTTGATTACGTCATTCAACACTTAATTCCTAAATGGCACTGCAGAGTCTCCAGACTGTACTCTGACACTGATGGATATTTTCTAATGCATTCACCAGTTGTGATCTTCCCCCATAACGCAGTAATAATGAATCAAATATTGCGTCCAGCTCTCGACTTCTCCGGTTATACTCTGGATAATGGCAGACAGATTCCGTTTCTTAATCATATTGGAAATGGACAAACGTAAAATGCAACATGCCATGAACACATATTGACTTATCGAATATCCATCACGATCAAGCTGTGATTAACGTGCTAATTCTGGAGTGTTTGGATAGTTCTCCAAGCACCAGCATTCTCATGGGGCTTAGAACCAGTTTCTGACCATCTTTACACTGGGATAAACAGATGAAGGATGGAAATGTTTCAATAATAATTTTGTAAAACCAATTCTCTTTTGCTTATTTTTAAGTACTTAATAATGGTGCACTAATAAAAAGTAATGCCACCTTCCACATCAGAGTGCCTGCGATAGCTTCTTTGTTCATCAATTGAGGATTCCACCCACCCCCACATCCCCCCCCATATCCCACACCATGGTTGACAAGACTCTTGACTATGCCCGCATCATTTCCCACACTTCTGCTTTCACCCCTTGCCTTTCATCGGGTTTCCCCCTTGTCCTCATCTTCTACCCTCTGTGATTCAACAGGTCATTTTTCGACATTTCTGCCCCTCCAGAGTCATTCCAGCACCAAACACACCTTCCCCTCTCCCAATCATTCCCAACACCCTGTTCCCCTCTCATGGTACCTTTCCATACAATGCTGACACCTGGTCTTGTATCTCCCCGTCGTCCAAGGCCTCAAAACCTTCTTTCAGGTGAAGCAGAATTTCATAGAACTCCTTGCAGTGCAGAAGGAGGCCATTTGGCCCATCAAGCTTACGCCAACAAGAATCCACCCAGACCCTATCTCTGTAACTCCACGTATTTACCCTACTAATCCCCTTGACACTAAGGGGCAATTTAGCATGGCCAATCCACCTAACCCACACATCTTTGGACTGTGGGAGGAAACCGGAGCACCCGGAGGAAACCCATGCAGACACGGGGAGAACGTGCAAACTCCACACAGTCATCTGAGGCCAGAATTGAACCCCGGTCCCTGGCGCTGTGAGGCAGCAGTGCTAACAGCTGTGCCATCCAAAGATTTACCCCGCACTTCCTTCAAGTTAGTCGACAGTATTCACTGTTCACAATGTGGCCTCCTCCACAATGGGGAGACCGCTTTGTGGGATAGTTCTATTCAGTCCGCAATTATGACCCCAAGTTGCCGGTGACCTGTCACTTTCATTTCCCACCCTCGCTCTGTCCTTGGCCTGCTGCACTGTCCCGGTGAGATTCATGATAAGCGCTGCTCCATAAAAGCTCAACATCGGTTTTAGGAGAAACATCTCATCTTTCAATTGAGCACCTCCTGGGCTTGACACTTCAACTATTTCAGACTGTAAACTCAATCCCCTCCACATTTTGTTTTCTGCACGTGTTTCAGTCTCTCAGGACAGCACCACTCCGGCTCAAGGCACAACCTTGCATCTTCATTTCTTATCTGGCCACATCACCATTTTCTTTGCCCCAGGAAGGCCAATTCTTCTGGCGTTCAATCTTTCTTGCCCTCACTCCATCGCCGACTTTTCCTTTTACCCTCATCCCATCCATCACGTGCTCAAAATCTAAATCTCTTAACTCCCGGCTTGAAGGAAAAGCCATCATTCTGAAACATTGGCTGTAATTCTTTGATATTGTTTGATTTATTATTGTCATATGTATAGTATACAGTGAAAAGTATTGTTTCTTGCACGCTATACAGACAAAACATACCGTTCATAGAGAAGGGAAGGAGAGAGTGCAGAATGTAGTGTTACAGTCATAGCTAGGGTGTAGAAAAAGATCAACTTAGTGCAAGGTAAGTACATTCAAAAGTCTGATGGCAGCAGGGAAGTTCTTGAGTCGGTTGGTACATGATCTCAGACTTTTGTATCTTTTTCTGATGGAAGAAGGTGGAAGAGAGAATGTCCGGGGTGCGTGGGGTCCTTAATTATGCTGGCTGCTTTTCCCGAGGCAGCGGGAAGTGTAGACAGAGTCAATGGATGGGAGGCTGGTTTGCGTGATGGACTGGGCTTCGTTGACAACCCTTTGTAGTTTCTTGCAGCCTTGGGCCGAGCAGGAGCCATACCAAGCTGTGATACATCTGGAAAGGATGCTTTCTATGGTGCATCTGTAAAAATTGGTGAGAGTCTTAGCCGACATGCCAAATTTCCTTTGTCTCCTGAGAAAGTAGAGGCGTTGGTGAGCTTTTGTTAATTGTAGCATCATCGTGGAGGGACCAGGACAGCTTGCTGGTGATCTGGACACCTAAAATCTTGAAGCTTTTGACCATTTGTACTTCATCCCCGTTGATGCAGACAATTCTTTGATCTCCGTCACCGCTGTGAATTTGGCGCTCAGTCAAAACTCCATTCGCCGCAGTGGGACCGGATAATCCCAGCCGCGCACGAAGTTGAAACCATTAACTCTGTTTCTCTTTCTCCACATACGCCGCCAGACCTGCTGAGTATTTTCAGCTTTTTCCATTTTTATTTCTGGTCACCTCCCATGCATTCTTCCTTTGCCTCCTCCATCCGGTCTCGCAATCATTTAATTTCTTTCAGATCAATGGAGCGATTTGGCCCACAAACCTTCACACATATCAGTCTCGCTGCATGATTCGCTCAGAGCAAGATGAGATGAGACAACAGTTTTCCAGTCCATAGGGGACTTTCCCCAATAGCGGCACGGTGACACTGGTTAGTGGTTAGCACTGCTGCCTCACAGCGCCAGGGACCCGGGTTCGATTCCCGGCTTGGGTCACTGTCTGTGCGGAGTCTGCACGTTCTCCTTGTGTCAGCGTGGGTTTCCTCCAGGTGCCTTGGTTTCCACCCACAGTCTGAAGATGTGCAGGTTAGTTGCATTGGCCGTGCTAAATTGCCCCTTAGTGTCCCGGGATGCGTAGGTTAGAGGGATTAGCAGGGTAAATAAGTGGGGTTACGGGGATAGGGCCTGGGTGGGATAGTTGCCGGTGCAGACTCGATGGGCCGAATGGCCTCCGTCTGCACTGTAGGATTCTATGATTCTATTCTAACAGTCAAACTGGGTAGTAGTAAATATCCATCCAAAGCAATCCAACTGGAGTGATAAGCTGCCCTGGCACCAAGCAGACAATTTTCTGTTTCCACATGTTAAATCAACAGCTGCGTTGGTAAGCAGCCTATTAGGAAAGTAATTCAGGGCAGCACAGTGGTTAGCACTGCTGCCTCACAGCGCCAGGGACCCGGGTTCGATTCCGGCCTCGGGTCATTGTCTGTGCCCAGTCTGCATGTTCTCCCCATGTCGTGTGTGGGTTTCCTCCCACAGTCCAAAGATGTGCAGGTTAGATGGATTGGCCGTGCTAAATTTCCCCTTAGTGTCCCAACATATGTATAGGTTAGGGGGAATTAGTGGGGTAAAATACATGGGGTTACAGGGATAGGGCCTAGGACCTGGGTAAGAGTCAGTGCAGACTTGATGGGCCGAATGGCCTGCTTCTGCATTGTAGGGTTTCTATGATTCTATGAAATCAGTGAATACTGGAATTGATGCCCACATTTCAACACACCAACTATTCAATTATCAGCACATTGAAGGATGCTGCAGAAGGACTGATCTTCCTTATCCCATTAACAGGAGGAAACAAGAAGTTACACAGTGTAAAACTGGCCACAATTTCAAACTTCACAAGAACAAGAAGCAGGAGTGGGCCACCAGGCCCTCCAAGCATGCCCTGTCATTCAATAAGATCATGGCTGATCCAAGCTGGTCTCAGGTCTTTCTCTGAGTCATTTTCTCACAGCCCTCTATTCAAATATTTATCCACAGATTCTGGCCCCACAGATGCTGTCAGACCTGCTGAGATTTTCCAGCATTTTTCTGTTTTTGTTTCAGGTTCCAGCACCCCCAGTATTTTGCTTTTATTTTAATATTTATCCACCTCCACTTTAAATACCTCTAATGATCCAGCCTCCACACCCTTTGGGGCAGAGAATTCCAGAGATTCACCAACCTCTGCAAGAAGAAATTTCTACGCATCTCAGTTTTAAGTGACCGCTCCTTTATCTTGTAACTATGTCCCCTTGTTCCAGATTCTCCTACTAGTGAAAACATCTCACCATCCACCCTGTCAAGTCCCCCCAGGATCTGATATGTTTGAATAAAGTCTTCTGAGCTCCAAGGAATACAGACCCAGACTATTAAGTCTCTCTTGATAGGACAACCCTCTCATCCCAGGCATTAGCCTGGTGAATCTCCTTTGGACTGCCTCCAATGTTACTATCTCCTTTTTGAGGTAAGGGGACCAAAACTGTATACAGTGTTCCCAGTGAGGCCTCGCCAACACCCTGTACAATTGCAACAAAACCTCCCTATCTTTAAACTCCAACCCCTTTGCAATAAAGGCCAAAATGCTGTTTGCCACTACTTGTCGGACCTGCCTGCTGGCTTTGTGTGACTCATGCACCAGAACACCTCTGCACTTCATTCACCCGCAGTTTCTCTCCATTTAGATAATAACCTGCCTTTCGATTCCTCCGACCAAGTGCATGACCTCACACTTGCCCACATTAAACTCCATTTGCCAGGTTTTTGTCCAGTCACCCAATCTATCTGTATCCCCTTGCAGAATTACAATATCCTCATCACAACCTGCCCTTCCACCTATCTTCGTATCATCGGCAAATTTGAAAAACGTACATTCTGTTCCTTCCTCCAGGTCATTAATGCAAACAGTGAACGATCGCGGACCAAGAGCTGATCCCTACGGTACTCCACGAGTAACATTTGCGATTCTTCTTCAGCAAGTGTCTCTGTCCTGTCCTTGGGGCGTCACGTTGGCACAGTGTTTAGCACTGCTGCTTCACAACGCCAGGAACCCGGGGGCTCGATTCCCAGCTTGGGTCACTGTCTGCGTGGAGTTTGCACATTCTCCCCGTGTCTGCGTGGGTTTCCTCCGGGTGCTCCGGTTTCCTCCCACAGTCCTAAGATGTGCGGGTTAGGTTGATTGGCCGTGCTAAATTGCTACCTAGTGTCAACGGGGACTAGACAGGGTAAATGCATGGGGTTATGGGGATAGGGCCTGGGTGGGATTGTGGTCGGTGCAGACTCGATGGGCCGAATGGCCTCCTTCTGCACTGTAGGATTCCTATGTATTACTGGGGTATAAGTATGATTATTAAACAGCGGTCAGTGTTTCTTAGACAGCATTTTTCTTTTTGGTTTGTGGTAAAGTTTAGAAGCTGCTGTAAACTGGCACCATCGATCTGCTCCTGCAGTTTTGTGCTAATTGAGCAATTCAATTATTACAGCCTCCAGACAACATTAACTGCACTGCTGACTGACTGACTGAACACGTCAGCAGGGGGACAGTATAATTAGAGGCTCCCACCACTTAGAGCTGGTCCTGTCCTCTTAAAGGGGACCTGCACTCGGTTAGAATGGGTGCCAGCAGTTGGGCGTGAGTGACTTTGACCTTGTTGGAAGGGGATTGAAAAATGCACAGTATGGGAGGAAGCGAGCTCTCAACTTTTCCACTCGCTGTACTTGGAGGTCTTGGTGGAAAAGAGGAGGAAGTCTTAGTATTAGTGTCACAAGTAGGGTTACGTTAACACTGCAATGAAGTGACTGTGAAAATCCCCGAGTCGCCACACTCCGGCGCCTGTTCGGGTCCACTGAGGGAGAATTTAGCACGGCCAATGCACCCTAACCAGCACGTCTTTCAGACTGTGGGAGGAAACCGGAGCACCCGGAGGAAACCCACGCAGACACGGGGAGAACGTGCAGATCCCACACAGACCCAAGCCGGGAATTGAGCCCGGTCCCTGGCGCTGTGAGGCAGCAGTGCTAACCACTGTGCCATCCTCACGCCCGTGCCGTTTATGTAGTACGTGCTTGGGGGAGTACAAAAGAATAAAATGTCATTGCTGTCTCGACCAACATGAATGCAAGAACAACCTATTTAGCTGCAGCCTTTGATGCAATATTCACTCATATACTGCACATTCCAATGTCAGCTGGGTTTCGCTGGCAGCACTCCAGTCTCTGTCTTAGAAGCATTATTCAACCCCATTCCAGGAACTGACTGCACAGTCTGCCTTGAAGGGGATTTACAGCCACTGTTCTTCAGATGAGGGATTTCCAGTGAAATCGAACCTGGGTCCCTGGTGCTAAGAGACAGCGGTGCTAACCACTGTGCGTGCGGGCCAGGTGGCCCTCCAGGCACAGGCGCACTGCAGTGGGTGCAGATCGTCATGGAGAACAATGTCAGGAGTCAAGCCGCGAGGAGCTGGATACAATGCTGCAAGAAGTTCAATGACCTCACGCGACACCATAGTTAAGAAAGCCCACCAACGCCTTTACTTTCTCAGAAGACAAAGGAAATTTGGCATGTCAGCTACGACTCTCACCAACTTTTACAGATGCACCATAGAAAGCATCCTGTCTGGTTGTATCACAGCTTGGTATGGCTCCTGCTCTGCCCAAGGCCACAAGGAACTACAAAGGGTCGTGAATGTAGCCCAATCCATCACTCAAACCAGCCTCCCATCCATTGACTCTGTCTACACTTCCTGCTGCCTTGGAAAAGCAGCCAGCATAATCAAGGACCTCACGCACCCCGGACATACTCTCTTCCATCATCTTCCGTTGGGAAAACGATACAAAAGTCTGCGCTCACATACCAACCGACTCAAGAACAGCTTCTTCCCTGCTGCCATCAGACTTTTGAATGGACCTACCTTGCATTAAGTTGATCTTTCTCTACACCCTAGCTATGACTGTAATACTACATTCTGCACTCTCTCCTTTCCTTCTCTATGAACGGTATGTCTTGTCTGTCTAGCATGCAAGAAACAATACTTTTCACTGTATACTAATACATGTGACAATAATTTTTTTTTTGTTACTTTTCCAATTCAATCAAATCAAGTCCAATTCAGAGTCTCAACAAGTTGAGACATTTCCAATCCAAGCTGACAAGACAGGGCCTTCACACCTGTCTTGGGCCTGATCTACATGAGCCAAGCTGATTGGAGGAGGGGGAGGTTTCCTCCTCCAAGGCTTGATCTCATCTGCATCCCATTTAAGCATGAATATGAAGCTTAAATGTAACCTGATTGCCTCAACCAAGTGCAGCATCCGATCCACACTACACTGAGACAATAATAAATCAAATCAAGGAGTGGTGAAGGTCAGTGAGATGCAGCCACTGTGGACACCATTCTGGAGCTCACAGGACACTCAGAGCACCAAGAAAATGGGTACAAATCAACACAGTTTCTCACCCTGTCTGTCACGAATTCCCTTCGTACTCTGACTCATCTTTCTTATGTAATTCTGATGCCTCCCATGACAAATGTGCTTGCTGGAAAGCCTCCACTGATATTTACAATTCAAATTTCTTCCTGAATAATTTCTCAGCATTTTACATTCAGCTAGCACCAACAAACACTTGAAAGGCAGCCTAGACAGGACTTGATGACTAATTTGACACAGACACTGCTCTTTGCCAGATCAAATGTTTGTTTCCTTCTCCCGATCACAAGACCTTCATTAGATGCAGAAAGATTGGTTCGCAGAATACTCGTTTAATTCACACCATTTTTTTTTGTACCCTATCAACAAGTATACTTTGAAGAACCAGGGACCTGGGTTCGATTCCAGCCTCGGGTCACTGTCTGTGTGGAATTTGCACATTCTCCCCGTGTCTGTGTGGGTTTCCTCCGGGTGCTCCGGTTTCCTCCCACACTCCAAAGATGTGCAGGTTAGGTGGACTGGCCATGCTAAATTGCCCCTTCGTGTTCCAAGTTGGGCAGGTTGGGGGATCGGCCATGCTAAATTGTCCTTCAGTGTCCCAAGATGTGTAGGTTATGGGGATTAGCCATGGTAAATCCATGGGGTTACGAGGCTCTGACGAAGGGTCAACCAGACTTGAAACGTTGGCTCTATTCTCTCTCCACAGATGCTGTCAGACCTGCTGAGATTTTCCAGCATTTTCTGGTTTTGTTTCAGATTCCAGCATCTGCAGTATTTGCTTTTATCTTTGTTAACAGTGATCTTTAACTGGTCTTCCTAATATGGCAGGCGGGCTGCCGATTTCAGTGTGTGATTGGGACTGTGCTTGGGAATGGTTGGGAAGGTTGTGGGAAGGGAGCATACACCACTTTATGCGGGGCGCAGGTACAAAATTCAGCCCAGTTCTCAATGGCTATAAGGTGTATTCAGAATGTGACCAAACATGTTGATTGTCAACTTGAAAACTCTCCTGAAACAAAAGATAGTGAAGTTCAGCCAGACTACGTGGTAGCTACAATGGAACAGCCTTCCCCGCCTTAAAAGACACACACGCACGCACACAAGTAAACACACACACGTGTAAACACACACACACATGTAAACATATACACGTGTAAACACACACGTGTAAACACACACATGCATGTAAACACACGTGTGTAAACACACACACATGTGTAAACACGCGTGTAAACACACACGTGTAAACACACACGTGTAAACACGCACGTGTAAACACATGTGTAAACACACACGTGTAAACACACACGTGTACACACGCACGTGTACACATGCACATGTACACACGCACGTGCACACACACGTGTACACACACGTGTAAACACACACACATGTAAAAACACACAGTACAGTCACATTCAACAGACAGGGCGCAATTTTCCGGTCCCACCTGCCACGGGAATTGTAGCAGGCAGGATACAGACCATGCGAAGGTCTGCTGACCTCAGGGGGGATTTCCCAGTCTTGGGGCAAGCATGGATGGAAGATCCCAAGGCAAACACACACACACACAAACGCATGCGCGCGCACACACGCATAAACACGCGCACACACACACAAACACACACATGCACAAACACGCGCGCGCACACACGCAACACACACACACACACGCATGCATGGCTAAATACTTCAGTGATTATCATTAGACAACAGGAGGAAGACATTTGGTAGATGCAGAGAACACATGAATAGCTGAGGTGGTGTGGGGAATCATCAGAAATAAATGCACGACAATCGGACAAAGAGCCTGAGGAAAGGGAAAAAAATATTTGCATTTATAGATGTCATGAAGTGCTTTACAGCCAATTAAATACCTTTGAAGTGTAGTCACTGTTGTAATGTAGGAAAGATGTGGAGATGCTGGCGTTAGACTGGGGTAAGCACAGTAAGAAGTCTCACAACACCAGGTTAAATTCCAACAGGTTTATTTGGTAGTACAAGCTTTCGGAGTGCTGCTCCTTCTTCTGATGAAGGAGCAGCGCTCCGAAAGCTCGTGCTACCAGATAAACCTGTTGGACTTTAACCTGGTGTTGTGAGACTTGTTAATGTCGGAAACACAGCAGCCAATTGACACACAGCATGCTCCCTCAAACAGCAATGTGACATTGCTCACATAATCTGCTTTTGTGATACTAATTGAGAGATGGCCATTGGCCAGGAAAGCCAGGATAACTCCTCTGCTCCCATAAGATTGTTCATGTCCACCCGAGCAGACAGCTGAGGCCTTGGTTCAATATCTTGTCTAAAAACATGGCACCTCTGTCAGTGCAGCACTCCGACAGTGCTGCATGGGAGAGTCGGCCTTGATTTTTGTGCTCAAGCCCCGGACAGGGACTTGAGTGTGAAACCCTGTGGCTCAGAGGCAAGCATGCTACCAACTGAGTGACAGCTGACACTCAGAAAAAGATCCCACACATTGTGACACCTCTATACCCCAACAGAATGGTGATAACTGAGCAATTCTCCCATTAATCAGGCCTGGGGACCACACTGATTGGGTTTGGTTTTATGCAGCAAATTTGTCTTCCGTTCACTATCCTCCACTTGCTGCATTTACAGAAAGGGGCGCCCTTCTTTTATTGGGAGAGGTTTCCACAGAACAGAAGTTTTGTAATGCTCACACAGTACACAGACTGTGTAAACAGTCTTTGCTCACTTTGCTGTTTGCTGAGTAAACAGGTGCCGCTGTACAATAGACCGTTTGCTCAGAGTCTTGCCACCATTCCGACTCGTTGGGTGGCAGTGTTGTTTTCAATGGGAGGTGGTGGCGACGTAGTGGTGTTGTCACAGGACTAGTGCCCAGGGAAACAAACTGTTCCGCACGCATGAGGACGGCCTCAACCAGGATCTTGTCACATCTTCAAGTCACACTACATGTAACCCCCACCATTTGGCCTGAGCTTGCAAAATCCTACTAACTTTACATGGGATTACAGGAATCCCATGTAAATGTGAGGTTACGGGAATAAGGCCTGGGTGGGATTGTGGTCAGTGCAGACTCGATGGGCCGAATCAGGGGCGGCACAGTGGTTAGCACCGCTGCCTCACAGCGCCAGGGACCCGGGTTCAATTCCCGGCTTGGGTCACTGTTTGTGTAGAGTTTGCACATTCTACCCGTGTCTGCGTGGGCTTCCTCCGGGTGCTCCGGTTTCCTCTCACAATCCAAAGATGTGCGGGTTAGGTTGATTGGCCATGCTAAATTGCCCCTAGTGTCAGGGGGATTAGCAGGGTAAATATGAGGGGCGACGGGTATAGGGCCTGGGTGGGATTGTGGTCGGTGCAGCCTCGAATGGCCTCCTTCTGCACTGGCGGGATTCTATGAAATCTGACTGATTCGGTTTACACATGACTCCAACTCAGCTCAAGGGCAGTTAGGGATTTGAGGTTAGAAGAATGAGAGGGGATCACATTGCAAGCTACAATTTTCTGAAGGGTTTGATAGGTTGGGAGCCGAGAGATTGTTTCCGCTGGTCAGGGAATCTAAAACACAGTCACCGGATAGGGGGCCGGTCATTTAGGATTGAGATGAAGAGAAATTAATTCACTCAAAATGTTGTCAATCCTTAGACTTCTCTATCCTAGAGGGTTGTGGACGCTTCATCCTTGAATATATTTATTTATTAGTGTCACAAGTAGGCTTACATTAACACTGCAATGAAGTTACTGTGAAAATCCCCTAGTTGCCACACTCTGGCGCCTGTTCGGGTACACTGAGGGAGAATTTAGCACCTGACCAGCATGTCTTTCGGACTGTGGGAGGAAACCGGAGCACCCAGAGGAAACCCACGCAGACATGGGGAGAACGTGCAGACTCCAGACAGACAGTGACCGAGGCCGGAACTGAACCCAGGTCCCTGGTGCCGTGAGGCAGCAGTGCTAACCACTGTGCCACCATGCCTCCCATGAGATGGGCTGTGGGATTGATAGATTTTTGGTTTCTCAGGGAATTAAAGGATTTGGGGAGTGGGCAGGAACATGGAGTTGAAGCCTAAGATCAGCCAGGATTGTACAGAATCATAGAATCCCTACAGTGCAGAAGGAGGCATTCGGCCCATCGAGTCTGCAGCGACCACAATCCCACCCAGGCCCTCTCCCCATAACCCCATCCATTTACCCTAGCTAGTCCCCCTTGACACTAAGGGGCAATTTATCATGGCCAATCGACCCAACCCACACATCTTTGGACTGTGGGAGGAAACCGGAGCACCCGGAGCAAACCCACGCAGACATGGGGAGAACATGCAAACTCTACACAGACAGTGACCCAAGCCGGGAATCAAACCCGGGTCCCTGGCGCTGTGAGACAGCAGCGCTAACCCACTGTGCCACCTTGCCGCGGAGCAGGCTCGACAAACAATGTGGTCTACTCCTATTTCCTGTGCGCTTGCGTCCAGTTGTGAATATCGGAACCAACGCTGGACCAAAACAAGTGAAAGTGCGGAAGCGGAATGTGGGTTAGGAAAAAAAACTGGGTGTTCACAGGAGACAAGAGTCGGAAGTGCAGAGGATGAGTGTCAAAATATAGACTGAAGGAGGTTGCGATAAAAATATTCTTGAACCGTTAAGGAAAGTCTGCTCTGTAATTAATGTAATTTGAGCATGTAGCTCGGGTCTAATTACTATACTTTATTATAATGTTATCTGTAACAGCCTAATAAGTACACCCTCCAAGTTTCAGAAAGACAGCTCCCATAGGAGCAAGTCAATGAACCCCAAATGCATTTTATACTTAAATTGTTCCTGCTTCTGAGCAACTCAAAAGGGCGGCGGTAAATTTACTGAGATTAACATTTGCTGAGGCTCCACAAGCACTTGCATTACATTCTTCCATGACCATCTTTCATTACCTTGAGGGAGAATATGTACTGCTTGGAGAACAAGGATTAAGATAGAAAGAGGAAACTCATTCAAATGTAGAATTTTCAGGAACTAAAGACCTCCGTGAGCAGTTTTTAACTCCGCTCATCTCAGCTCTACATAAAAGCTGAAGGAGGAACTTCATCAGGACAAGTGCAAGAATACCAAATTTCAAATGATCACAACATTTTAAGTTTATTTATTCGTGTCACAGGTAGGCTTACATTTACACTGCAAGGAAAAACCCAGCTGGTTCACTGATGTCCGTTAGAGGAGGAAATCTTAAAGTTTATTTTTTCTTAAGTTTATTTATTAGTGCCACAAGTAGGCTTACATTAACAGTGCAATGAAGTTACTGTGAAAATCCCCTAGTTGCCACACTGTTGGGTACACTGAGGGAGAATTTAGCATGGCCAATGCACCCTAACCAGCACGTCTTTCGGGTTGTGGGAGGAAATCGGAGCACCCGGAGGAAACCCACACAGACAAGGGGAGAACTTGCAGACTCCGCACAGACAGTGACCCAAGCTGGGAATCGAACCTGGGTCCCTGGTGTTGTGAGGCAGTGGGGCTAACCACTATGCCATGGTGCCCCGCCCTATACTACAGGAGAAGGTGCTGATTGGTTGGCAAGTTGCCTCTGATTGGCCGAGACACCCTGCCATGGAATATATATGTGGAATAATAGGCTCCCCACAGAAGCCCCTGAGTATAAGGAAATTAATCAAAGGTTACGGCCAAAAAGTGGGCATTGTGAGACTAAGAATAGCTGCTCTGTCAAAGAGCCAGCCAAAGGCACGATGGGCCAAATGGTTTCCTTCTGTGCTGTGCATTTCTATGATTCTATATTTAGCCCAAGTCTTGGCAACGAATCTTGCTACCATCTTGCTGGAGGAGGGATAGAGAAAAAGGGGGAGCTGGAGGGAGGGAGGGGGAGAGAGAGAGAGAGAAAGACAGAGAAAGACGGGGGAGAGCACAAGAGAGACACACACACACACACACACACACGCACTCACACACACGCACTCACACACACGCACTCACACACACGCACTCACACACACACAAAGAACAAGAGAGAAAATGAGAGAGAGGGCGCAAAAGAGAAAGTACGAGAGTGAGTGCAGGAGAGAGAGACACACACAGAGAGAACAAGAAAGAGAATGAGAGAGAGAATGCAAGAGAGACATACACACACAGAACAAGAGAGAGACAGAGAGAAAGAACAAGAGACAGAGAGAGAGAGACACACACAGAGCAAAGAGAGAGAGAGAGAAAATGAGAGCGTGCAACAGAGAGATAGCTCAAGAGAGTGAGACGCACACACAGAGCAAGAGACAGAGAGAATGAGAAAGTGCATAAGAGAAAGCACAAGAGAGAGAAATAGAGACACATACAGAGAATAAGAAAGAGACAGAGAAGAGAACGAGAGAGAGTGCAAGAGAGACACATATGAGAGAGAGAACGAGAGAGAGAGTGAGAGAGTGCAAGAGAGAAAGAGCAAGAGGGAGAGCCACACAAACACAGGACAAGAGAGAAAAGAGAGAAGAGAATGAGAGTGCGGGACACACACACGCACGCGAGAGAGAGAGACAGAAAATGAGAGAGAGAGAAAGTGCAAGAGAGAGAGAGTGCGTAGAGAGTAAAATCCTCATTTGATAGATGTGGGGTTTTGCATGCACTGAGTTGGCCTTGCCCCAAACATGTTTTACATCATTACACTCAGTGTAATTGATGACATCATCATAATTTCTGATTCTTTTGATAGCTGTGGGCTACTGCATCTGGTAAAAAAAATAAGGGCTTCAGTGGCTGCCTGCAGCAGACTAGATTCATTGGGCAGAACCATGTTTGGGTCCAATATGCTACATAAATCAGATCGATACCATAGTTCTCTGAATAATCCTGAGAATACTCTTACTGGCATCCTGAGGTCTGGCTCCGGGGTCAAACCGTGATGGTCCGCAAGATTTGTTGTGTAATGTCTTCAATGAGGCCATTGGGGTGGGCCTCTTGGAGTATGAGCTCCCTGATTGAGCTAATCTGTGCCCGCTGGGCACCGCAGGGACTGGGGTGCATTACTGACCCCATTACTCACATTTTAATTTGATGTTTTAAGTTTCCTTTCCGCTTTGTCTTTTGTTTCGGGCGGTTCCCCTCCTTTTAGGGGGCTGCCCCTTTTGAGTTGTCCTTAAGTTAGTTTGATTTTGTTTATTTGGTTCAAACAGAAGAGATGTCCCTGATTGAGCTACCCTAAGTTCAGTTGATTTTGTTTATTTGGTTAAACACAAAAATATATCTCTGATTGAGGTAACGGTTGCCTGCCCAATCAGGGAGCCTCACCTGTGTATATATTGAGGAGTGCCAGGACTATCGACATTCCGGATTCTGATTGTGTACCTGAAGCACTCTTAAGAGTGGAATAGAATTTGTAAATAAAGGGAATCTGGGACACCGGCCTCTGAGGAGTTACTTCATGTTTCAAATGTCTTTTGGAAAAACAGAATTCACCAACTGGCTTTACTTGTTGCTTCGTGGAGACAATGGTCTAGTGGTATTATCGCTAGACTATTAATGTTATGGGGACCCAGCTCCGAATCCCACCACGGCAATTGGTAAAATTTGAATTCTCATAGAATCCCTACAGTGCAGAGGGAGGCCATTCGGCCCATGGAGTCTGCACCGACCACAACCCTACCCAGCCCCTATCCCCATGGCCCCACATATTTATCCTAGCTAGTCCCCCTGATGCTAAGGGGCAATTTGGCATGGCCAATCAACCTAACCTGCACATCTGTGGACTGTGGGAGGAAACCAGAACACTAGGAGGAAACCCATGCAGACACGGGCAGAACGTGCCAACTCCACACAGACAGTGACCCGAGGCCAGAATTGAACCCGGGTCCATGCCGCTCTGAGGCAGCAGTGCTAACCACTGCGCCACCATGCCGAGAGAAAGAGAGCTCTCTGAATGTTGTTTTTCATAACCTGATAATACTGAACATCCACAAACAACTAACTCGTTACAAACTGCTACTTACGATAATGTATGTTGGACATTATTTTATTTACACTGTCTGTATCAGTGCTTATTATGATACTAATAGACCATTGTAGCATTAGAGCTCTCAAAATATATTTTATTTAGCAATGCAACATATAATTATATGCTTTCCAGTCGAGTATTCTATTTTTGTTTGAATACACCTCGGACACATTTCTATGTCTTCACATCGCGAGTGTTATCATACTTGAATACCATATAAGAATGTAGCAATTAAGAGTTACTCTCCCACTTGCTAATGAGAAATAAAGGAAAAAACTGCAACATGCCAACTCCTCAAAGCTCGCAATTACACTGAATGAGGCAGCAGGACATGTAAATAGCAATGTAGCACTATTCTCTTCTGCATACTCAGGAACAACCTTGTCACTAATGACTTAAGGTCTATGCGGCATTGGGAAAAAGAAATCGTGAAACATTAATAGAGCTGGTGTCAGGATCAAATTTAAGATGCTAAATGGCACAGTGGTTAGCACTGCTGCCTCACAGCGCCAGGGACCCGGGTTCGATTCCCAGCTTGGGTCACTGCCTGTGCGGAGTCTGCACGTTCTCCCCGTGTCTGCATGTCTGTTTCCTCCGGGTGCTCCGGTTTCCTCCCACAGTCTGAAAGACGTGCTGGTTAGCTACATTGGCCGTGCTCAATTCTCCCTTAGTTTAGGGGAAGCGACGGCCGAGTGGTATTATTGCTAGTCTATTATCACTAGTCTCAGAAACTCAGCTAATGTTCTGGGGACCCGGGTTCGAATCCCGCCACGACAAATGGTGGAATTTGAATTCAGTAAAAAAAATTCTGGAATTAATTATCTACTGGTGACCATGAAACCACTGTCGATTGTTGGAAAAACCCATCTGGTTCACTAATGTGCTTCAGTGACTGAAATCTGCCATCCCTACATGGTCTGGCCTACATGTGACTCCAGAGCCACAGCAATGCGGTTGACTCTCAACTGCCTTCCAAGGGCAACTAGGGATGGATAATAAATGCTGGCCAGCCAGCGACACCCATGTCCCACGAATGAATTTAAAAAACCTGAACAGGCGCCGGAGTGTGGCGACGAGGGGATTTTCACACTAACTTCATTGCATGTTAATGTAAGCCTACTTGTGACGTTAATAAATAAAGTTAAAACACAAAAAAACTCTCAACGCCACCCATAATGAGCGAGGGATGTTTCTGATGCAAGGGTCATCGACCTGAAACGTTAACCTTGCTTCTCTTTCCACGGATGCTGCCAGACCCGCTGACTATTTCCAGCACCTTTTTTTTCTGTTTTGATTTCAGATGCCTCGCGTCCACGGTGTTCTGCTTTTCAGGGGACGAACATGACTTGCGTGCCGACTGACGACACTGGAGTCACACGAAATCCAGCAGAGATTGTTCTGAAAACAAACCTACGGCGGAATTTAAAAAACCCACTTTATCTTCTATCTTTGGGAAAACAACACATCATTCGGAAGCAAGACCCCCCCTCCGAGGACTCTTAATTGTTCCGTCTGATTTACGCAAATGGCTGTCCGGCAGCATAACATTAGGTGGCACCCAGATATTGAAGGAAGATTAACCGTCCCGGCTATCTGTAAATCTTCGACAGATTGGATGCAAGAAAAAACTTTGTGAACTCTGAAGCACTGCAGCGAAACAGAGTGCGTGACTGTCATTCTGAGTCTGGCCATGTAAGGGCTAAGCATTACCGAGATAAAAGATAAAAAGGTATCACACGGAGTTCAAAATCTTTTGATCTATAATTTTGTATTTGTTTCATGTCTCTTCCGCCCCCCCCCCCCCCCCCCCCCCCCCGCCGTCTCCTCGTGAATGGGTTTCCTGTGTCTGCGCGCGGTGGTCAGGACTCTGCACATACTCCCAAAGGATACAATCAATGGGCCAGCATTGTTTCTGAGAGTGACCTGAGGGGACAGCTGAGTGCCTGGTCCCAGTGTCCACACTGCAAGCTGCCTATTTCAATGTGCAGCGTCGTGTGCTGTTTTAGCAGCAGTAGCTTGACAACGCTGCAGGCAGGACTGATTACAATCTGGGCGTACGTGAATCAAACTTTAGATCACTATCCTTCTGTAATTTACATCAACAGATTGAGCGCATCAATAGGGACATAGAATCCCGACAGTGCAGAAGGAGGCCACTCGGCCCATCGAGCCTGCACCAACACCAATCCCACCCAGGCCTATCCCCGTAACCCCAAGTATTTACCCTGCTAATCCCTCTACATTAAGGGGCAATTTACTATGGCCAATCCACCTAACCTATACATCCTGGGACACTAAGGGGCAATTTAACATGGCAAATCCACCTAACCCCCTATACATCTTTGGACGCTAATGGGCAATTTGCCATGGTCAATTCACCTAACCCAGACATCTTGGACACTAAGGGGTAATTTGCCATGGCTGAATCACCTAATCTATACATCTTTGGATACTAAGGGTGAATTTACCATGGCAAATCCACCTAACCTATATATCTTTGGACACTAAGGGGCAATTTACTATGGTCAATCCACTGAAACTATCCATCTTTAGACACTAAGGGGCAATTTAGTATGGCCAATCCACCTAACCTATACACCTTTAGACAATAAGGGGCAATTTGCAATGACCAATCCACCGAACCTGCACATCTTTGGACACTAAGGGGCAATTTAGCATGGCCAATCCACCTAACCTGCACATCTTTGGACACTAAGGGGCAATTTACCATGGCCAATCCACCTAACCTGCACATCTTTGGACACTCAGGGTCAATTTACCATGGCCAATCCACCTAACCAATACATATTTAGACACTAAGGCTCAATTTGCCATGGTCAATCCACCTAACCTATATATCTTTAGACACTAAGGGGCAATTCAGCATGGCCAATCAGCCTTACCCGCACATCTCTAGAATGTGGGGGGAAAACCGGAGCACCCGGAAGAAACCCACGCAGACACGGGGAGAACATGCAAACTCCACTCAGACAGTGGCCCGAGGCCAGGATTGAACCTGGATCCCTGGAGCTGTGAGGCAGCAGTGCTAACCACTGTGCCACCGTGCTGCCATGAAAATGGGTCACTTACTGGCCCGAGATTACACTGGATATCTACATATAGATCATAAAATCCCTCCAGTGTAGAAGGAGGCCATGATTGAAGTGTGTTAGATTATGACGGGTCTGAACAGGGCGAGTAGGGAGCAGCTGTTCTCCTTGGTTGAGGGATCAATCACAAGGGGGCGTAGATTTATGGTGAGGGGCAGGAGATTCAGAGGGGATGTGAGGAAATAAAAATCACTCAGAGGGGGCGAGAATCTGGAATGCACTGCCTGAGAAGGTAATGGAGACCGGAAACCTTATAGCCTTTAAAAAATATTTGGATAAGCACTTGAAACATCATAACATGCAAGGATATGGGACAAGTGCAGGAAAATTGGATTAGCGTGACTTTAGTGGCAGTTATTGTCAGTACAGACCCAATGGGCCGAAGGGCCTTTTCTGCAGTCTCTCACTCTACGAACTCCAACAGGAAATGCTTTCGGCTTTATAAAACTCAAAATGGTGATTGTATTTTACACTTTGGGACAATTTTTAAGAGAACTAACAGGAAAGCAATTAATTGCAAGCCTGTTCCATGATATTTTGTTAGCATAATGAGGACCTCAGTCAGCCTCACCTTGTCCCTCTAACTTAGCTCGAGAAAGAATCTGGCTCAAGTTAGTGGGAAAACCAGGAAATATAGCAGTGTTGTGAATTTGTACATTCTAATTCACTGAAGGCCATGACGGGACTTTGAAAGACTTAGGGGGGCAATCTAACCAAAAAAATTCTAAGTGCTGAATCTTTTGCAAGCTCGCACGCACAATCGTACAGCGCTTAGAAAAAGAAATGAGCAAAATGTGATTCTCGCCAGCAGGGGGAGTGGGCCGAGCCTTTAAAGGTATCTAAAGTTATCTAAAGGTATCTAGAGTCTAAAACTAGAGGGCATAGGTTTAACGTGAGAGGGAGGAGATACAAAAGGATCCAGAGGGATAAATTTTCCACACAGAGGGTGGTGAGTGTGTGGACCGAGCTGCCAGAGGTAGTAGTAGAGGAGGGTACAATTTTGACTTTCAAAAAGCGTTTAGACAGTTACATGGGTAAGATGGGTATAGAGGGATATGGGCCAAATGTGGGCAATTGGGACTAGCTTAGTGGTTAAAAGTAAAGGGGCAGCACGGACAAGTTGGGGCGAAGGGCCTGTTTCCATGCTGTAAACCTCTGCACTCTCTATCAGCACACCAACGCTCAATTATCAAGTCTGTCGCTCCTCCCCTGGGCATTTCCCAACAGAAAATTGCAGCTACTTTCTGTAGATGTTCACGGAATCATAGAACCCCTACATAGAATCCCTGCCTGGGTTTCCTCCGGGTGCTCCAGTTTCCTCCCACAGTCCGAAGATGTGTGCGTTAGGTTGACTGGCCATGCTAAATTGTCCCTTAGTGTCAGGAGAATTAGCAGGGTAAATATGTGGGGTTACGGGAATGGGGCCGGTACAGACTCGATGGGCCGAATAGCCTCCTTCTGCACTGTATGGATTGTGTGGATAGTATGATTCTATGAACAACAATTTGACCAAAGCTGAAGAAGCCATTAAGGATATTAAATCTATACCTTCCAACAGATCATCTGCAATTTGTTTTGTGAAGTATATGGAAGCTTGGTAACTTTGAGGTTACTACAGTAAGGTTCATTTTATGTTATTTCTCACAACTACGGGACATCTCCAAGTGCTTTTATAGCCCAGAAAGTACTTTTTGAACTGTTGTCACTGCTGTGAACACGACAGCCAACTCTGCGCACTGCATGCTCCCACAGCAAAGTGACAGTGATCAAGATCGTCTGTTTTCATGATGTTGATTGAGGGTCAGGACACAGGGCACAACATCCCTGGATATCCTCCGAAGTAACGCCACAGGGATCTTTCACAACCACCAGCAAAGGCAGATGGGGCCTCGTTCTTTTTGCCTCATTTGAAAGATGGCACCTCCAACCGTGCAGCACTCCCTCAACACTACGCTGGAGCTCCCCGGCTTTCATTTCTGTGCTGCAGTCCTGTGGTGGGACAGGGGGGGCGAGTGCGCTACCAACTGAGTCAAATGGGTGGCACGGTGGCAGAGTGGTTAGCACTGCTGTCCCGCAGGGCCAGGGAACCAGTTCGATTCCCAGCTTGGGTCTGTGAGGAGTCTGCACATTCTCCCCGTGTCTGCTTAGGTTCCCTACGGATGCTCCGGTTTCCTCCCACATTCCAAAGATGTGTAGGTCAGGTGGATTGGCCGTGCTAAATTGCCCCATAGTGTCCAAAGGTGTGCAGGTTAGATGGATTAGCCATGCTAAATTGCCCCTTAGCGTTAGGTGGATTGGCCATGCTAAGTTGCCCCTTAGCGTTAGGTGGATTGGCCATGCTAAGTTGCCCCTTAGCATTAGGTGGATTGGCCATGCTAAGTTGCCCCTTAGGCTGGAATTTTACCGACCCATCCGCACGGGAATCGGAGCAGGTGTTGGAATGAGTGAGGCCGAAAAATCCTGCCCTTAGTGTCCAAAGATGTGTAGGTTAGACACTGGCCGGTCTAAATTGCCCCTCAGTGTCTCAGGTGTAGGCTCGGAGAATTAGCAAGGTAAATGCGTGGGGTTACAGGGACAGGGCCTGGGTAAGATGCTCTTTCAGACAATCAGTGCAGACCCGATGGGCCAAATGGTCTTTTCTGCACTGTAGAGAATCTATGACCCACAGCTGACACAAGTGACTCAAAAGACTGACTGAAGGTGCCGCTCCCCTACGTACTTGTGCGTCTCTTTATTGTGTTTCCATCTTGGTCTCTTCCTGCACCCCCTCCCCATGTCTCACCTAAATGTGCAGCATCCTTTTTTGTGTGAAGATGACTTGGTACAATGTGACACTTGACCCTGAACCTATTCTCCTCTACCGCTCACTGACAGCTTCCTGCAGGAGTCTCTGGACGATAATCAAAAGCAGGACCCTGGCTAACTGTTCTTCCCTTCCATCCCTGGGTCACTGGTGATACGGGATTGTAAAGGTTTCTGGCTTCGGTCAGAAGGAAGGAGCTATTGGGTCAAACGAGATTCCATGTGGGATAAACAGCCTGACAACACAGCACAGAGAGGTGAAGAAGAGTGACAGAGAAAGTAGAGTTGGGTGTCCTCAACATACATTAGGGCAGCACGGTGGCACAGTGGTTAGCACTGCTGCCTCACAGCGCCAGGGACCCAGGTTCAATTCCTGACTTGGGTCACTGTCTGTGTGGAGTTTGCAGGGTCTCCCCGTGTCTGCGTGGGTTTCCTTCGGTTTCCTCAAAAGACGTGCGGGTTAGATGCATTAGCCATGCTTAATTGGCCCTAGTATCAGGGGGTCAGCAAGGTAAATGAGGGTTACAGGGATATGGCCTGGGTGAGACTGTGGTCAGTGCAGACTCGATGGGACAAACAGCCTCCTGCTGTACTGTAGGGATTCTATGACTCTATGACCTGACCCCGTGTCTGTGGATGTCGAAGGGTCGATGAGGGAAAGGAAGGCTGGAGGGGGCAAAGGGGGATCCGTGGGGGGGCTCCAGGGATGACAGCATTGGGGTGTGAGGAGAAACTATTGCTCGAGACACTGTGACTACAATTAAGTTTTAAAGTTTATTTATTAGTCAAAAATAGGCTTACGTTGACACTGCAATGAGTAAAAATCCTCTAGTCGCCACACTCGGTCGCCTGCTCGGGTACACTGAGGGAGAATTTAGCACGGCCAATACAACTAACCAGCACGTCTTTCCGACTGTGGGAGGAAACTGGAGCTTAAATTGATAGGAGTGTGAGCAAGTGAGGGCCACCTCACTGAGGTGGTCATTGGAAGGGAGATGTTGGAGGGGGGTCATTGGGGTCACAGAATTGTTATGTCGTTGGCGGTGACCATTTGGCCCGTTGTGTCTGCACCGGCTCTCCAAACGAGCATCATGGCTTAGTGCCATTCTCCTGCCTTTTCCCCGTACCCCTGCACATTGCTTCTGTTCAAATAATCACCCAATGCCTTCTTGAATGTCTCCATTGAACTTGCCTCCATCACACTTCCAGGCAGCGCAATCCAGACCCCTACCGCTCGCTGTGTGAAGAAGTTTTTTTCTCTCATCAACTTTGCTTCATTTGCAAATCACTTTAAATCTGTGCCCTCTCGTTCTCGATCCTTTTACGAGCGGGAACAGTTTCTCCGTCTCTACTCTGTCCAGTCCCCTCATGGTTTTGAACGTCTTTCAAATCTCCTCTCAACCTTCTTCTCCCATAGAGTCATGGAGGTTTACAGCATGGAAACAGGCCCTTCGGCCCAACTTGTCCATGCCGCCTTGTCCAAGGAGAACAGTCCAAACCTCTCCAATCTATCCTCAGAACTGGAGTTTCTCATCCCTGGAACCATTCTTGTAAATCCCTTCTGCACTCTCTCCAATGCATTCACATCACAGAATCCTACAGTGCAGAAGGAGGCCATTCAGCCCATCGAATCTACACCGCCCACAATCCTACCGAGGCCCTATCCTCGTAACCCCATACGTTTACCCTAGCTAGTCCCCCTGACATTAAGGGACAATTCAGCACGGCCAATGCACCTAACCCGCATATCTTTGGAATGTGGGAGGAAACCAGAGCACCCGGAGGAAACCCACACAGACACGGTGAGAACGTGCAGACTCCGCACAGACAGTGACCCAAGTCGGAAATCGAACCCAGGTCCCTGGCGCTGTGAGGCAGCAATGCCAACCACTGTGCCGCCCACATCCTTCCTATCATCACCAATACTGAAGGGTACGAGGGACCCGCACGGGCACCAGGGACGCTGCCACTGGGATCGTCATTGCCAGCTCTTGGTTGGGCTCAACTTGCAAATCCAGCCAGGGTTCCTGGCAAGTAGTCTCCCAACACCAGGTTAAAGTCCATCAGGTTTATTTGGTATCACGAGCTTTCGGAGCGCTGCCCCTTCATCAGGTGAGTGCTACCAAATAAACCTGATGGGACTTCAACCTGGTGCTGTGGGGCTTCTTACTGTGCCCACCCCAGTCCAACGCCAGCATCTCCACCTCAGGGTTCCTAAAGCTGAGTCCCCTCTGTCTCTCTCTCTCTCTCTCTCTCTCTCTCGAGGGTGAACGGGAAGGTGAAGTCAGGACAACCACCCCTCCTCTGAAATAAACACCCAACTGGAAGTGACGAGTCCTTGAACTGAAGTGCAGTAACAGCCACAGCATGGAGACATGCTAAGCTTTCACTTGGCAGCCTTCCATCCCCATAGCTGCTCAGACAGCGAACCCGAGATCAGCTGTTAACTGCTCAGTCTGTGCGCCGGGAGTTCTGATCACTGTGAAAACAAAAAAGAACCCAATACTTAGCTGTGCGCAAATACATCGGAATCGCTGACTACTCACGAAGACGTGGGTCCTTTATATCCCCCACTACTACAGCTCACATCAGTTGTGACGCGCAGGCACAAGCAAAAACAACTGGAAGTCTAAAACAAAATTGGGCAAACTGAAATAACTCATCCTAACGCACAATGCAACTGCACCAGATTGAGAGTTTTGCCACAGTTCTCTGTTTCGGCTGACAACAAGTCTGACCTTTCTTTATGAATAAACAGCTCACAGATGTTGCAGCACTTGTCTGACATCACTCGTTGCCTCGGTAACCGGCTTAGAAGTGACTGATGGTCTTCAATATGCAGCCCGTCCAATCACACCCCGAGGAACCGGGGGGATGGGGGGGGGACCCTGCGATGAAACCTCTCGATTCCTCTTCACTCCCTCAAGTGGTAATTCCCCCCCATCCCCACCCGCCGACTGCCCACTCCTTCGAGAGGAAGGAGGCTGCCTCTCAGCCGTGCTATTTTGACCACAAATTCTATCGTGCTGCCAAAAAGGATCACAAGGTGAAAGCAATAACATCCACTGTTCTCTCTTCAGGAGCAAAAAAAAAATGCTCTCGAAAATTCTCGAGACATGCGATACAGACACAACATTCATCCGGATAAATGAAATTCTGGGAATTCTGCAGTGGCGTGACTGGAAGGGAATGGAAAAGAAAAGAAATAGACAAGTTAAAATCCTAGGCGTCGACCTCGGGTGTGAACTGGAAAAGGGATGGTGTGGAAAATCCCTCACCGGACTGAAGAATATTAAAGGGAATGGCGAGAAACACACACGCACACACACACACACACGCAACGTGCACACACACAATGCACACACACACAAACGCACACACACAACACACACACAATGCACACACACACAACACACACACAACGCACACACACAACGCACACACAAAACGCGCATACACACACACACAACGCACACACACACAACGCACACACACAACGCGCACACACACACACAATGCACACACACACACAACGCACACACACACACAACGCACACACACACACAACGCACACACACACAATGCACACACACACACAACGCACACACACAACGCACACACAAAAGACACACACAAAATAATTAGCAAAACTAAACAGAATCAGGTATCAGTGTTCCTCTCACCGAGAGGCACTTGATCAGTTTGTGAAATTTGTTCTGCTTCACAGGTTCAGATTTCCCAGAAGTACAAAATAAAAAGCTTCTGCCTGCCCCTCGCCAGGCCCAGGATCAAGTTATGAGGTGGGAGCGCCAAGCAGCGGGCTGCAAACAATCGCAGGGAAGTTCCGCTCGATGCATAAGGCCATGTGATCACTGAATATCCTGACATCAATCATGTCTTTTCACCAAAATCCCCCCCGTAAGGACTTGCATGGTGCACGTTCTCCCCGTGTCTGCGTGGGTTTCCTCCGGGTGCTCCGGTTTCCTCCCATAGTCTAAAAAAGTGCGGGTTAGGTGGATTGGCCATGCTCAATTGCCCCTTAGTGTCAGGGGGACGAGCTAAGGGTATATATGTGGGGGTTATGGGGATAGGGCCTGGGTCGGATTGTGGTCAGTGCAGACTAGATGGGCCGAATGGCCTCCTTCTGCATTGTAGGGATTCTATGATTCTGGCAATGAATACGCAGAATATGAAGCATCGCGTCGTACAGAGTGTCACAGTTACTGGTAAACTGTAGCTGAAGGCAACTTTCCACTTATACTGAGGGAGGAAGCCTGGGTTTGGTATTGGCCGAAGGGCATGAATTGAAGGGCAATACAGCTTTAACCAGAGTTCCATGTCTATGGTGATGGATTGGGTTGCACGGTGGCAGAGTGGTTAGCACTGCTGCCTCACAGCGCCAGGGACCCAGGTTCGATTCCCGGTTTGGGTCACTGGGCGGAGCCTGCACGTTCTCCCCGTGTCTGCGTGGGTTTCCTCCGGCTGCTCCGGTTTCCTCCCACAGTCTGAAAGACATGTTGGCTAGGGTGCATTGGGCCTTGCTAAATTCTCCCTCAGTGTACCCGAACAGGCGCCGGAGTGTGGCGACGCGGGGATTTTCACAGTAACTTCACTGCAGTGTTAATGTAAGCCGACTTGTGACACTAAAAAATAAATTTTAAAACTGGATTGGAGAGAGCCAGTCTTCCATCCAAGGAAACACTCTCCAAGCTGCCCCACTTCCAACTGTTGGAACTATCACACGTCCAGAGGGCGAGGTGTTCTCTACTCACCTGATGAAGGAGCAGCGCTCCAAAAGCTCGTGATTCCAAATAAACCTGTTGGACTTTAACCTGGCGTTGTGAGGCTTCTTACTAAATGTCTGCTGCCTCCGTAGTCAGGACGCAAACCCTTAAGCTGTTCAGGGTCAAAGGCCAATTAAGGATCAATGTTCTTTGGGAAACGAAAGAGAAGAAACGGGATAAGGAGAGTTTCTTTATTGTAGAGTCTTCATAATATCGGCACGGAAACCAATCTCTGCGGCAAACTGGGGAATCCGGTAACCAAACCAGAACCCCACTGACCCGCCGGCCTGGGGGGGGGTGACAAGCAGATAGCCGTGCAAGCCAATATCCCAGTCCTGAAAGCTCATTGACTGTCCAGAGATGTGTGGGTTAGGTTGATTGGCCATGGTAAATTGACCCTAGTGTCAGGGGGATTAGCAGGGTAAATATATGGGGTTACAGAGATAGGGCCTGGGTGGGATTGTGGTCGGTGCAGACTCGATGGGCCGAATGGCCTCATTCTGCACTGCAGGGATTCTACGGACTGAGCGGTTTCACTGGTTAAAATCCAGTCCTGTCCTTGCGCACATGTACGGGTCCCTAACTTTAGTTCATTTAGCGTCACAAGTAGGCTTACATTAACACAGCAATTAAGTTACTGTGAAAATCCCCTAGTTGTCACACTCCGGCGCCTGCTTGGGTACACTGAGGGACAATTTAGCATGGCCAATGTTCGGAATGGGTTAACAGACCTTCCAATTAAATCCTAACTTGATGTCAATTATTCAATAGAAATCACTGATATATAAAGGGGCCACAGGTGGCATTATTTTTGTTGGTGGAGAATTGTGCGTGAAGTTGGATCAAAGAAATAAAGGTATTTTATGAAGGAGCAGGACTCGTGTTTCCTCTACTCTTCAACAACCGAGAGGCTCAAACAACCAATGCACCCAACCAGCACGTCTGTCTGACTGTGGGAGGAAACCGGAGCACCCGGAGGAAACCCACGCAGACACGGGGAGAACGTGCAGACTGCGCACAGACAGTGACCCAAGCCGGGAATCGATCCTGGGTCCCTGGCGCTGTGAGGCAGCAGCGCTAACCACCGTGTCGTCCCTAAGCCTTGAGCATTGGCCTCAGTAATAGTCCAGGCTGGCACAACAGGACAACACTGAGCGAGTGCTGCACTGTCAGAGGTGCCATCTTCCGGATGAGACATTAAACTTGTACCCGGTCTGCTTTCTCCGTAAATGCACAAGAGAAAATACCACTATTCGAAACAGAGCAGAGGATTTATCCCTGGTATATTCTGACTATCCCTGAACTAAATCACTGAGGTAGATTATCTGGTTATTCCGACATTGTGGGAGCTTGCTGTGCACAGGTCGGCTACAGAGTTTGCTACATTACAACAGTGAGTGAAATTCATGGGCTGCAAACACATTGGAATGTCTCGAGGTTTTGAAAGGCCCACCACAAACATTCACTCCCTCCATCACCGGCACACTGTGGCAGCCGTGTGTACCATCTACAAGATGCACTGCAGAAACTCACCAAGACTCCTTGGACAGCACCTTCCAAACCCACCACCGCTGAGATCTAGAAGGACAAGGGCAGCAGATACATGAGAACACCACCACCTGCACGTTCCCCTCCAAGCCACTTGCCATCCTGACTTGGAAATATATCGCCGTTCCTTCACTGTCGCTGGGTCAAAATCCTGGAATTCCCTCCCTAACAGCACCGTGGGTGTACCTACACCACACGGACTGCAGAGGGTTCAAGATGGCGGCTCACCACAACCTTCTCAAGGGTAGTTAGGAATGGGCAATAAATGCTGGCCAGCCAGTGAAGTCCACATCAAGAAATGGATTCAAATGTAACTTGCGTCTTCAGTCGAGCAAAGCACCCTGGAGTGCCATGAGCTGTGTTTAACCCACCTGCTCTGTATTGCACAATGTGAACTGTCAACCTTGCAATGGATTTTGCTGTTAGTAAAATATATTTGTCAGGAAAAATAAGCAAGAGGAGAAAGACAACCTTGAGCGCACATGAAGAGCAAGCAAGCACTGCCAAGCGTGGGCAAGCACTGCCAAGCGTGGGCAAGCACTGCCAAGCGTGGGCAAGCACTGCCAAGCGTGGGCAAGCACTGCCAAGCGTGGGCACACAGACAGGAGAAATAGCTGATGATACCAAGAGGTAGTTCCAGGTGTGGGCGGCACGGTGGCACAGTGGTTAGCACTGCTGCCTCACAGCATCAGGGACCCGGGTTTGATTCCCGGCTCGGGTCACTGTCTGTGTGGAGTCTGCACGTTCTCCCCGTGTCTGCGTGGGTTTCCTCCGGGTGCTCCGGTTTCCTCCCACAGTCCAAAGACGTGCTGGTTAGGGTGCATTGGCCGTGCTAAATTCTCCCTCAGAGTACCCGAACAGGCACCGGAGTGTGGCGACTAGGGGATTTTCACAGTAATTTCATTGCAGTGTTAATGTAAGCCTACTTGTGACTAATAAATAAACCTTAAACTTTACGTGAACCACCAAGTAACAGGGAGAATGAAGCGAGAGGGAAAGAGAGAATGTGTGAGTGTGAGAGAGAGAGAGAGATGTGAGGGTATATGAGTGCGAGAGTGAGAGCGTCAAAGAGAGAGAATGTGAGAGTGCATGACAGAGAGAGAATGAGTGTAAGAGAGAGTGTTTAATTTAATTATTTATTTGTCACAAGTAAGGCTTGCATTAACACTGCAGTGAAGTCACTATAAAATTCCCCTAGTCACCACAATTGGCGCCTGTTCAGGACAATGCACCCTAACCAGCACGTCTTTCAGAATGTGGGAGGAAACCGGAGCACCTGGAAGAAACCCACACAGACACAGGGAGAACGTGCAGACTCCGCACAAACAGTGACCCAAGCCAGGGATCGAACCTGGGTCCCTGGCACTGGGAAGCAGCAGCGCTAACCACTGTGCTAAGTGTGTGAGAGTGTGAGAGAGAGAATGTCACAGTGTGTGTGAGTAAGGGAAAGAGAGCAAGAGAGAAAGAGAAAAGAAAATAGGGTAGGAAAGAGAGGCAGGAAGACAGGAGAGAGAAAGACAGGGGAGAGATAAAAATGGGGAAGAGAAAAGGGTAGGGAAGAAAGACAAACGGAGGAAAAAGAGCAACAGGGAAAGAGAGACTGCTTCACAAAGTACTTTTCTCGTCCTGGTATTTAACAGTCTATTGTCTCTGAACGCTGGTCTTACCCTTTTTCTCATTCGCTGCCTAAATCTCCCATTGAATCATCTCTCCTTTCTCCGGTTCTCCTTTCCCACACTCCTGAGATATTAAATGATGCTGTGTTTGCCAACATGGTACAGGCCAATTTACACTGTCATGCTGACAATAATAAAGCTTTTAAGGTGGGTAAGAGAGAAAGTTTTCTCATGACGGATATCCACCCACTGCGAACACAAAACATTACTTTAGCTCAACAATCTAGGATTTCAAATTGTGCGTTATTGCTTTCCTCAAAGGCTGTAACCATCTACAATCACACGCCTGATTGTCGGGGCTGCTGGATACTGCGGGCATGTTTGTTTTAGATTAGCATTATTGCAAAGAGAGCTTCTCGTTTCAAGAACTGAAATTGTCTTCGCTGGCAACTTCCTGGCATTTTCATGTCCCATTCTGTGGCAGCGGGAACAAAGGCAGCTTGCTGCCACCTATGAGAGCGGGCACCATCACAGAATATTAATGAGTCCAGCACGATCGCTTAATTTTAAAATTGTTGAATTGAAGAGTTTCATCAGAGCTTTTAATCACCTCTTTGACTCATCCGTTGAAAGTGCAAAAATAGTCATAATTCGCCATAATTGGCAAAGGGCCTTCAACGAGACTGAAAACGCAATTTTAACTCGGCATTTGAGTGATGTGCAAATTGACACTGGCCCAAATTAACCTTCACTAAAACTAAATGCTTTCTGAGAGTTCGAATAGAGGCGTCGACTATTTTCTGAACATTTTCTAAATTTGGGGGCGGCACAGCGGTTAGCACTGCTGCCTCACAGCGCCAGGGACCCGGCTTCGATTCCCGGCTTGGGTCACTGTCTGTGTGGAGTTTGCACATTCTCCTCGTGTCTGGATAAAAGCAAATTACTGCGGATGCTGGCATCTGAAAGCAAAAGAGAAAACGCTGGAAAATCTCAGCAGGTCTGGCAGCATCTGTAAGGAGAGAAAAAAGCTGACGTTTTGAGTCCAGACGACCCTTTGTCAAAGCATGACAAGCCAGACCTGCTGAGATTTTCCAGCATTTTCTTTTTTGCTCCCCGTGGCTGTGTGGGTTTCCTCCCACTGTCCGAAAGACATGCTGGTTAGGGTGCATTGGCTGTGCTAAGTTGCCCCTTAATGTCAGGGGGACTAGGGTAAATGTACGGGGTTATGGATGGGATTGTGGTCGATGCAAACCTGATGGGCCGAATGGCCTCCTTCTGCACTGTAGGGATTCTATGATTCTAAATGGGGAAAGGCTTCGGAAATCAGAAGCACAAAGGGACTTGGGAGTCCTGGTTCAGGACTCTCTTAAGGTTAACATGCAGGTTCAGTTGGCAGTTAAGAAGGCAAATTCAATGTTAGTGTTCATTTCTAGAGGGCTAGAATACAAGAGCAGGGATGTACTGTTAAGGCTGTATTAGGCTCTGGTCAGACCCCATTTGGAGTATTGCGAGCAGTTTTGAGCCCCATACCCAAGGAAGGATGTGCTGGCCTTGGACGGGGTCCAGAGGAGTTCACAAGAATGATCCCAGGAATGAAGGGTTTGTCATATGAGGAGCGGTTGAGGACTCTGGGTCTACACTCGATGGAGTTTAGAAGGATGAGGGGGAATCTAATTGAAACTTACAGAATCATAGAAATCATAGAAACCCTACAGCACAGAAAGAGGCCATTCAGCCCATCGAGTCTGCGCCGATCAAAATCCCACCCAGGCCCTACCCCCACATCCCTACATATTTACCCACTAATCCCTCTAACCTACACATCTCAGGACATTAAAGGGCAATTTTAGCATAGCCAATTAACCTAACCCGCACATCTTTGGACTATTGAGTATTATTATTATATATTATATATTGAGTATTATATATTGGAATATTGAGAAGCCTGGATGGAGTGGACGTGGAGAGGATGTTTCCACTAGTGGGAGAGACTAGAACTCGAGGGCACAATCTCAGAGTGAAGGGACGCTCCTTTAAAATTGAGATGAGGAGGAATTTCTTCAGCCAGAGGATGGTGAATCTGTGGAACTCATTGTCACAGACGGCTGTGGAGGCCGGGTCATTGAGTGTCTTTTAGACAGAGATGGATAGGTTTCTTGGTCAATAAGGGGATCAAGGGTTACGGAGAGAAGGCAGGAAAATGGGGATGAGAATCATGTCAGCCATGATTGAATGGCGGAGCGGACTCGATGGGCCGAATGGCCTAATTCTGCTCCTATATCTTAAATTCTCTGTCCACGGCGGCAGCAGCAGCGGCGGGAGGGGTGTGGACTGTCAGAGCATTCTACTGTCTAGCTGACAGTCATGAGAGATGCAGGTTGCGGGGGGGCGGGGGGGGGCAGCACTGATATTCTTGCGGGGGGGGGGGGCGGCAGCACTGATATTCTTGCAAAGTGGCTGCACACTGACAGTGTATTCATCAGAGCTCAGTTTTGCCAGGGGGCTCATGTGGTCCATCTCGAGGAGTCCCATTTACCAAAGGCAGTACACTGCAGTCAACCGAGCACAGGAACACCACCCCCGGGCCCCACAGGACATCCCGAACTTAGACATGAGGATAGTCTCAAAGCTAACCTCAGAGTTAAAACAACACAGAACAGAGAACAGAACAGTACAGCACAGGAACAGGCTCTTTGGCCCACAATGTTGTGCTGAACATGACACTAAATTAAACTAATCCCTTCTGCCTGCCCTTGGTCCATATCCCTCTATCCCTTACATATTCATGTGCTTATCTAAAAGCCCCTTAAACACCCCTATCGTATCTGCCTCCACCGCCACCCCTGGCAGCGTGTTCCAGATACCTACCACTCCCGGTGTAAAAAACTTGCCCCTCACATCTCCTTTGAACTTTCCCCCTCTCGCCTTAAGTGCGTGCCCCCTCTATTAGACATTTTTCTTTATTCATTCATGGTACATGGGCATCACTGGCTGGCCAGCATTTATTGCCCATCCCCAGTTGCCCTTGAGAAGGTGGTGGTGAGCTGCCTTCTTGAATCGCTGCAGTCCACGTGCTGTGGGTTGACCCACAATGCCATTAGGGAGGGAATTCCAGGAATTTGACCCAGCGACTGCGAAGGAATGGTGATATATTTCCAAGTCAGGATGGTGAGTGGCTTGGAGGGGAACTTGCAGGTGGTGGTGTTCCCATGTATCTGCTGCCCTTGTCCTTCTAGATGGAAGTGGATTTGGAAGGTGCTGGCTAAGGATCTTTGGTGAATTTCAACTCTGGGAAAAGAAGTTTGACTGCCAACCCTCTCCTACGTTTATAGACTTCGAAAAGGTCTCCCCTCAGCCTCCGCTGTTCCAGAGAAAACATCCCAATTTATCCAGCCTCGCCTTATAGTTCATACCCTCTAATCCAGGCAGCATCCTGGTAAACCTCTTCTGCACCCTCTCCAAAGCCTCCACATCCTCGCTGTCATGTGGCAACCAGAAATGAACTCAATACTCTTAAGTGCGGCCTAACAAAAGTTTTATAAAGCTGCAACCTTGGACTGGAGAGAAAAAGGAGATATCTCTGTCTGCAAACAATTTGACATTTGAGGAGAACAGAGGCAGGTGCCCTCAGGACAAGCAAGAGCAATACAAAGCCAACTCTTCCACCCATCTCTCCAGCACCAACTCAATTTGCAATTGGCTATGCAAATCAAGACTTGGCCTAATGCCACAGAAGATGACATCAACCTCGACTGCAAACCGGTCTTTACTTTTTGACTGAAGTCTCCCACGTTAAAGCAACAAGAAAATCTATCCTGATCATGAACAAGGAATTCTGCATTTCAGTGTTCCTTAGCAACTGCTATCTCTTACAAGGATCTCGTTAAATAAAAACAGTTGCTTACCAAACAATGACTATGTGTCTGGGTGAGTGTCCTAGTTTGGCAAATGCGTCATCGGCTGCTTTCTTCTGTAAGAGAATAAAATTTTTTTTAAAAAAAGGTTTGTTGACCGTCTCCGATGTAAGAGGTTTAAAAAGCCATGTGTGCCGTTGCAAATCTTGCATCCAGCAGCCTAGAATAGCACCAAAAATCTCTCCACAGCATCACACTTACAAAGTGTCAAGTGACATTCAAGCAATGAAATAAATTAATTTTAACACAACAGAAGTAATTCCAAAGTACTTCAGTGAGTGTGAGGCAACATGGAATGTCCTGAGGATGTGGAAGATGCAAAATAAATGCAAACTCTTCATTGCTTTCTTTACATCGAATCCTACAGTGCAGAAGGAGGCCAATCGGCCCATTGAGTCGGCACCGACCACAATCCCACCCAGGCCCCATTCCCGTAACCCCAACTATTTATCCTGCTAATCCCCCTGACACTAAGGAGCAATTTAGCAGGGCCAATCCACCTAACCTGCACATCTTTGGACTGTATCCCGACACATAAGGCAATTGTGATTGGCTCCAACGACACTGTTCAAGAACACAAACAACATCAATTAAACCTGGTCCAGATTAGAGCAACTTGTTTTGTAAACCAGGTAGATAGAAAAAGCTATTAATCAGCTCCCGATAGTCAAAGCTTCACAATCAAATCACATAAATAAGATGAATACACAAACTTTTTGATTTGATTTAATTTATTATTGTCACACATGCTTTTTTTTTACTTTAAAGTTTATTTATTAGTGTCACAAGTAGGTTTACATTAACACCGCAATGAAGTTACTGTGAAGATCCCCTAGTCGTCACACTCCGGCACCTGGTCGGGTTACACTGAGGGAGAATTTAGCACGGCCAATGCACCCTAACCAGCACGTCTTTCGGACTGTGGGAGGAAACCGGAGTACTCGGAGGAAACCCATGCGGACATGGGGAGAACGTGCAGACTCCGCACAGACAGTAACCCAAGCCAGGAATCAAACCCAGGTCCCTGGCGCTGTGAGGCAGCAGTGCTAACCACTGTGCATCATGTATTGGGATGCAGTCAAAAGTATTGTTTCTTGCGCACTATACAGACAAAACATACCGTTCATAGAGTACATAGAGGAGAAGGCAAGGAGAGGGTGCAGAATGTAGTGTAGCTGCCATAGCTAGGATGTAGAGAAAGATCAATTTAATATAAGGTAGGTCCATTCAAAAGTCTGATGGCGGCAGGGAAGAAGCTGTTCTTGAGTCGGTTAGTACGTGACCTCAGACTTTTGTATCTTAGTCCTGGTGGAAGAAGGCGGGGGAAGAGAGTATGTCTGGGGTGCATGGGATCCTTGATTATGCTGGCTGCTTTGCCAAGGCAGCGGGAAGTGTAGACAGAGTACCACTCAGTACTGCGCTGAAATGTCAACCTCACGTTATGTGGACTCTAAAGTTGTAGAATCTATTTTTAACGCTGACTTTGTAATTTGGTACAAATCCCTCTTCACTACGGGAGTATCTGCCAGCAATGCTGTTAATTGAGCCAGTGATTACCCCCTGCCAGCACGATCCTAGTTCCGTCCAAGCTCCATGATGGCCTGATAGATGTCAATCCGCATGGGCAGGTCAGGACCCCAGAACCTGCTACGTTAAGTGGAGGATTCATAGAGAGTAGCACTAAAACGCTCATCACTGACTCCCTCTGCTCGTGATGAAGTGCTGCCTCACTGCTACAAGATTTTCACAGTAAGAAGTCTCACAACACCAGGTTAAAGTCCAACAGGTTTATTTGGTAGCACGAGCTTTCGCAGCACTGCTCCTCAATGAAGGAGCAGCGCTCCGAAAGCTTGTGGCTTGTGCTACCAAATAAACCTGCTGGACTTTAACCTGGTGTTGTGAGACTTCTTACGGTGTTTACCCCAGTCCAATACCGGCATCTCCACAACAAGATTTTCAGTCAGACAAATAAATAAAATAGAACCTTAGTTAGGCCGCACACTTGGAATATAGTGTTCAATTCTGGTCGCCACACTACCGGAAGAATGCGGAGACTTTGGAGAGGGTACAGAAAAGATTTACCAGGATGTCACCTGGTATGGAGGGCATTAGCTATGAGGAGATGTTGGAGAAACTTGGTTTGCTCTCACTGGAACAACGGAGGTTGAGGGGCGACCTGATAGAAGTCTACAAGATTATGAGGGGCATGGACAGAGTGGACAGTCAGAAGCTTTTTCCCAGGGTGAATGAGCCAATTACTAGGGGGCACAGGTTTAAGGTGCAAGAGGCAAAGTTTAAAGGAGATGTACAAGGTATGTTTTTTACACAGAGGGTGGTGGGTGCCTGGAACTCGCTGCCAGGGAAGGTAGTGGAAGCAGATCCAACAGTGACTTTTAAGGGGTGCCTGGCCAAAAACATGAAAGGATGGGAAAAGAGGGATATGGCCACCGGAAGGTAGGGGGGAGAGGTTTAGTTCAGACGGGCAGCATGGTCGATGCAGGCTTGGAAGGCCGAAGGGCCTGTTCTTGTGCTGTAATTTTCTTTGTTCTTTGTAATAATGATGCCCTGACTTTACTCATTCTAAGAGGTGTCACAGTGGGGCTGGTAATGCAAACTTTACCTTGCTTTGTTGATCCCTGTCTCATTCAAGCAATCCACGCAACTGTGTGGCATGGTGGCACAGTGGTTAGCACTGTGGCCTCACAGTGCCAGGGACCCAGGTTCAATTCCAGCCTTGGGTCACTGTCTGTGCGGAGTCTGCATGTTCTCCCCGTGTCTGCGTGGGTTTCCTCTGGGTGCTCGGGTTTCCTCCCACACTGAGGGTGGTGAATGTCAGGAATGTGCTGCCTGGGGAGGTGGTGGGAACAGGTACAATAGCGGCACTTAAGGGGCATCTAGATGAATACATGAATAGGATGGGAATGGAAGGATACAGACTCCATAAGTGCATACAGTTTAAGTTTAGGCAGGCATCATGATCGGCACAGGCTTGGAGGGCCAAAGGGCCTGTTCCTGTGCTGTACTGTTCTTTGTTCAAAGATGTGCGGGTTAGGTTGATCGGCCATGCTAAATTGATCCTTTGTGTCAGGGGATTAGCAGGGTAAATAAGTGGGGTTATGGGAATAGGGCCTGGGTGGGATTGTGGTCGGTGCAGACTCGATGGGCCAAATGGCCTCCTTCTGCACAGTAGGGATTCTATAAAAAGCTCACATTAGAAGGCACAGTGGATGGCACTGCTGCCTCACAGCGCCAGGGACCCAGGTTTGATTCCAGCCTCGGGTGACTGTCTGTGTGGAGTTTGCACGTTCTCCCCGTGTCTGCGCGGGTTTCCTCCAAGTGCTCCGGTTTCCTCCCACAGTCCAAAGACGTGAGGGTTAGGTGGATCGGCCATGCCAAATTTCCCCTTAGTGTCCAACGATGTGTAGGTTAGGGGGATTAGTGGCGCAAATACATGGGGTAACGCCCACAGTGCAACGTCAATGTGCGTGGAATAGCCGCATGCTTTAGCATTGAATGTCGCCATTTCACAGTAACTTCATTGCAGTGTTAATGTAAACCTACTTGTGACACTAATCAGTAAATAAGTAAGAGTGTAAGATTGGACAGTATGTAAAATCGGATACTAGCAGTTTCAAGTTAAACTTGAATGTGGGGCAGAGTGAAAGTAGTACATTTCAGTGGGATGCAACACAGGACTCTACCAGCAGAACCAGTAGTTAAAACAAGTTTAACTGGTCTTAAAAAGGCAATTAAAAAAGCATTGACTACTAAATTTGTTTGAAGCTAAATTTAACTGCCTTCTATTGGGTTTCGTAAATAAGGCAGTGGGGACTAAACCAAAGATGTCAACAGCAAAACAGACCCCGAGGTGATTTGATTTTGTTATGATTTGATTTGATTTATTATTCTCACATGTCTTAGTACACAGTGAGAAGTATTGTTTCTTGCACGCTATACAGACAAAGCATACCATTCATAGAGAAGGAAAGGAGAGAGTGCAGAATGTAGTGTTACAGACATAGCTAGGGTGTAGAGAAAGATCAACTTAATGCAGGGTAGGTCCATTCAAAAGTCTGATGAGCAGAAAGTAAATGAAGGGCATCAGGACAATCGCTTGCTGCAACTCTCTTTCTCAAACCTACCAAATGTGCGGTGAACTCTGAATACAAGTAACAGGAGCCAGGCAAATATGCATATTAATTCACCGGCACAAAATATTAACCAGATGTCCCCGACGTTTCCCCCACTGCAACAAGATGAAGTGGAGAATGATTCTTAAGCTCAACACTGTCTCGTTATGCTTTTCTAAATTGGCACACTCTCACAAACAGATCCGAGTGATTATACAAAGCACTAAATACAATAGCGAGGGGATTTGAGCAGAGGGATCAGGATCATAGAATCCCCACAGTGCAGAAGGAGATCATTCGGCCCATCGAGCCTGCACCGACCACAATCCCACCCAGGGCCTACCCCCCCGCAACCCCGCATATTTACCCTGCTAATCCCCTGACACCAGGGTCAATTTAGCATGGTCAATCAACCTAACCCGCACATCTTTGGACTGTGGGAGGAAACCGGAGCACCCGGAGACAACCCACGCAGACACGGGGAGAATGTGCAAACTCCACACTGACAGTCAACCAAGGCTGGAATTGAATCCGGTCCCTGGAGCTGTGAGGTGCTAACTACTGTGCCACCGTGCCACCCTAAAACGTTTTGCTGCAATTGTACAGGGCGTTCGTGTGTCCACACCTGGAGTATTGTGCGCAGTTTTGGTTTCCTTTTCTGAGGGAGGATGTCCTTGCTATAGGGGGAGTGCAGCGAAGATTTACCAGGCTGATTCCTGGGATGGCAGGTCTGTCAAATGAGGAGAGACTAAGTCGGTGAGGATTGTATCCGCTGGAGTTTAGAAAAGTGAGGGGGGATCTCAGAGAAACTTATAAAATTCCGACAGGGTAGATTCAGGAAGAATGTTCCCAATGGTGGGGAATCCAGAACTAGGGGTCATAGTTTGAGGATAAGGGGTAAACCTTTTAGAACTGAGGTGAGGAGAAATTTCTTCACCCTGAGAGAGGTGAATGTGTGAAATTCACTACCACAGAATGTCGCTGAGGCTAAAACATTGTGTGTGATTTCACGAAGAAATTAGATATAGCTCTTGAGGCTAAAGTGATCAAGGGATGTGGGAGGGAGAAGGGATCAGGATGTTGAATTTGATGATCAGCCATGATCAAAATGAATGGAGCAGCAGGCTCGAAGGGCTGAATGGCCTATTTTATTTTCTATGTTCCTACCATTTAGTATAAGGCATCGAGTGAATCATTATTGTAGTCCAAGTGCTTTTTGTGGGGACACTCCCATACGGGAGAAGATATTGGAGTCATGGAGGAATGTGACACGATTAGTTAGGTTGATGCCTGGGATGAGAGGAAGGAAAGACTTGAAAAGCCGCAAGAAGGTTAAGTGGAGGCCTCATTGCAGTGCTCATCATGGCAGAACGGGTGAGAAGACAAACGGTACTCATCCACTGCTTGGTGAAGTGATAACAAGAGGGGACAAGCATTAAGATCAATGCCAGAAGAGATCAGAAATATTTTGACTTAAGCACGATAAAAATATGGAACACTTCACTGCAGTTACTTAGGAGGGAGTTAGATGGATAAAAAAAAAACAGTAAAGGGTTCAGGGAATGAGCAAGATAATGGAACCAGCGCACTCAGACACGTTCTGAAGCTTGAGGTGAAATGAAGATAATGGGTTTGAAACTCCTGTGGTAGAAGTTTCCAGAAAATAATGAAACCAATTATGTGGAATAAATTCTACAATCGCCTGCATGAGGATAGAAGGAGAGGTTCCAGCTGCTCCCCTTCTACGACAGCAACTTATTACAGGGCATATAAGTTAGGAGCAGAAGTAAGCCACTCAGCCCCTCGAGCCTGTTCCGCCACCATTCAACAAGAGCATGATTGATCTGAGTGTAACTACAGCCCCACATTCCTGCCGACCTACAGAAGTGTAGACAAAACCCCATTTGGGTGGATAAATGGGATTTCTGTGGCATCGTTGGCAAAGTCATGGTGCAACACCTTCCAAACCCATGACCTCTACCACCTTGTAGGGAACAGCACCTTCTGCAGGTTCCCCTCCAAAACCAGCCTCCCATCCACTGACTCCGTCCACACTTCCTGCTGCCTCGGAAAAGCAGCCAGCATAATCAAGGACCCCACGCACCCCGGACATTCTCTCTTCCATCTTCTTCCGTCGGGAACAAGATACAAAAGTCTGAGGTCACGTACAAACCGACTCAAGAACAGCTTCTTCCCTGCTGCCGTCAGACTTTTGAATAGACCTACCTTGCATTAAGTTGATCTTTCTCTACACCCTAGCTATGACTGTAACACGACATTCTGCACTCTCTCTCCTTTCCTTATCTATGAACTGTATGCTTTGTCTGTATAGCACGCAAGAAACAATACTTTTCACTGTATGTTAATACATGTGACAATAACAAATCAAATCAACAAAGCAGCACACTATCCTGACTTGGAAATATGTCAGTAGTTCCTTCGCCATCTCTGGGGTCAAAATCCTGGAACTCCCTCCCTAACAGCACTGTGGGTGCATCTACACCACATAGACTGCAGCGGTTCAAGAAAGCAGCTCATCACTGCCTTCTCAGGATCAATTAGAGAGAGGCAACAAATGCTGGCCTAGCCAGTGACGCCCATATCCCAAGAATGAAATTAAAAAATTATGAATTTGGCAAAATATGAATTTGTACTTCAAATGCCATGGACGCAATGGTAAAGATTCGAGTTCGCTTCTGCACGGTGGCACAGCGGTTAGCATTGCTGCCTCACAGTGCCAACGACCCGGGTTCAATTCCCAGCTTGGGTCACTGTCTGTGCGGAGTCTGCACATTCTCCCCGTGTCTGCGTGGGTTTCCTCCAGGTGCTCCAGTTTCCTCCCATAGACATGCTGGTTAGGTGCATTGACCCGAACAGGCGCCAGAGTGTGGCGACTAGGGGATTTTCACAGTAACTTAATTGCAGTGTTAATGTAAGCCTTACTTGTGACACTAATTAAAAACTTAAAAACCAGATCTTGCATCTGGCCTTTCTGAATAGTCACCGAAAACCTCCGTCCATGGCTGGCATTCTCCAGTGCTGCCGCAGCAAACAGAGTTTTTCCATTCTCGCTGGCAGCTGTGGTGGAGGAGGAGGTCGGAGAATTCTGCCCAGTATTTTCAAAAAAAATGAGCCCAAACTTAGATATAATAATGCACGTGAATGAATAAACCACAAAAGGTCGTGAATGTAACCCAATCCATCACGCAAACCAGCCTCCCATCCATTGACTCCATCTACACTTCCCACTGCCATAGCAAAGCAGCCAGCATAATCAAGGACCCCAGGCACTCTGGACATTCTCTCTTCTGCCTTCTTCCATTGAGAAAAAGATAGAGAAGTCTGAGGCCACGTACCAACCGACTCAAGAACAGCTTCTTCCCTGCTGCCATCAGACTATTGAATGGACCTACCTTGCATTAACGTGATCTTTCTCTACACCCTATCTATGACTGTAACACTACATTCTCATTTCCTTCTCGTTTCCTTAAGGTTCACCATCACCTTGCAAACATGTCCCAAGTTTTGCAGTTATTGTACTCAATGCTGATGCAGGCCACCACCTATCATAGAATCCCTACAGTGCAGAAAAGGCCATTCGGCCCATTGGGCTTGCACCGGCTCTCCGACAGAGTATCTCACCCAGGCCTTTCCCCCACCCTATCCCTGTAGTCCCACACATTTACCATGGTTAATTCATCTCACAAGCACATCTTGGGACACTGAGGGACAATTTAGCATGGCCAATCCACCTAACCTACACATCTTTGGACACAAAGGGGCAATTTAGCATGGCTAATCCACCTAACCTACACATCTTTGGACACAAAGGGACAATTTAGCATGGCTAATCCACCTAATTTACACATCTTTGGACGCTAAGGGGCAATTTACGATCATAGAATAGATCATAGAATCCCTACAGTGCAGGAGGAGGCCATTCCGCCCATCTAGTCTGCACCAACCACAATCCCCACGTATTTACCCTGCTAAACGGCATGGTAGCACAGTGGTTAGCACTGCTGCTTCACAGCTCCAGGGACCTGGGTTCGATTCCCGGCTTGGGTCACTGTCTGTGTGGAGTTTGCACATTCTCCTCGTCTCTGCGTGGGTTTCCTCCGGGTGCTCCGGTTTCCTCCCACAGTCCAAAGATGTGCGGGTTAGGTTGATTGGCCATGCTAAAATTGCCCCTTAGTGTCCTGGGATGTGTAGATTAGAGGGATTAGCGGGTAAAATATGTAGGGATATGGGGATAGGGCCTGGGTGGGATTGTGGTCGGTGCAGACTCGATGGGCCGAATGGCCTCTTTCTGTACTGTAGGGTTTCTATGATTTCTAAAAACCCCTGACATTGAGGGGCAATCCACCTAACCTGCACATATTTCGACTGTGGGAGGAAACCGGAGCACCCGGAGGAAACCCACGCAGACACGGGGAGAACGTGCACAGTCCACGCTGACAGTGACCCGAGATCAGAATCAAACCCTGGTCCCTGGAGTTGTGAGGCAGCAGTGCTAACCACTGTGCCACCGTGCCGCCCCATACATGGTGCATTCATAAGAAAGTTTTCCTCACAGCAACATTACCACACCGGTCAACGAACAAGTTGGTCATGTGCTGTGTTACTTCATCATGTTTGCTTCTGCCTGTTTTCCCATCTCAACGGTTTTTTTTGCCAGCCATTTGTTCAGCGTGAGAGAGTCTTACGGGAGGGCTGAAAATACATTTAAAACATTTGGAATGGCTTACGTCTTGGCTGCAACCCTTTGAAGTCTGTCCATATATTGCAATTCCTAACCATCGCGAGCAGTTAGGGTTGACCTTGGAAGGTCTGGGTTGGTGTTAAGCTAGCTGATTTGGAAAGTGCAGCCAAAACAGATTTGTAACATCAGAGGAGAAAAGGGAGGCTTATCACTTAAAGGGAAAACAAGGTTTTAAAATAGGAATCAGGATAAAACGGCGAGACAGAAGCACCCGAGATGCACAATTGGGAAAGGTTGAGGAATCGTGAAAAATAAAAATGAGAAACGGAAATTTATAAAACTGGAGAGGCACGGTGGTTAGCACTGCTGCTTCACAGTGCCAGGGACCCGGGTTCGATTCCCGGCTTGGGTCACTCTCTGTGTGGAGTCTGCACGTTCTCCCAGTGTCTGCGTGGGTTTCCTCCGGGTGCTCCGGTTTCCTCTCTCAGTCCAAAGATGTGCAGGTTAGGTGGATTGGCCATGATAAATTGTCCCTTAGTGTCAGGGGTACTAGCCAGGGTAAATGCATGGGGTTATGGGGATAGGGCCTGGCTGGGACTGTGGTCGGTGCAGACTCGATGGGCCGAATGGCCTCCTTCTGCACTGTCGGATTCTATGATTCCACTTTTAACATAACGTAGGTAGGAATTCTCCAGCCGTTCAAACTGGTGGGATTCTCCGGTCCCGTCAACAGCGCATCCCTGCCCGTGGGTTTCCCGCCGGTGTGGGGTGATGTCAATGGGAATTCTCATTGGCAGCGGTGAGAAACCTGCCAGATTCTCACCAGAGAATCCCACCACTAGCAAACAACGCGCCATTTCATCCCAGCGGGAAACACGCGGCTGGGAGGCCGGAGAATCTTGCCCTAATGTCTATGGGCCTGAGATTTATGGAGCAGGCACAGGGTAATCCCACAAGATTGGTACATTTGTGTGAGGTTAGTGTACCTTTAAGAGATTTTTTTTAAAAATCACAGTCACTGCCTTTGGTGATGCCATTGCTGGAAAACCATAAGACCATCAGACATGGGAGCAGAATTAGGCCACTCGGCCCATCGAGTTTGCTCCACCATTCAATCATGGCTGATATTTTTCTCATCCCCATTCTCCTGCCTTTTCCCCATAACCTCTGATCCCCTTATTAATCAAGAATCTATCCATCTCTGTCTTAATGCCACTCAATGACCTGGCCTCCACAGCCTTCTGCGGCAAAGAGTTCCACAGATTCACCACCCTCTGGCAGAAGAAATTCCTCCTCGTCTCTGTTTTAAAGGATCATCCCTTTAGCCTGAGGTTGTGCCCTCTGGTTCTAGGAAGGAGGAGAAAAAAAAACTGAGGGCAGGTCAGGTGACCAAAGATTTTCAGCTTTCAGTTTCGCTTTGGCTGCAGGGTTAGAGGTAGTCTTAGAAACAAGCTGGAAAAGAAGTCTCTTTCTCTCTCGGTTTTGCTTTGAAAATTACACCAGTTAGCTGAAAGAAAGGCTTGTTGCCATGCTGCAGTAAAGAATCAACATTTTGTGGAGCTATCTGACTACAAACTGCTCTGAGTTTTCAAGATCATTTGAAATCAGCATTCAACCCAGGGAACTGGATTCCCGTATCATGGGAGTTTCAGCCTGTGCAGCAATCAATCTGTTTAAAGGGCTTCATTTATTGGACACTGGGTTTGATTGGAACATCTGATATATATATTGGTTAAGGGTTAAACATTATTGTGGTAGTTTTGTTTTTGCTGGTAATTGGTAAAAGTTATCGCTAATTTTCATTCTGTATATGTTAACGATATTCTTATAAATAAACTGTGTTTGATAAAAGCTCCCCAGTGGGTCTTTTGAATCACACCTGAAGTGGAACATCTTATGCTTATCCTAGCCAAATTCAACATAAAAAAAACTTATGATTCAGGAGGGCTTCGTAAAGCACTTTGAACCATAACACTTGCTTAATGTTATGGCAGGGCCTCACTATAATTCTTTTCACTTCTCTCCCCTCTTGCCAATGGCTAGATTGGCAATCTGGCTGAGAAAACCAGTGGCTGATGCTCAGAGCCTGGAACCAATGTGGAAGATTCGAAAGAATTTGGAGAGGGTGGGGGCAGGTTCAGATCAGGACCTGGAGGGGGGCAGAGGAAAAGATTAGCGTTTGGAAGGGAGGGATGCGAGAGATCACGGCTAGTTGGGGGGTTGGAAAGGAAATCGTGGCCAGGAGCAGAGCCCACGATTGTAAAAAGAGGAAGCCGGAGGGAGATCTCCTGCCTGCTCCTCCTGGCCCACGAGAGGTGCTGTAAAAAGCAGTTACCTCTTGGAGCTAACAAACCACTGCCTCCATTCGTTGCTAGGTCGCCTCAACCATTGAAACCTGGTGGGCAGCTGCTAAATCGCGATCAAACTGCCACTGTGAGAGTCCAGTCTAAACATGTTCGTGAAGCTTCTTGCCTTTGCAAAGAATACTACCTGTGCTGGAACAACAGCGATGAGTGTGTACACGGTGGAATAGGAGTGTGCACCCGCTTTTTATATTTTAAACCCTCGCTCCTCTCTGACTGTCAAGGAGGCTTTAAAGTCCAGGTCTATACTTTGGAAATAATTAGCTTAACGAAGTTGAGCGGCTGTGTTATGGTAACATTAGCTAACCTCAGTACGGATTGAAATATGAAAAGCAATCAGAACGGAGGGGGAAAAAAAAGGACAAGTAACATAGAATTCAGTGACCTGTTTTGAAGGTAATTATCATGCGGGATTTAGTCACAAAAACTACTTCAATATTAGTGGTCAACAGCAGCTGTACACTGTTGGGGGTCACACTATGCTTCATTATCTGTTGTGTGACGCATCATCTGAACTAATAACCACTTGCATGGAGAGGGGCTGCTAACCTCGATATAATCTGCCTCATACTACCCCCCAGTCACAATATTATGACCATGCAGCCTCCCCTTAATAAATGATCTCCTTATAAGATTCAAAGGTTGAAACCAGATCAGCCATAGTCAGCCACAGCTCAAATGTCTTTAACTGCTCTTCCATCCAAAGCTTCAACTGCCGAGGTTTACGATCTTATAAAAACAAACCGAGCCAAGAGATGACATTCAATCCATTTTAAGAGGAAAACTCCTACTTAGGGTATCACAGGAACTTCATTGCAGTGTTAATGTAAGCCTACTTGTGACTAATAGAGTCATGGAGGTTTACAGCATGGGAACAGGCCTTTCGGCCCACCTTGTCCATGCCGTCCCTTTTTTTAAGCCACTAAGCTAGCCCTAATTGCCTGCGCTTGAAGCATATCCCTCTATACCCATCTTACCCATGTAACTGTCTAAACGTTTTTTAAAAGACAAAAGTGTACCCACCTCTACTAGTGCCTTTGGCAGCTTGCTCCAGACACTCACCACCCTCTGATTGAAATAATTGCCCCTCTGGACCCTTTTGTATCTCTCCCCTCTCACCTTAAACCTATGCCCTCTAGATTTAGACTCCCCTATCTTTGGAAAAAATGTTGACCATCTCGCTGATCCATGTCCCTCATTATTTTATAGACCTCTATAAGATCACCCCTAAGTCTCCTACGCTCCAGAGAAAAAAGTCCCAGTCTATTCAGCCTCTCCTTATAACTCAAACCATCAAGTCCCGGTAGCATCCCAATAAATCCTTTCTGCACACTTTCTAGTTTAACGAATAAACTTTGACCACCTAAGTTTACAAGTTGTCAAATTATAAAATTGGAAACTTACTTGCTTACATGGCCGGACTTTTACCACCCGCCCGCCACGGAATCGGAACGGGCGAGGGATGGACAATGGAAATGACCGTTGACCTCGGGCAGGAGTTTCTGGTCCCGCTCGAGTGAAGCTGTAAATTCCCACCCCATATTTCAACGCAAGTAACACTGTCCCCATCAGTAACTGATGAACAAACTTGATGAGCATGAATTGCGAAGGAATGAGCTAGGAGCAGGAGTAGGCCACTCAGCCCTTCGAGCCTGTTCCATCATTCAATGAGATCATAGCTGATCTGGCTGTAACTTCATACCTACCCCTGGTAACCTTCCACCCCCTCGTTACTCAAGAGTTTTTTCTACCTCAAAGAATTTTCCCACCGCCTTTTGAAGAAGGGACTTCCAAAGACTTGTTACCCCTCAAGAGAAAAAAACTTCTCATCTCTGTCTTAAATGAGCGACCCCTAATTTTTAAACAGTGACCCCGATTCTAGACTCTCCCACAAGAGGAAACATCCTCTCCAAATCCATCCTGTCAACACCCCTCAGAATCATGGATGTTACGATCAAGTTACCTCTTACTTTTCTAAACTCCAGTGGATACAAGCCTAGCCTGTCCACCCCTTTCTGCATAGGATAACCTGTCAATTCCCTGAATTAGTCTGGTAAATCTTCTCTGAACCACCTATAACCTATTTCATACCCCAGTATGGTACACAGTACTCCAGATGTGGTCTCGCCAGTGTCCTGCACAAATGAAGCATAACCTCTCTACTTTTGTAATCAATTCTCCTCGCAATAAACAATAACATTCCATTAATTTTTCTCCCAACTGCCCTCTGAAATGGCCTAGCAAGCCACTCAGTTCAAGGGCAACTAGGGATGGACAATAAATGCTGGCCCAGCCAGTGACACCTATGTCCCACAAATGAATAAGAATAAGGCATTGCAGACACATGAGGGAATCGAGGGATATGGGAATCTGGTAGAAAAGTAGAATTAAGCTGGAGGATCAGCTATGAGGGTGGCATGGTGACACAGTGGTCAGCACTGCTGTCTCTCAATGCCAGGAACCCGGGTTTAATTCCGGCCTCGGGTAACTGCATGGAGTTTGCAAGTTCTCCCTGTGTTTCCTCCGGGTGCTCTGGTTTCCTCCCAGATACTGCAGTGCATCTGGTAGATAGTACACACTGCTGCTATTGAGGTGGTGGAGGGAGTGGATGTTTGTAGATGTGGTGCCAATCAAACTCCAAAGATGTGCAGGTTAGGTGGATTGGCCGTGCTAAATTGTCCGTTAGTGTCCCAAGATATGTAGATTAGCGGGATAAATACATGGGGTTACAGTGATAGGGTTTGGGTAAGACGGGTAAGTCAGTGCAGACTAAATGGGCCAAATTGCCTCCTTCTGCACTGTAGGATTCTATGATCTTATTCAATGGGAGAGTAAGTGCCGTACCACCTACCAATTGTCCCTATATGTATTATATTCTTAAATAGTTTTACTTAAAGGAGTTAGATCTTATGACCTTAAGATAACTAGTCATCTGAAACACTGCTTCATCTCAGAGGCGGGATATTATATTGTGTGGTACAACGATGTGATTCCTCTGAGATTATAAAACAGCAGGTCTTCTGACTTCCCACGGGCAATTTTATTGGAAATCAATCGTGTGGAAGAAAAAATAATACCCCTGGCATCTTTCTTGCATGTTAACATTAAATAGGAGATGACACTTTCTCAGTTGCTGACAAGCTCTCTGCATTATGTCTTGCAGATACGCTCCTCCCCCTTTTAACTATCCATCTAACCAATCTGCTTTCATAATATGGGTTTTAAGGATTTCTGCCCCCATTTGAACATGTGTTTTTATTGCTCCCCACGGGTTTGGGCTTTTTGGGAATACCGGCAGGTAAAAGCAGGCAAGAAGGCCTGAACCCATGAGGCCAAGGGCCACATGAAACACCGCCCCTTGACATTCAATGATGTTACCATCACTGAATCCCCCACTGTAAGGAGTCTAACAACACCAGGTTAAAGTTCAACAGGTTTATTTAGTAGCAAATGCCACTAGCTTTCGGAGCGCTGCTCCTTCGTCAGGTGAGTGGGAGATCTGCTCATAAACAGCAAACAGGGCATATAAAGACACAAACCCAATTTACAGAATAATGAATAATGATTGGAATGCGAGTCTTTACAGCTAATCAAGTCTTAAAGGTACAGACAATGTGAGTGGAGAGAGCATTAGCACAGGTTAAAGAGATGTGTATTGTCTCCAGTGAGACTTTGCAAGTCCAGGCAAGTTGTGGGAGTTACAGATAGTGTGACATGAACCCAAGATCCCGGTTGAGGCCGTCCTCATGTGTGCGGAACTTGGCTATCAGTCTCTGCTCAGCGACTCTGTGCTGTCGTGTGTTGTGAAGGCCGCCTTGGAGAATGCTTACTCGAATATCAGAGGCCAAATGCCTGTGACATTCGTGACTAACTGAGAGGCATTCGGCCTCTGATATTCGGGTAAGCATTCCCCAAGGCGGCCTTCACGACACACGACAATGCAGAGTCGCTGAGCAGAGACTGATAGCCAGGTTCCTCACACATAAGGACGGCCTCAACCGGGATCTTGGGTTCATGTCACGCTATCTGTAACTCCCACAACTTGCCTGGACTTGCAAAGTCTCACTGGCTGCCCTGTCTGGAGACAATACACATCTATTTAACCTGTGCTAATGCTCTCTCCACTCACATTGTTTGTACCTTTAAGACTTGATTAGCTGTAAAGACTCGCATTCCAATCATTATTCATTATTCTGTAAATTGAGTTTGTGTCTTTATCTGCCCTGTTTGCTGGCTATTGAGCAGATCTCCCACTCACCTGATGAAGAAGGAGCAGCGCTCCGAAAGCTAGTGGCGTTTGCTATCAAATAAACCTGTTGGACTTTAACCTGGTGTTGTTAGACTCCTTACTGTGTTTACCCCAGTCCAACGCCGGCATCTCCACATCATGAATCCCCCACTGTCAACATCCTTAGCGTTACCATTGACCAGAAACTCAACTGGATTCGGCACATAAACACAGTGGCTACAAGAGCAGATTAGAGGCTAGGAATATTGCAGCGAGTAACTCACCTCCTGACTCCCCAGAGCCTGTCCACCATCTACAAGACACAAGTCAGGAGTGCGATGGAATACTCTCCACTTGCCTGGATGGGTGCAGCTCCAACAACATTCAAGAAGCTTGAAACCATCCAGAACAAAGCAGCCCCGCTTGATTGGCACCACATCGACAAACATCCACTCCCTCCACCACCGACGCTCAGTAGCAGCAGTGTGTACTATCTACAAGATGCACTGCAGCAATTCACCAAAGATCCTTAGACAGCACCTTCCAAACCCACAACCACTTCCATCTAGAAGGACAAGGGCAGCAGATACATGGGAACACCACCACCTGCAAGTTCCCCTCAAAGCCACTCACCATCCTGACTTGGAAATATATCATTGTTCCTTCACAGTCGCTGGGTCAAAATCCTGGAATTCCCTCCCTAATGGCATTGTGGGTCCACCCACAGAACATGGACTGCAGCGATTCAAGAAGGCAGCTCACCACCACCTTCCCAAGGGCAACTCGTGATGGACAAGTCCAGCAGGATGTGTCAGAAATAGGATGGGGAGAATCCAAGATCGCCAGGGTAACATATACTTTTTATTCATTTGTGGGACCTGGGCATCACTGGCTGGCAACATTTATTGTCCACTCTCTCCATGACCCTAACTAAGCATCGAAGTTGACGTATCAGGTTCTTCCTCTAACAGGAATGTAATTTAACCCAGAACCAACATTCTCACTAAGTTAAAAATATCTTCATAGGCCAAATATTATTCCAAACTCTGGGGCAGAATGTTTGGCAAGGTTCCACTGGCAGGAATTAATGAGGAACTCCATATCTTTTGCAGTTGTTGTCACAGAAAATCAGAACACCATCAATTGTCCTGGTCTCTTGCTGCCGAATTGGTTGGAAGTGTAAAGGCTGAGGCTGACAGATTTTTAATGAATTAATGATATCAAGACATCCAGATCTAATGTGGGTAAATCGAGCTCAGTCACGTATGGTACGAAAATGAATTGGCTGGCAGAAAAGACTTGAGGGGCTGAATGGCCTACTTTCTTTGAGGTGGCACTGCTGCCTCACAGCGCCAGGGACCCGGGTTCAATTCTGGTCTCAGGTGACTCTCCGTCTGGAGTTAGTATGGTCTCCCCGTGTCTGCGTGGGTATCCTCCGGGTGCTCCAGTTTCTTCCCACACTCCAAAGATGTGTGGGTTAGGTGGATTGGCCACGCTAAATTGCCCCTTAGTGCCCCAAGATGTGCAGGTTGGGTGGATTAGCCATGCTAAATTGCCCCTTAATGTCCCAAGATGCGCAGGTTAGGTGAATTGGCCATGCTAAATTGCCCTTTAGTGTCCCAAGATGTGCAGGTTGGGTAGATTAGCCATGCTAAATTGCCCCTCAATGTCCCAAGATGTGCAGGTTAGATGGATTGGCCATGCTAAATTGCCCCTTAGTGTCCCAAGATGTGCAGGTTAGGTGGATTGGCCATGTTAAATTGCCCCTTAATGTCCAAAGATATTAGGTTAGGAGGATTAGTGGAGTAAATATGTGGGGTTACAGGAATAGGGCCTGGGTCAGATTATCCATCAGAGAGCTGGTGCAGACTCGACGGGCCAAATGGACTCCTTCTGCACCGTAGGATTCTAGGATCCTATGATCTTGTTCCATGTCAAGGTAAGGACTGAATTCTCAGGCCTTGAAAAACAGACAGCATGCACGTGGCTATGGCTTTATCCCAGTATTATAAAGAACATCACTCCCATGGCCCCCATTCCATTTTGTAAAAGGTTTTACCTGCCGGTAGGTGCACATCCGCTGGTCCACTTCCACTGTTACATAACTGGATGGTAGACCGGCAGCCTGTAGACTCTGTCGCTACAATGAGTTCGGGCGCGAGTTCGACTGATCAGCTAAACAGGTACACAAAGAGGAAACAAAATAGTGCGTATGTGCTCCAAATGTTTGAGAGGAAAGCTACTTTGTGTATCGCTGGCTGGCCAGCATTTATTGCCCATCCCTAGTTGCCCTTGGCCAGAGGGCAGTTGAGAGTCAACCACATTGCTTTGGCTCTGGAGTCCACACCGGGTAAGGACGGCAGATTTCCTTCCCTAAAGGACATTAGTGAACCAGATGGGGTGTTATGATAATCGACAATGGTTTCATGGTCATCCGTAGATTCTTAATTCCAGATTTTTCAAATTGAATTTGAATTCCACCAACTGCTGTGGCGGGATTCGAACCCGCGTCCCCAGAACTGAGCTGAGTTTTTGATTCAATAGTCCAGTGGTAATACCACTAGGACAACACTTGCCTTTGTCCTGAATATCCTCGACTTGAGGCTAGTGTTAAGTATGGTTCGATCAGGATGGTTTGCAGATTGGAAGGCCCTTGTAAATTTGTGGTTTCAGGTCAGATTAAGTAAAAAAAGCCCAAAATGGTTACTTTTAAAAAAAAGTATTTTTGGCACTCTGAAGTGTGACTCGAAAAATGTGGCATCTGACATGTGATGGATGTTCTTGAAAGGTTCATAGGGAGAGATGTGGCGATTATTGTATTCTGGAGAAACTTGAATGTCCTCCTGAAGGAACACACCAGATCCTCCTGGCCCACAAGGAGTGCTGCAAAATGCGCTCACCATCTGGACCAAGGCATGGCCAACGACATTTTAAAAATTGCCAACGGAGTTGCTGGTTCTGGTTGCTAACTAATCAGAATGGTTGTCTCCTGTGTCATTCTCAACACTGCGAACTTAAGAGGTTTGCTCACGAAAGTTCACAAGCGTGTTTAATGAAAGAGTATGTTGCAAATACATGTTGGTTTACTGTTTCTTTGGCAAAACATCTTTGAGGTTGGCTGCCCGCACCAATCCCCACAGGACAATATCCCAACATAATCATAGAAACCCCACAGTGCAGAAGGAGGGCATTCAGCCTGAGTCTGCACCGACAACAGTCCCACCCCAGGCCCTATCCCCACACATTTACCCTGTTAATCTCCCTAACCTACACATCTTGGGACACTAAGGGGCAACATGGCACGGCCAATCAACCCAACCTAACCCCCACATCATTTAGGACTGTGGGAGGAAACCGGAGCGCCCGGAGGAAACCCACACAGACACGGGGAGAATGTGCAGTCTCCACACAGACAGTGACCCAAGCCAGGAATCGAACTCGGGTCCCTGGCGCTGTGAGGCAGCAGTGCTAAACACTGTGTCACTGTGCTGCCCCATCTTGAACCAAGCATCTAAATAATGGCATGAAGGGAGGATTCCACGATCCGGATTTATCAGGATCTCCAATTCTCACTAAGATACGAGCAGTCAAAGTGGTAACACAGAACATGGAGTCCAGTCACTGGTGAGCAACTGGTGCAGAAGTTCACAAACATTAGTTGGATGCAGATCAGAATTTGGAATCTTCATGAGGGGAAAATGTGTTTTTGACGTATATTTATGATAAGCTGCACCGCCCTCCGCAACACCCCCCCCCCCAACCTGCATCTCTCATGACTGTCAGCCAGACAGTAGAATGCTCTGACAGTCCACACCCCTCCCGCCGCTGCTGCCGTGGACAGAGAATTTAAGATATAGGAGCAGAATTAGGCCACTCGGCCCATCAAGTCCGCTCCGCCATTCAATCATGGCTGACATGATTCTCATCCCCATTTTCCTGCCTTCTCTCCGTAACCCTTGATCCCCTTATTGACCAAGAAACCTATCCATCTCTGTCTAAAAGACATTCAATGACCTGGCCTCCACAGCCGTCTGTGGCAATGAGTTCCACAGATTCACCACTCTCTGGCTGAAGAAAGTCCTCCTCATCTCAGTTTTAAAGGAGCGTCCCTTCACTCTGAGATTGTGCCCTCGAGTTCTAGTCTCTCCCACTCGTGGAAACATTCTCTCCACGTCCAGTCTATCCAGGCCCCTCAGTATTTTGTAAGTTTTAATTAGATCTCCCCCTCATCCTTCTAAACTCCATCGAGTATAGATCCCTCAATCGCATCTCAAATGATAAACCCTACATTCCTGGGATCGTTCTTTGGAGGTTTGGCGCTCAGCCAAATCTCTGTTCCCTGCAGTGGAACTGGAGAAGCCATGGGCAAGGTCGGAGAATTTGGCTCAGGGTCACAAAGAGCAAAGTTATTCTCCGAACACACTGAAGAATCTCATACAATCATAGAATCCCTACAATGCAGAAGGAGGCCATTTGGCCCATCAAGTCTGCACCAACTCTCTGACAGATTATCCCATCCAGGCCCTATCTCCATATCTCCACGTATTTACCCCCCTCCCCCTAACCTACACATCTTTGGACATGAAGGGGCAATTTAGCATGGCCATTCCACCTAAACTACACATCTTTGGAGTGTGGGAGGAAATTGGAGCATCTGGCGGAAACCCACGCAGACACAGGGAAAAGGTCCAAACTCCACACAGCCACCTAGGCTGGAATCGAACCCGGGTCCCTGGCATTTTGAGGCAACAGTGCTAACCACTGTGCTACCGTGCCACCCAATTTGGCAGCTCTGGTTCAGGTGGCAGGGCGTATGATTCCCGCTCTAGAGGCTTAAGCACCGATATCTAGGGTGGCACTGCAGGGGCAAGGGGCAATGCTTTGTTGGAGATGCCCTCTTTGGGATGAGATCGGAACAGAAACACCTCTGAGTGGGCATAAAGGCGCCACGGCACCATGGAGAGTTACCGCTCGTGTCTGTGGCAATTATTTATCGCTCAACCAACATTACAACAAAGGGATCCCCCTGGCCAATATCGCATTGCGGATTGTGGGAGCTTAGTGTATATCAACTGGCTGCTGCGTTTCCTACATTATAACAGTCACAGCCCTTCAAGTTAACATCATTAGCTGTAAGAAGTTAGGAATGTCCCATAAAAGGCACTGTAGCAATACAAGTCTTTCATTCCAAGAAAATAAATTTTCAAGTCACCCATTGCCTTAATCCATTTGCAGACTGGTTACAATGCTCTAAGAGCCACAGCATCTGTACAACTAGGTCAGTAAGCAATGTAGAAAGTTTTTTTCCTCCCCAGTCTTTGCTGGCATTGCTTTTCAAAAAGAAAAATAGTATTGTGCAAAAATAGTTTCCAAATACTCAGGGAACAATTGAAGGAAAAACTCACAATAACTTTATATAGAGACAAGGTCTGCCTTGCTTAGCCAAATGTGAAGCATTAAAAAAAAACACATCTCGTCCAATCCACCTTCAAGGTAAAAGTTTAGATCAGTACCAAAATAAAATAGTGGGTCACATAGCTTCGAATTCCCAAGCCCTTCAGCATAGCGTGTCATGGTGGCACACGGTTAGCACTACTGCCTCATAGCGCCAGGAATCTGGGTTCAATTCCAGCCTCGGGTGACTGTCTGCGTGGACTTTGCACCTTCTCCTCATGTCTGCGTGGGTTTCCTGCGTAGCGCGTTGGGGAGAGTAACAGAACAAAGAGATCGAGGTTCATAGCTCCTTGAAAGTGGAGTCACAGGTGGACAGAGTGGTGAAGAAGGCATTCGGCATGTTTGGTTTCATTGGACAGAACATTGAATACAGGAGTTGGGACGTCTTGTTGAAGTCGTACAAGACATTGGTAAGGCCACACTTGGAATATTGTGTACAGTTCTGGTCACCCTATCATAGAAAGGATATTATTAAAGTAGAAAGAGTGCAGAAAAGATTTACTAGGATGCTACCGGGACTTGATGGTTTGAGTTATAAGGAGAGGCTGGATAGACTGGGACTTTTTTTTCCCTGGATCGTAGGGGGCTTAGTGGTGATCTTACAGAGGTCTACAAAATAATGAGGGGCATAGATCAGCTAGATAGTCAACACCTTTTCCCAAAGGTAGGGGAGTCTAAAACCAGACAGCATAGGTTTAAAGTGAGAGGGGAGAGATACAAAAGAGTCCAGAGGAGCAATTTTTTCACACAGAGGGTGGCGAGTGTCTGGAACAAGCTGCCAGAGGTAGTAGTGAAGGCGGGTACAATTTTGTCTTTTAAAAAGCATCTATACAGTTACATGAGTAAGGTGGGTATAAAGGGATATGGGCCAAATGTGGGCAATTGGGACTAGCTTAGTGGTTTAAAAAAAGGGTGGAATGGAAAAGTTGGGCCAAAAGGCCTGTTTCCATGCTGTACACCTTTATTACTCCTCCGGGTTCTCCAGTTTCCTCCCACAGTCCAAAGATAGGTGGATTGGTCATGAAAAATTGCCCCTTAGATATATGGGTTAGGTAGATTAGCGGGGTAAATACATGCAATTACAGGGTAAACTTTGGCAAGAGTTAGTGCAGACTTGATGGGCCAAATGCCCTCCTTCTGCACTGTAGGAAGTCTATGGTTCTCAGGGATTCTATGATATCCAATTATTTTCTGTGTATTACAGAACATCGATTGACTTTCTTGGCTTGAGGTTATGTTCTCCGACTCAGAAACAAAAGTATCTACCTAGAGTCATAGAGGTTTACAGCATGGAAACAGGCCCTTCAGCCCACTTGTCCATGCTGCCCTTTTTTTTTTAAACCCCTAAGCTAATCCCAATTGCCCGCATTTGGCCCATATCCCTCTATACCCATCTTACCCATGTAACTGTCTAAATGCTTATTAAAAGACAAAATTGTACCCGCCTCTACTACTACCTCTGGCAGCTCGTTCCAGACACTCACCACCCTCTGTGTGAAAAAATTGCCCCTCTGGACCCTTTTGTATCTCTCCCCTTAAACATATGCCCTCTAGTTTTAGACTCCCCTACCTTTGGGAAAATATATTGACTATCTAGCTGATCTGTGCCCCTCATTATTTTGTAGACCTCTGTAAGGTCACCCCTCAGCCTCCTACGCTGCAGAGAAAAAAGTCCCAGTCCATCCAGCCTCCCCTTATAACTCAATCCATCAAGTCCCGGTAACACTCTAGTAAATCTTTTCTGCACTCTTTTTCGTTTAATCGAGTGACCAGAATTGCACACAGTATTCCAAGTGTGGCCTTACCAATGTCTTGTACAACTTCAACAAGACATTCCAACTCCTGTATTCAATGTTCTGACCGATGAAACCAAGCATGCCGAATGCCTTCTTCACCACTCTGTCCACCCGTGACTCCACTTTCAAGGAGATATGAACATGTACCCTTAGATCTCTTTGTTCTGTAACTCTCCCCAACGCACTACAACTGAGTAAGTCCTGCCCTGGTTCAATCTACCAAAATGCATCACCTCGCATTTGTCTAAATTAAACTCCATCTGCCATTTGTCAGCCCACTAGCCCAATTGATCAAGATCCCGTTGCAATTGGAGATAACTTTCTTCATTGTCCACTATGCCACCAATCTTTGTGTCATCCTCAAACTTACTAAACATGCTTCCTATATTCTCATCCAAATCATTAATATAAATGACAAATAACAGTGGACCCAGCACTGATCCCTGAGGCACACCGCTGGTCACAGGCCTCCAGTTTGAAAAACAACCCTCTACAACCACCCTCTGGCTTCTGTCAAGAAGCCAATTTGTATCCATTTAGGTACCTTGTTTAATATTATTGCCTGAAATTGCTCTGCAATGGAACATTGCCTGGAAACTTCACACACAGACTACCCTAGGCTAATTCCTTCAAGCAGCTTTTCCCATAAATCATGATTACCGAATTAGTCATAAACCCTTGCAAGAGACATTCTGCTGCCCATTCTAAAGGTGGAGTGGAGAGTGCGTGGATCTCCTGGTATAATGCTATTATGATGTGATTCTTTCCTGCACTACAGCCTGAATTCATTGCTTCAAACACAAGTACTTCAAGCCCAATGAGTGTGCTGCGATCCTTCACATATAATAGTCAGTTCAGATTGTGTCTGTAGCAGGTTCCATCAACTACTGATCACTAAACAGGTGTCATTCGGCAAAATAGGATTCCGTCACTTTGCTCTGAATGCTGTCAAGTCAACATCACAATTTTATACTGTTACATATTTAAATGGTTGCATGGTTGCTTTAAGAGCTGATCACATGATTTGATGGTGATGTCATTAGGTTGTTGCACAGGCTGCTGTTTAGTTTCAGTTTTTGTTCTGTGCAGAGAACATCTCTTTCAATAAACCTATTGTTAGTTTGAAATAAAGTGTACAAGCCATGTCTTTTTCTTTTTGTTTAAAACCCACAACCCCCGAACATGGGACATTGCATATTCCCAGACACCTAAACCTGGAGAAGTACTATCCCAATAATGAGGCTAGCAATTAGGGCATGGAGCAGAGAGAAGATCCTGGGAGATATAGGAAGGATATCAGAGGTAGGTTCTTTACACAGAGAGTGATTGGGGTGTGGAATGGACTGCCTGCAGTGATAGTGGAGTCAGACACTTTAGGAACATTTAAGCGGTTATTGGATAGGCACATGGAGCACACCAGGATGACAGGGAGTGGGATAGCTTGATCTTGGTTTCAGATAAAGCTCGGCACAACATCGTGGGCCGAAGGGCCTGTTCTGTGCTGTACTGTTCTATGTTCTATTCTGCAGAGGGGAGGGCGAAGGCTTCCTTCAGAGGCTTTTAGAAAAACACCCAATTCTCCTGGCCCACAAGGAGTGCTGCAAAATGTGCTTATCATCTGGCATGAGTGATGATACTGTGCCTTTTAGAAACATATTTGTGTCATGTTTCTTGTGCAGGAATTGTTTTTTAAACAGTCAGTTCTATTCACCCAGCGCCGCTTTGTCTGTAACCGGCAGTCCCTGTTGATACTGCAGAAGCATAATTGGTTCTAATTGCTAGAATGTTTGTTTTAATCTGGGCTAAAGCAGTGTTGTATTTTGGTGTTTTCCCCTGGGGTTTTTCAGAGTAGAGCTTGATTAGAGAAATCAAGTCAGTTGCTGCTTGGGATTTTTAGAGAGAGGCGGCTCTCTCTGTCTCTGTCTCGCTCTGGATTTGGAGACTGGGATCTGCCAGAAAATGGGTTTCTTTCTCTGAGGTTCTGCTGCTAGTGGATGGATCTTTCTCTGGAAGCTGCTGTATGTGAGTCAAGAAGACACGTGTGTCTGTCTGTATCGGTCCAGAGCGGTTAAAAATCTAAAATCCATGCAATTTTATTGAGGTGCTAACTGGTTTAGTCGAGGGATTTATGTCTCTGGGGTTATTGCTTACATTGGAACTGTATAGATAGATAGCTGTTAAGAATTATATCTGGTCATGGTAAAAGTTATGCTAATTCTTTTTGTTATATTTTAACAGTGTTGTTAAATAAAATTTGTTTTAATAAAAGCTTCCTCGTGGATCAATAGAATCACCTGGAGTGAAACACCTTATGCCTAGGCTAATGCCAAAATCAAAACAAAACTGGGGTCCAGGCTAACTTCATAATATACCATGGAGTTTCTGATCTGGTCCCGAACTAATGGATGAGGGTTCGAATATCATGAAGAGTTTAGCGAGAGTGAACGAGAAACTGTTCCCAACGGCTGAAGAGTTGATAAAGAGGGTGGAGGCCGCAGATATAAAATGTTTGGCAACAAAAGCAGAGGTGGCATGAGGAACAACATTTTTAAGCCATGGCCGGAATGTTACGGCCGTTCGTGCCAGTGGGATTTTCCCAAATTCTCCAACTTCGCTGCAGTGGGAGAGTTGCGTGAGCAGCCGGTAAGATCGCACCCCATGAGTTTTTAGGGTGTTAATACACTGCCTCAAGAGTAGTCGATACAGGTCCAACAGTAGTCTTCAGAGCAGAAATGGGTAAAATGGAATAGCACCATTATCCTCAACACCGGTCCCCCACAAGGCTGTGTCCTCAGCCCCTTACTATACTCCTTGTACACCTATGACTGTGTGGCCAAATTCCCCTCCAACTCCATTTTCAAGTTTGCTGATGACACCACCGTAGTGGGTCAGATCTCAAACAATGATGAGACCCAGTACAGGAAAGAGATAGAGAATCTGGTGAACTGGTGCATCGACAATAATCTCTCCCTCAATGTCAGTAAAGCAAAGGAGATGGTCATCGACTTCAGGAAGTGTAGTGCAGGTCATGCCCCTGTCTACATCAACAGCGATGAAGTGGAAATGGTCGAGAGCTTCAAGTTTTTAGGTGTCCAGATCACCAACAACCTGTCCTGGTCCCTTCATGCTGATGCTATAGCTAAGAAAACCCACCAACGCCTCTACTTGCTCAGGAGGCTAAGGAAATTTGGCATGCCTGCTACAACTCTTACTAATTTTTACAGATGCACCATAGAAAGCATCCTTTCCGGATGTATCACAGCTTGGTATGGCTCCTGCTCTGTCCAAGACCGCAAGAAACTACAAAGGGTCATGAATGTAGCCCAATCCATCACGCAAACCAGCCTCCCATCCATTGACTCTGTCTACACTTCCCGCTGCCTCGGTAAAGCAGCCAGCATAATTAAGGACCCCACGCACCCCGGGCATTCTCTCTTCCACCTTCTTCCGTTCGAAAAAAGATACACAAGTCTGAGGTCACGTACCAACCGACTCAAGAACAGCTTCTTCCCTGCTGCCGTCAGACTTTTGAATGGACCTACCATATATTAAGCTGGCCTTCCTCTACACCCTAGCTATAACTGTAACACTACATTCTGCACTCTGTCCCTTCCCTCTCCCCTATTTACTCTATGAACAGTATGCTTAGTCTGTATGGTCCACGAGGAACAATACTTTTCACGATATACTAATCAAATCAAATCAAATAAAAGGAGGAAAGCTGCAGGGTGATGGGCAAAGGCCACCTCCCTTTTACTGCATTGTTCCCAAGGCCTTGAGAAAGCCGTGTGGTAACTGCCGAATGTAAATCTGGTTCTCAGGGAGCACGATTTAAATATGTTAATGAAACATCCCACCTCTCGAGGGTGGGACACTTCCCCAAGAAACTGACAGCTGCAATAATGACGGCCGACAAATAGAGAAGCGAGTTCGTCAAATTTGAGGGATTTATTTTGGCAGACGAGTGGAACAGAGGACTAGAGGTCGAAAGGGCTAGAATACAGGAGCAGGGATGTACTTCTGAGGCTGTATAAGGCTCTGGTCAGACCCCATTTGGAATACTGTGACCAGTTTTGGGCCCCATGTCTAAGGAAGGATGTGCTGGCCTTGGAAAGTGTCCAGAGGAGGTTCCCAAGAATGATCCTGGGAATGAAGAGCTTGTTCATAGAAATCATAGAAATCATAGAAACCCTACAGTGCCGAAGGAGGCCATTCGGCCCATCGAGTCTGCACCGACCACAATCCCACCCAGGCCCTACCCCCACATATTTACCCGCTAATCCCTCTGACCTACACATCTCAGGACTCTGAGGGGCAATTTTTAACCTGGCCAATCAACCTAACCCGCACGTCTTTGGACTGTGGGAGTAAACCGGAGCACCCGGAGGAAACCCACGCAGACACGAGGAGAATGTGCAAACTCCACACAGACTGTGACCCAAGCCGGGAATCGAACCCAGGTCCCTGGAGCTGTGAAGCCACTATGCTACTGTGCTGCCCATTTTTAAAAATAAATATCATAGAAATCATAGAGATCATAGAGATCATAGAAACCCTACAATGCAGGAAGAGGCCATTCGGCCCATCGAGTCTGCACCGACCACAATCCCACCCAGGCCCTACCCCCATATCCCTACATGTTGTTGTATGAGGAACGGTTGAGGACTGCTTCCACTATCTCCCCCCAGCAACGAGTTCCAGGCATCCTCCAGCCTCTGCGTAAAAAAACTTGTCTCGTACATCTCCTTTAAACCTTGCCCCTCGCACCTTAAACCCATGTCCCTAATTGATTTGCTTTAAATGCTTCATGTCCATATCTCTTAGAATTGTGCGAAAATATTCTTAACTTATAAAATAGAAAGCCAAGATTGAGTGAAAGGCATCAATCATGAGGAGTATCTATATTAAATATAGCTCTTGGGGCTAAAGGGATCAAGGGATATGGGGAGAAGGGGGGGGGGATCAGGATATTGAATTCGATGATCAGCCATGATCAAAATGGTAGCCATGATGTGGAGATGCCGGCATTAGACTGGGATGGGCACAGTAAGAAGTCTCATAACACCAGGTAAAGTCCCAACAGGTTTATTTGGAATCACCAGCTTTCGGAGCGTTGCCCCTTCATCAGACTCAACTGAAGGAGCAGCGCTAACCACTGTTGCACCATGCCGCCCATAGGTGGATTGGCCATGCTGAATTGCCCCTTCGTATCCATGGATGTGTAGATTAGGGAGATTAGCAGGATAAATATGCAGGGTTAAGGGGATAGGGAGGTGCAGCGGGGGAGGGGACTTGGGTGGTATGCTCTATCAGTGAGTCGGTGCAGGCTCAATGGGCCAGCTGGCTCCTTCTGCACTGTAGAGATTCTATGATCCTATGATTTTGGTGTTTATCCCTTTTGAAGGCAGCTATCGAACCAGCATCCAGCCCGTTATGAGGGAATTCATTCCACACCCTAACATCCTGTGTCAAAACCTTTTGCCTCATGATCCCTGCCGGACATTTGAAACCTCTTTGTCAACCCCTCACCCAATGGAAAAAAGGCCCCTTATTTATTCTGTTTTCAATTCTTCTTGCTTTTCAAACACTGATCCATTGCTCTTATTATCTCCGGGCTTCGGTATTCCACTGGTCTCTCTGGCTGTTTTCCTAACATGCACTGTCTGTACAAAATAATCATCTAAAACCACTGCTGCCTGTCTCACCAAGTCATGCTCATCAATCACCAACGCGCTCGCTGACCTACATTGCGCTTCGAGTCCATGAGTGCCTCGACTTTAAAATTATCATCCTAGTTTTCAAATCCTTCTATGGTCTTAACAGCCGTCTCTCTTCTTGCCTCCCGACCCTGTGACGTTACCAGGTTTGACTTCTTTTTAATTCAACACAGGACATAAGCCTCGCTGGCAACATTTATTGCCCATCCCTAATTGCCCCTTGAGAAGGTGGTGGTGAGCTGCCTTCTTGAATCGCTGCAGTCCACGTGCTGACCCACAAGGTGGAGATGCCGGCGTTGGACTGGGGTAAACACAGTGAGAGTTTTAACAACACCAGGTTAAAGTCCAACAGGTTTATTTGGTAGCAAATGCCATTAGCTTTCGGCACACTGCTCCTTCGTCAGATGGAGTGGAAATGTGCTCTCAAACAGGGCACAGAGACACAAAATCAAGTTACAGAATACTGATTAGAATGCGAATCTCTACAGCCAACCAGATCTTAAAGATACAGACAATGTGAGTGGAGGGAGCATTAAACACAGGTTAAAGAGATGTGTATTGTCTCCAGACAGGACAGCCAGTGAGATTCTGCAAGTCCAGGAGGCAAGCTGTGGGGATTACTGATAGTATGACATGAACCCAAGATCCCGGTTTAGGCCGTCCTCATGTGTGCGGAACTTGGCTATCAGTTTCTGCTCAGCGACTCTGCGCTGTCGTGTGTCGTGAAGGCCGCCTTGGAGAACGCTTACCCGAAGATCAGAGGCTGAATGCCCGTGACCGCTGAAGTGCTCCCCCACAGGAAGAGAACAGTCTTGCCTGGTGATTGTCGACTCACATTGTCTGTATCTTTAAGATCTGGCTGGCTGTAGAGATTCGCATTCTAATCAGTATTCTGTAACTTGATTTCTGTGTCTGTGCCCTGTTTGAGAGCAGATATCCACTCCATCTGATGAAGGAGCAGCGCTCCGAAAGCTAATGGCATTTGCTACCAAATAAACCTGTTGGACTTTAACCTGGTGTTGTTAAAACTCTTACTGTGCTGACCCACAATGCCATTAGGGAGGGAATTCCAGGAATTTGAGCCAGCGACTGCGAAGGAACAGCGATATATTTCCAAGTCGGAATGGTGAGTGGCTTGGAGGGGAACTTGCAGGTCGTGGTGTTTCCCATGTACCTGCTGCCCTCGTCTCTGGTGCTGCTCCGATTCCGGCCTCTCCTGTATCCGAAATTTCTTTGGTCGGCCACCGGGTCACTGGTCGGCCTTAAACTCGGGAAATTTCCTCCCTAAACGTTGCCATCTCCTCCAGGGCACTCCTTAAAATCTCCCACTTTGACGAAGCTTTTAGTCCTAATATGTGCACTTAGATGTCACATTTGGTCTAGTAATTGCGTGAACCATCTTAAATTTTTCAAAGTTTATTTTATTAGTCATAGAATCATAGAATGCTACAGTGCAGAAGGAGGCCATTCGGCCCATCGAGTCTGCACAGACTACAATCCCACCCAGGCCTACCCCCATAACCCCATGCATTTACTCTAGCTAGTCCCCCTGACATTAAGGGGCAATTTAGCAAGGCCAATCCACCTAACCCTGTGTGGAGTTTGCACATGCTCCTCGTGTCTGCGTGGGTTTCCTCCGGGTGCTCCGGTTTCCTCCCACAGTCCAAAGATGTGCGGATTAGGTTGATTGGCCATGCTAAAAATTGCCCCTTAAGAGTCCTGAGATGCGTAGGTTAGAGGGAATAGTGGGTAAAATATGTAGGGATATGGGGGTAGGGCCTGGGTGGGATTGTGGTCGGTGCAGACTCGATGGGCCGAATGGCCTCCTTCTGCGCCGTAGGGTTTCTATGATTTCTATGATAACCCGCACATCTTTGGACTGTGGGAGGATACAGGAGCACCCGGAGGAAACCCCTGCAGACACGGGGAGAACGTGCAGACTCTGCACAGACAGTGACCCAAGCCAGGAATCGAACCCGGGTCCCGGTGCTAATCACTGTGCCACCATGCCTCACCACCACCACCACCTGAGGGAGACTTTAGGCAACGCTGCTGTATAAACGCAGCCCAGACAACGAGTTAGCCACAAGCCCTCAAATAATGTGAAGATTTACAACAGCTCTGAACAGAGGTGACAAAGTAATAACACCAAAATCATAATTACACCAGAACAGCAGTGACTTCACTGCAACCAAAGCTGCAAATGGATTGAGAATTCCGAATCACTTATTCAGAAAGAAAATGGAAAGTATACAGAATGACCTCTGCAGTCATAGCTGATTTATGCATTCAGAAATGACAGCTGAAATGTTCGGATTTATTTCCCAAGTCCGTCAGGGGAAAAGTTCTCCAGACTGATTCCTGGAATGACAGGATTCTTGTACGAGGAGAAATTGGGTCGACTGGCCCTGTATTCACTGGAGTTTATCGTGGAATCCTACAGTGCAGAAGGAGGCCATTTGGCCCATCGAGTCTGCACTGACCACAATCCCACCCATAACCCCATGCATTTACCCTAGCTAGTCCCCCTGACGCTAAGGGGCAACTTAGCCTGGCCAATACACCTAACCCACGCACCTTTGGACTGTGGGAGGAAACCGGAGCACCTGGAAGAAACCCACACAGACACGGGGAGAACATGCAAACTCCACATAGACAGTGACCCAAGCTGGGAATCGAACCCAGGTCCCTGGCACTGTGAGGCAGCAGTGCTAACCACTGTGCCACCGTGCCACCCAAGAAGAATGAGATGGGGAGCTCATTGAAACGTATAAAATGCTGACAGGGCTGAGCAGACTAGATGCAGGATGTTCCCTCTGGCTGGAGTGGGGGGGTGCGGGGGCGTCTAGAACAAGCGGTCGCAGTCTCGGATACGGGGTGAGCCATTAAGGACTGGGGAGGAGGAGAGGTTTCTTCACTCAGAGGGTAGTGAACCTGTGGAATTCTCTACCACGGAACGCTGTGAAGACCAAGTCATTGCATGTATTTCTAGACACTGGAGGCACCAAGGAGAGTGCAGGAGTATGGAGTAAGGAAATTTGGCATGTCAGCTATAACTCTCACCAATTTTTACAGAGGCACCATAGAAAGCATTCTTTCTGGTTGTATGTAGGTGCTTGGTATGGCACCTGCTCTGTCCAAGATCGCAACGAACTACAAAGGGTCGTGAATGAAGCCCAATCCATCACGCAAACCAGCCTCCCATCCATTGACTCCGTCTACACTTCCCACTGCCTCGGAAAAGCAGCCAGCATAATTAAGAACCCCACGCACCCCGGACATTCCCTCTTCCACCTTCTTCCATCGGGAAAAAGGTACAAAAGTCTGAGGTCACGTACCAGCTGACTCAAGAACAGCTTCTTCCATGCTGCTGTCAGACTTTTGAATGGACCTACCTTGCATTAAGCTGATCTTTCTCTACACCCTAGCTATGACTGTAACACTACATTCTGCACTCTCTCGTTTCCTTCTTTATGAACAGTATGCTTTGTCTGTATAGCATGCAAGAAACAATACTTTTCAGTGTACACTAATGCATGTGACAATAATAAATCAAATCAAATTGAGATAGAGGATTAGCCTGAGCACACTGAATGGTGGAGCAGGTTCGAAGGGCCTAGCTCCTATTTTCTATGAAGGATGTCAGTTAATAGTTCTTTTTGATACTTTATTTGGTGCATTCACCAGGATTTGGGAGTCTTCTAAAACTTCCTTTCTCAAGTCCAGAAAATATTACAGAAATATATATTCATTGCACAGATTTCAACTTCTAACATTTTGATCCCCAAATATCTTCAGAAAGGATAATCTCAGAGTGTAACCTCAAAAACAGGCTTTCGATCTGAAATCTGATGAAGCAGAACTTTAGCCTGTTATTCCCCTTTTAATTGTGCGCAGTTCAGAAAGTTTGAGTTTTCCGAACTTGAAAATACACCTCGATACTTTGGCACGGCAAGAACTTTTTCTTCCTGGTTACAGAACAGGAAATAAAAAATACTGCCCACTGGACTGTGGTGTGGTATTACGAAAGGAATTATGCCTCAAATCTTTTTATTCATTCATGGGGCATGGGCGTTGCTGGCTGGCCAGCATTTATTGCCCATCCCTAGTTGCCCTTGGAGGGCAGTTGAGAGTCAACCACATTGCTGTGGCTCTGGAGTCACATGTAGGCCAGACCAGGTAAGGAGGGCAGATTTCCTTCCCAAAGGACATTAGTGAACCAGATGGGTTTTTCCGACAATGGTTTCATGGTCATCAGTAGATTCTTGATTCTAGATAATATCTAAATATTGGCCCCAAACTTCCCATCTCCAGGCAGGGTGGGGCTTTGGCATGATATCCAGGAGTTATCCCAGTAGATGAGTTGGGGAGACCTTTTCCAAAGTCCCCATTTAAGGATTGCACAGGAATTGCCAGGATGTTCAGACTTCTGGGAGGGATTATCCGGCTGTTCATGCCAGCGGGAATCTCCCATCCCGCTGCAGTGAACGAAGATTTGGCTGAGCGCCAAATTCTTCGCCCTCTCTGACAGCGGCAGCAGGGCAAATTTCAGCCCTGATGTACTGGGAACCATCCAATAATCCGATATAAGTCAGAGAATTTGGATAGTTCTGACTGTCTTATCGGAATAGTTGCCCAGGAACAGTTAGAATAATTGAAATCACTTCTAACTGCTGGGTAACTATAGCACTGACCATCTGCCCAAGCTTCCCGCCACGTGGCAACAGAACGCTGCCTCTTCCCACCCAAACACCCCCACCAGCCACTGCATAGCTCTGATTATCCTTCCCACACCCCTGACTACTCTCCTGACCCCCAGCCACCCCTCCACACACCCCCGACCCTGCATCACTCCCAAATGCCCTTCTAAGCACTACCCTCCCCACCCTGGAGCTGCATGTGCGGTGTGTGTGTGTATGTGTATGTGTGCATGTATGTATGCGTGTGTGTGGGGGTGGGTGAGGTGTGTGTGTGGGTGGGGGTGTGGGTGGGGTGCGTGTGTGTAGGTAGGATGTGTGTGTGAGCTGTGTGTGTGTGTGTGTGTGTGTGTGTGTGTAGGTGGGTGGGTGGGTGGGGTGTGTGGGTGGATGGGGTGTGTGTGTGTGGGTGGGGAGTGAGTGTGTGTGGGTGGGGAGTGTGTGTGTGGGTGGGGTGTGTGTGTGTGCGTGTCTGGGGTGTGTGTGTGTGCTTGTCTGGAGCATGTGCGTGTGCTTGTTTGGGGTGTGTGTGTGTGCTTGTCTGGGGTGTGTATGTGTGTGCTTGTCTGGGGGGTGTGTGTTCGTCTGGGGTGTGTGGGTGGGGGTGTGTGTTTGTGTGTGTACGTGTGTGTCTATCTATATGTGTGTGTGCTCCCACAGTCCCAAGAAGTGCTGGTTAGGTGGATTGGCCATTCTAAATTCTACCTTAGTGTCCCAAGATGTGTAGGTTAGGGGGATTAATGGGGTACGTATGTTGGGTTATGGGGATAGGGCCTGGGTGGGATTGTGGTCGGCACAGACTCACTGGCCCGAATGGCCTCCTTCTGTACCGTAGGGATTCTAAGATTCTATGATATCAGCTACCACTTGGAAAATATCATGTACAAACGCATTCCCAATCCCACCAGCCTCCCAATTCCACCGGACTCCCAATTCCACCGGACTCCCAGCATTTTATGAAGAAGCGAAATAAAAATGGGGGTAAGAATCCATTTGTTTGAGCGGATTCTGGGAGTACTTTGAGAAAAATTCCCTTCGCTTGGCATTGATAGTAAATTCATAAACTAATGTCTAACAAATGCACTGTAAAAAGCACTTTCAAAACTTTCCACATCAGATTGAGAAGTTAATATGGTCTGGCTCAGTACAACTATTTGCATTTTTAGCACAACTTAATAAAGAAAAATCCCCAAGACACTGACCCAGGACATATTTATTTTTCTTTTTAAATTGGTCAGATTTCCAGTCTTTGCATTCAATATATGAAAAGCTGTTTTCAAACCGAGGAACATCTAATCGTATTTCAAGTAAATTAACTATGAATAGCAGCTCTGCCTTCGTCTAATATTACACTCCTGGCTTTTTTCACTGGAGCCGATTGATTTGTTTTGTCCTAACGACTGCGCCATCGTGCCACCCAATTTGCCCTGTACCAAGGTAAGTTACACTGATGTGGGAGATCTCAATGGTAGAGACGACAGGGACACCCCCCAATCCACCCAACCTGCACATCTTTGGACACTAAGGCGCAATTTAGCATGGCCAATCCACCCAACCTGCACATCTTTGGACGCTAAGGCGCAATTTAGCATGGCCAATCCACCCAACCTGCACATCTTTGGACACTAAGGGGCAATTTAGCATGGCCAATCCACCCAACCTGCACATCTTTGGACACTAAGGTGCAATTTAGCATGGCCAGTCCACCCAACCTGCACATCTTTGGACACTAAGGCGCAATTTAGCATGGCCAATCCACCCAACCTGCACATCTTTGGACACTAAGGGGCAATTTAGCATGGCCAATCCATCTAACTCGCGCATCTTTGGACTGTGGGAGGAAACCGGAGGAAACCCATGCAGACATGGGGAGAACGTGCAGATTCCGTACAGACAGTGACCCAAGGCTGGAATCGAACCCGGGTCCCTGGCGCTGTGAGGCAGCAATGCTAACTACTGTGGCTCATAGACTGCAGCAGTTCAAGAAGGCAGCTCAGCACGACCTTCTCAAGGGCAATCAGGGATGGGCAATAAATGCTGGCCTAGCCAGCGATGCCCACACCCCGTGAATGAATGAATAAAATAAGCAGGTGGACTGGCTTAGGGAACTTGGGACTAAAACTCAGAACGAAAAACAATCCTGTTTCTGTGTCTCATGTCTGCAATTGGCGAAATAATATGTACTAGGAAGAACAGCCATTCGATTTTTTTCCCTTTAAGTTTCTACTTCAAAAGACAAAAAGAACGCAAAATATGGAAACCCAACATCATAGGCCCATTAGATCACCTATGAAGACAATCTTGCTCTATACCACTCGTGAGCGCATACTCAGATCAGCAAAATGCTAAGAAACATATTCAGATGCTGCACTGACCAACCTGCTGACAGAGCTCATTCCATCGCAACTAGTGTCACAAGAGTAGTGAGGGCATGTCTACATCAATGGGGACAAAGTAGAAATGGTCGAGAGCTTCAGGTTTTTAGGTGTCCAGATCACCAACAACCTGTCCTGGTCCCCCCATGCCGACACTATAGTTAAGAAAGCCCACCAACGCCTCTACTTTCTCAGGAGGCTAAGGAAATTCGGCATGTCAGCGACGACTCTCATCAACTTTTACAGATGCCCCGCAGAAAGCATTCTTTCTGGTTGTATCACAGCTTCGTACGGCTCCTGCTCTGCCCAAGACTGCAAGAAACTACAAAGGGTTGTGAATGAAGCCCAGCCCATCATGCAAACCAGCCTCCCATCCATTGACTCTGTCTACACTTCCCGCTGCCTCGGAAAAGCAGCCAGCATAATCAAGGACCCCCAGACATACTCTCTTCCACCTTCTTCCATCGGGAAAAGGATACAAAAGTCTGAAGTCACGTACCAACCAACTCAAGAACAGCTTCTTCCCTGCTGCTGTCAGACTTTTGAATGGACCTACCTCGCATTAAGTTGATCTTTCTCTATACCCTAGCTATGACTGTAACACTACATTCTGCACTCTCTCCTTTCCTTCTCTATGAACAGTATGCTTTGTCTGCACAGCGCTCAAGAAACAATACTTTTCACTGTATACTAATACATGCGACAATAACAAATCAAATTAAAAATCATTGAAACCAATTTCCACAACCAAGAATAATAAACCAGCTTTCTCAATTTGTCAGCAAAAAAAAAAGAAAAATTGTTTGAAAATATTACCACTGAAGACGCAGGTGTGAGCTGCCCTGAAGGGACAGCATCATTGGCCGGAATTTCACCGTCCCGCCCACCACGGGAATCGGAGTGGGTGAGGGGGTGGACCATGGAAAGGTCCGTTGACCTCGGGTGGGATTTTCCGGTTTCGGGGCGAGCGCGGCCGGATAATCCCGCCTGAGGTCAACGGACTTTTGCATGGTCCGCGTCCCGCCCGCTATGATTCCCGTGACGGGCGGGACGGGGAAATTTTGCCCATAGCATCATGGAGATATACAGTATTGAAACAGGCCCTTCGGCCCAACTCGTCCATGCCGACCAGGTTTTCCTAAACTGAACCAGTCCCATTTGCCAGCGTTTGGCCCCATATTCCTCTAAACCTTTCCCATCCACGTACCTGTTCAAATGTCTTTTAAATGTTGTAATTGTACCCATCTCTACCACATACCAACCGACTCAAGAACAGCTTCTTTCCTGCTGCCATCAGACTTTTGAATGGACCTACCTCATACTAAGTTGATCTATCTCTACCCTGACTGTAACACTACATTCTACACTCTCTCCTTTCCTTCTCTATGAACGGTATGCTCTGTCTGTATAGCGCGCAAGAAACAATACTTTTCACTGTATGTTAACACATGTGACAATAATAAATCAAATCTCCCCTGGCAACACATTCCATACACGCATCACCCTCTGTGTGAAAAAGTTGCCCCCTCAGGTCCCTTTTAAATCTTTCCCCTCTCGCCTTAAACCAATGCCCTCTAGTTTTGGACTTCCCGACCCTGGGGAAAAAACCATGGCCGGAATCTTACCACCATCCACGCCGGTGGGATTTTCCAATCCCACCGCATTGAACGGAGATTTGGCTGGCTGCCAAATGGAGTGAATGGGGCTGTACGATCTCGCCACTAGCCTATTCAATATCTAAAGGGAATAATGTCTTTCCATCCAAAATTGTTTCTTTTGCAAATAGCCCGGCCGAGCTCCGTTTGGAGGGCGCGTTTTACTTGCAAGTTCTCCCAACGCTGGAACGACGCCTGGTGATGGCGGGTTGGAATTACAAATGTTGAAACTCCGAAGGCTGCCGGTGCAGTTTTAAATTCAGCACGCCAGCATTGGGGGTGGTGGGGGAACGGAGAATTGATCCTATCATTGAGCCAAATATTCACTCTCCTCTTAACGAAGGGCTCCCCGCACGGATGCACCTGTAGGATTCAGCTCACAGCTGGTGCCGGGGGGGAGGAAGAAAAGAGCGGTGCCGAATGACATCTCCCCCCCCCCGCCCTCCAACAAAAGGAGCCGAACCAACTGACAGTTCCAAAAAAACCTGTCTGTCATTGCTCAGTTCCTGGGCCAAGCCCAAGTGTACAACAAGCTGATCCAGCTGCGTGTGTTCACCCATTATCGTAACCTCCCATCACAGAACCATCGCACTGCCACATTTTAATTACACATTGCAGTGAACGATCAGCCCTTCTCCTCCCATCGTACAGCACCCAATCCGATTAGGTAATTGAATTATAACATCTAATCAGAAATACATTTGACAAAGAGCATTGGAGAGGGTACAGAGGAGGTTCACAAGAATGGTTCCAGGGATAAAGGAAGAAGTCTCACAACACCAGGTTAAAGTCCAATAGGTTTATTTGCATTCACGAGCTTTTGGAGCACTGCTCCTTCATCAGGTGAGCGGAGAATGATTCCAGGGAGAAAGGAGCTTAAAGTTTATTTATTAGTGTCACAAGTAGGCTTACATTAACACTGCAATGAAGTTACTGTGAAAATCCCCGAGTTGCCACACTCCGGCACCTGTTCGGGTACACTGAGGGAGAATTTAGTACGGCCCAACGCACCTAACTAGCACGTCTTTCGGACTGTGGGAGGAAACCAGAGCACCCAGAGGAAACCCAGGCAGACACAGAAGAACTAGGAGCAGGAGTAGGCCATCTGGCCCCTCGAGCCTGTTCCGCCATTCAATAAGATCATGGCTGATCTTTTCGTAGATTCAGCTCCACTTACCCGCCCGCTCACCATAACCCTTAATTCCTTTACTGTTCATAAATCTATCTATCGTTGCCTTAAAAACATTCAATGAGGTAGCCTCAACTGCTTCACTGGGCAAGGAATTCCACAGGGGGCATGGGAAGAACGTGCAAACTCCACACAGACGGTGACCCAAGCCGAGAATCAAACCCGGGTCCCTGGAGCTGTGAGACTGCAGTGCTAACCACTGTGCCACTCAAGAATTCCAGCTGTGAGGACAGCTTGCAAAGGTGGGGTCTGTTTCCCTGGATGAAACACAGGCCGATAGGAGACTTGACAGAGGTGTTCAAGATCCCAAGGGGCACAGACAGGGTAAGTAATGAGTAACTTGTCCCCATTCAAGAACCAGGGGACACAGATTCAAAATAATTGGCAAAAGGAGTAAAACTGACACGAGGGAGTCATTTTTCATCCAGAGGATGGTTGGAATCTGAAACAAACTTCCCGAGAGAGTGGTGGAGGAGGGTTCGATCAAAAGGGAATTGGATTGCTATCTGGAAAGAACGAATGTGCAAGGTTACGGGGATGCTCTTGCAGTGAGCCAGTGTGGACTCGATGGGCCACTGTACAGTGGTGGTTGTGCGATTCCGTGAAGAGGACCATCCAGATAAGGGAACCAAAATCATTTATAGTTGGATCTCATCTGAGGTGAGGAGAAATTTCTGCACCCAGTGTGTGGTCGGCCTGTGGAATTCACTGTCACAGAAAGTAGCTGAGGTCAAAACATTGAATGTTTTCAAGAAGCAATTAGATATGGCACGCGGGGCAAAGGGGACCAAAGGATATGGGCGGGGAGGGTGGGGGGAGAGATGGGATCAGGCTATTGAGCTGGATGATCAACTAAGATCATAATGAATGGTGGAGCAGCCTCGAAGGGCCGAGTGGCCTCCTCCTGCTCCTATTTTCCATGTTGCCCTCACCTGCCCGTATATTGTAATGGGCAAAGGCATAAGATCGATTGAGGCTCTTTACTGGTCAATGAATAACCACTGATGGGCCTCATGTGCCCTTTGGGGTGGCACAGTGGTTAGCACTGCTGCCTCACAGCACCAGCAACCCAGGTTCAATTCCGGCCTCGGGTTATTGTCGGTGTGGAGTTTGCACATTCTCCCTGTGTCTGCGTGGGTTTCCTCCTGGTGCTCCGGTTTCCTCCCACAGTACAAAAATGTGAGGATTAGGTTGATTGGCCATGGTAAATTGCCCCTTCGTGTCAGGGAGATTAGCAGGGTAAATGTGTGGGGTTACAGGAATAAGGCCTGGGTGGGATTGTGGTCGGCACAGATTTGATGTGCCGAATGGCCTCCTTCTGCTCTGTAGGGATTCTATGATTCTATCTATGATTCTGACTCTATGTTACATGGGGCTGGCGCAAGTGGAAGCCAGGGGAGTTAGTACAGCAGCTTTCACTGTGCATCTTGTTGTAGGGCGAGGAGGAGGGGGTCTCCTGTGCAAATCAGAGGCAACCCCCTGCCTCCAAGATCGTAACCTCCCATTAACACAGCCTCTCTGCCCTCTCTCCCACCCCCAACTGGGGCCGAACTGAAATCTCAGCCTTCCCTTCAAGTCTGGCCTCCATGGGTCTTCTTCCTCAGGGATTGCCTGGCCTCCTAGTTCATTCACGGGACATGGGCGTCGCTGGCTGGCCAGCATTTATTACCCATCCCTAGTTGCCCTTGAGAAGGTGGTGGTGAGCTGCCTTCTTGAATCGCTGCAGTCCATGTGCTGTGGGTTGACCCACAATGCCGTTAGGGAGGGAATTCCAGGATTTTGACCCAGCGACAGTGAAGGAACGGCGATATATTTCCAAGTCAGGATGGTGAGTGGCTTGGAGGGGAACTTGCAGGTGGTGGTGTTCCCATGTATCTGCTGTCCTTGTCCTTCTAGGTGGAAGTGGTCGTGGGTTTGGAAGTTGCTGTCTAAGGATCTTTGGTGAATTGCTGCAGTGCACCTTGTAGATAGTACACACTGCTGCTACTGAGCGTCGGTGGTGGAGGGAGTGGATGTTTGTGGATGTGGCGGGGACCATGGTGCCCTGTGCAAGCCAGCCAATGGCTTTAGTCTTCCTGATGTTTTATTGTTGGGTGAGGTGATGAAAACCATGTCGAGCACCCAAAAACGTTTTTATCCCATTGAGGCATTATCTGTTGAAATCTTATTTGCAGCATGTCTTAAAGGAGTAAAATATCTTACTTTAAAATATCACAAAAGCGACAGGGAGAGGCAAAAGAAAAGTTCAGTGCAATGGAAATCAGCCAACTGATGGAACAAATGATGCCAAGATTCAATAAAGCCACCATTATAAGATCTGCTACCTCTGGATAATTTGAAATATGAAATGTCAAGATGATTTGATTGGGAATCGAGCATTTTGGGAACATTACCTTGGCCAGCATCCCAAGCTTTTTGCTTGCAGATATTACTGAGCACGCACATTGCATTTTTATTCTGAAAGCTAGCATAAGGAGGCTAGACGGATTGGATCTTTTCACAGGGAACAACAAAGGCATCAACCACAACACCTGGCAATGGAATGCAAATGTGGTGGCACAGCGGTTAGCACTGCGCCAGGGATCTGGATTCAATTCCGGCCTCGCGAGACTGTCCGTGTGGAGTTTGCACATTCTCCCCGTGTTTGCGTGGGTTTCCTCCCGCAGTCCAAAGATGTGCAGGTTGGGTGGACTGGCCATGCTAAATTGCCCCTTGGTGTCCAAAGATGTGCAGGTTGGGTGGATTGGCCATGCTAAATTGCCCCTTGGTGTCCAAAGATGTGCAGACTTGGTGGATTGGCCATGCCAAATTGCCCCTTGGTGTCTAAAGATGTGCAGATTTGGTGGATTGGCCATGCTAAATTGCCCCTCAGTGTCCAAAGATGTGGAGGTTAGGTGGATTGGCTATGCTAAATGTGTGGGGATATGAGGATAGGGTGGGGGAGAGAGCCTGGGTAAAACGCTCTGTCGGGGAGTCGGTGCAAACTTGATGGGCCGAATGGCCTTTTTTTGCACTGAAGGAATTCTATGATTCAAGTCATCGTGACGGTCTCCTTGCTTTCAAATGGGGTTTCACAAGAGAGAACCGGAGCTACACGATGTTGCTACGTGATAAGTAATACTCATTTTCTTGTGTAAACATCAAAATATTCTTTCATACTCTACTTCCTTCTGCTCGGTTCCCTTTTGAGTGCTGTCCATCTGTCCTACCCCATCAACCCCTCCGATCTCTTCACAGGTTTGCTCAGTGAGGTGAGTACGCACTGGGAGATGGGTGGATACAGGACATTGCTTCACAACTTCAGCTATCTGAAGCTTGTGTGTGCATTTTCCCCCTGACATCTTGTCAATCAGGCCAACAGAAAATGGCAGTCAGAATGGCCACGATGCCAATGAAGTGTCCAGCAACTTGAGGTGAGTGCTTCTGCTGGTATCGATGCAAACCCTCAGCAATTCCAGGGCACAGAAAATGGGCTGAACTCCGGCAAGGTGATAAATCCATCCACTTTCCATCACTACTTCACTCTCCTGCAGGAGGGAATCAGAGCGGGAGGCCTAAACTTGCATCTTCGCCCAGAATCCATCGCGCAAACCAGCCTTCCATCCATTGACACTGTCTACACTCCCCGCTGCCTCGGCAAAGCAGCCAGCATAATTAAGGACCCCACGCACCCCAGACATTCTCTCTTCCACCTTCTTTCGTCAGGAAAAAGATACAGAAGTCTGAGGTCACGTACCAACTGACTCAAAAACAGCTTCTTCCCTGCTGCTGTCAGACTTTTGAATGGACCTACCTCGCATTAAGTTGATCTTTCTCTACACCCTCGCTGTGACTGTAACACTACATTCTGCACTCTCTCCTTTCCTTCTCGATGTACAGCATGTTTTGTCCGTAGACTGTGCAAGAAACAATACTTTTCACTCTACACTAATACATGTGACAATAATAAATCAAATCAAATCAAAGTGGAAGGCTTGAGCAGAAATTAATCTCGCTGCCCTTTAATTTGGCTGATGATAGATATATTCATACTAGTGGACCAGTTGGTAGTTCCCGATACAACATTTTTGTCTAGAAATGGTCCCTGTGTGTGGTACGCATATCCTGTTCCTAATTATGTGAGGGTGGCAAATAATAGTGATAACTAAACATCTTTATTTAATTGCGGGTGGGACATAGTCATAGAGGTTTACAGTATGGAAACAGGCCCTTCGGCCCAACTTGTCCCATGCTGTCCTTTTTTTAACCACTAAGCTAGTCCAATTGCCTGCATTTGGCCCATATCACTCCAAATCCATCTTACCCATGTAACTGTCTAAATGCTTTTTAAAACACAAAACTCTATCTGCCTCTACTACTACCTCTGGCAGCTCGTTCCAGACACTCACCACCCTCTGTGCGAAAAAATTGCCCCTCTGGACCCTTTTGTATCTTTCCCCTCTAATCGTAAACCTATGCCCTCTCGTTTTAGGCCCCCTACCTTTGGGAAAAGATGTTGACTATCTAGCTGATCTATGCCCCTCATTATTTTATAGACCTCTGTAAGATCACTCCTAAGCCTCCTAAGACATACTTAAGGCACATACGTGATCCCAGTCTTTTGTATCTTTTTCCTGATTTATTATTGTCACATGTATTAGTATACAGTGAAAAGTATTGTTTCTTGCGCGCTATCCAGACCAAGGCATACTGTTCATAGAGAGGGAAAGGAGAGCGCAGAATGTAGTGTTACAGTCATAGCTAGGGTGTAGAGAAAGATCAACTTAATGCGAGGTAGGTCCATTCAAAAGTCTGACAGCAGCAGGGAAGAAGCTGTTCTTGTGTCGGTTGGCACGTGACCTCAAACTGTTGTATCTTTTTCCTGACGGGAGAAGCTGGAAGAGAGAATGTCCGGGGTGTGTGGGGTCCTGGATTATGCTGGCTGCTTTGCCGAGGCAGCGGGAAGTGTAGACGGAGTCAATGGATGGGAGACTGGTTTGCGTGATGGGCTGGGCTTCGTTCACAACCCTTCTTAGAAACATAGAAACCTTACAGTGCAGAAGGAGGCCATTCGGCCCATCGAGTCTGCACCGACCACAATCCCAACCAGGCCCTACCCCCACACATTTTACCCGCCAATCCCTCTAACCTACGCATCCCAGGACTCCAAGGGACAATTTTTAACCTGGCCAATCAACCTAACCCGCACATCTTTGGACTGTGGGAGGAAACCGGAGCACCCGGAGGAAACCCACGCAGACACGAGGAGAATGTGCAAACTCCACACAGACAGTGACCCGAGCCGGGAATCGAACCCGGGACCCTGGAGCTGTGAAGCAGCAGTGCTAACCACTGTGCTACCATGCTACCTTGCGGTCTTGGACAGAGCAGGAGCCATACCAAGCTGTGATACAACCAGAAAGAATGCTTTCTATGGCGCATAGTATATGCGAAACAGGATTTCCTATATCAAGTCGACTTGTATGCCAGAATTTATGGTAATATTAGTGGCTTCCATGAATTACCAATTTAAACGTCTGGACTCATTCTTTGCGCCTCCATCGTCCTTGCTCCGATAGTGTTGGGGTTCCGCTAAAAAGAAACACTGCCGCTTGGCACAAATGACAATGCCCTGTGGCTGACCTTTCCCATGTTTGCTGCTAAACTTTTCCAATGCAGTGCTGCAGTTTGCCTGGTCCCATGTTGCGAAGACTCGCTTGCTCAAATTAAGTTACCCGGTATTAATTTTCAATTATTTTGCGTGGAAAAGATTACCCGTCCTCATTCCCACGTGGGTCACCGCAGCTTTATAAGTTTGGTATTATTAATTATAACTTAGATACAGTCCGCTGACCACAAGATTCAGCTCAACTGCAAACTCATATGATCTGGGAATACAAGATTATGTGGCTGGCCTATCCAGTTGATCTTACATTCAGCACACACATTTAGTATTTTAGGGGAGGGGATGGCCTAGTGGCATTATCGCGAGACTATTAATCCAGAATCTCAGCTCTGGGGACTCGGGTTCAAATCTCCGCCACGGCAGACGATGGAATTTGAATTCAATAAAAATAAGAATCTGGAATTAAGAATCTACTGATGACCATGAAACCATTGTCGATTGTTGGAAAAACCCATCTGGTTCACTAATGTCTTTTAGGGAAGGAAATCTGCTGTCCTTACCCGGTCTGGCCTACATGTGACTCCAGAGCCACAGCAATGTGGTTGATTCTCAACTGCCCTTGGGCAACTAGGGATGGGCAATAAATGCTGGCCAGCCAGCGACACCCATATCCCACAAATGAATTTAAAACATATATATGTTTCCACACATATAGCACTCGAATAATTGGTTTATTGAAAAATCAAGGTGGAAGGAAAATGTGACATGAATACAAAAAAAAACAAGAAATCGTTATTCATAGTTATGCACAACTGACTGAAATCAAAAGTGTAGTTTATTTTTAGTATCACAAGTAGGCTCACATTAACACTGTAATGAAGTTACACTCCGGCGCCTGTTCGGGCACACTGAGGGAGAATTTAGCATGGCCAATGCACCTAACCAGCACGTCTTTCAGACTGTGGGAGGAAACTGGAGCACCCGGAGGAAATCCATGCAGACACGGGGAGAATGTGCAGACTCCACACAGACAGTGACCCAAGCCAGGAATCGAACTCGGGTCCTTGATGCTGTGAGGCAGCAGTGCTAACCACTGTGCCATTGTGTGGCCACAAGGTATGAAATAATAAAAGGATTGCACAGTTATGAATAGAGGGCTACATTCACAATCCCTTGTAGTTTCTTGTGGTCTTGGTCAGAGCAGGAGCCATACCAAGCTGTGGCACAACCAGAAAGAATGCTTTCTATCACGCATAGGATGTGCAGAACATGATTTTCACGGTGGCACAGCCTCACAGCACCAGGGACCTGGGTTTGGTTCCCAGCTTGGGTCACTGTCTATGTGGAGTCTGCATGTTCTTCCCCATGTCTGCGTGGGTTTCCTTCGGGTGCTCCAGTTTTAACCCACAGTCCGAAAGACATGCTGGTTAGGTGCATTGGCCGGGTTAAATTCTCCCTCAGTGTACCCAAACAGGCACCGGAATGTGGCGACTAGGGGATTTTCACAGTAACTTTATTGCAGTGTTAATGTGAGCCTACTAGATAAACTTTAAACTTAAATAAGTATACACCATAATTGTAATACGTTACAAAATGCAGGTCTCTTAATTTACAGAATGAAAGTGAAAAGGCTCTGAATTTTCTGTTGACGCTCAGGATTCATACGTTATCAGGTTGAGTTAGTTACATACTGTTTTTGAACTTTGGGCTGAAATTCTCCGGTCTCTCATGACCCGCTACTGCTGCGGCGAGAGCGGAGAATTCGACGCATAGCCAATTCTCCACTCACTGCAGCGGGACTGGAAGATCCCAGCTGCCGGGGGGGGCAGGGGGGCGGGGGGGGGGGGGGGGGGGCGGTGGTGGTGGTCAGAGAAGTCCAGCCTGCACCTACACACTAAATATATATAAAATAAAGGTTAAACAAGTTAAACCCACACCCCTTGGAGTTTAGAAGACTGAGAGATGAGCTTACTGGAACACACAAGATCCTGAGGGGATTTGACAGGGTGGATAGCCAAAGATTGATCCCTCTCGTTGGGGACACTGAAACCACGGGATTTTAATTTAAAAATAAGAGGTTCCCTGTAATAAGTCCCCGGAGGCAGAAGGCCCTTCACCAAAACCCCTGTATTTACAAGTCTGGCAGCAGCACACAGAGTGCTTTCAGTTAGTGGTCTACACTCGGTGTTCCAGAGGAACTGACACGCCTGGTTAAATACAAAGCAAATGGCTCCCTGATTGGCCCATCAATTTGGCCCTTAATCAGGGAGTTCATATTCTAACAGGCCCACATTAATTGCCTAATTAAAGTCATTACATTCCCCTTTTCAGACAGAGATGTGGAGAAACTTTTTCTCCCAAAGGTCGTGAATTCTCTTCCCTGGAAAGAAGGCTGGGATCTTGGAAATTATTTCGGGCTGGGTTAGATGGTGCTTTTTGGTAAGCAAGCAAGTCAAGGTTTTTGGGGGGTGCAGGCAGGAAGGTGGAGCTGAGATCAACCGTATGCCAAAATCTTGCTGCCGTTCACCGCAACGGAATCTTACGGTCCCACCGACGGAGCACCACCGCCGCCGCTTTCCCAGCGGCATGGGTTGTACTCAATGGGAAAAATGCTGCGAGGGGGAGAAAAATCCTGGCCAGAATCTTATGGAACAGCCTCGAGTGGCCTACCTTTGCTCCTATCTAACACTTTGAACTGTGACGATACTGTGCCTTTAAGAGGTGTAGTTGAGCCACGTTCCTGTGCAGGGTCTGTTGTAGCAGTTTTTTATGCATGCGGTGCCGTCCTGTCTACTGACATCCTGTATTGTGGCTGCATCAACATAATTGCTTCTAATCGCTACAATGTGGCTTTTAATCTGAACTAATGCTGTTTTCCCCGGGACTTTGCAGAGTGGGGCATAATTGGGATGGTTAGCATGTATGGTCATGGTGATGGGGAAGCTGGGCTTACACAGAATGTTCAAGCTTAGACGCTGCTTTTGGAGTCGAGAGGGAGCAGTATCTCACTTTTCCCCTCTCTGAAGTTGGAGACTGAAATCCGCCAGGAGATAAGTTTATTTCTTGGAGATTCTGCTGTAGGAGAGTGGATCTCTCTCTGAGAGTTGCTGTTTTAGAAAGTGTTGTCTGGATCTCTGTCCAGAAGTGTTAAAAAGATGAAAACGCAGCATTACGTGAGAATATTTATTTTTGTGCAATCCAGTTTTGAAGAAGGGTGTATGTCTATGGGGTATTGCTTTAAATTGGAACAACAGAGATAGCTAGCTGTTAAGGACTGTACTTTGCCATGTATATGTATTTTAGTTGGCAGAAGTTATACTAATGCTTTTTGTTATATTCTGTGTCTTTAAATAAAGTTTGTGTTGATAAAAGCTTCCTAGTGGGTCACTCGAATCATACCTGGAGTGAAACATCTTATGCTCACCCTAATAGAAACACAGACATAGAAACATAGAAGATAGGAGCAGGAGGAGGCCATTTGGCCCTTCGAGCCTGCTCCGCCATTCATCACGACCATGGCTGATCATCCAACTCAATAGCCTAATCCTGCTTTCTCCCCATAACCTTTGATCCCATTCGCCCCAAGTGCTATATCCAGCCGCCTCTTGAATACATTCAAGGTTTTGGCATCAACTACTTCCTGTGGCAATGAATTCCACAGACTCATCACTCTTTGGGTGAAGAAATGTCTCCTCATCTCCGTTCTAAATGGTCTACCCTGAATCCTCAGACTGTGACCCCCTGGTTCTGGACTCCCCCCACCATCGGGACCATCCTTCCTGCATCTACCCTGTCTGGTCCTGTTAGAATTTTATAAGTCTCTATGAGATCCCCCCTCATTCGTTTAAACTCCAGACGAAATCAAATGTAAAACTTAGGGTTTAGGCTATCTTCCTAATATAGTGTGGAGTTTCTGATCTGGACCTTATCAGTACTGTCACCACACTCCTTGGTGCAGAAATTCCTTTAAAAAAGACATCAATAAAACTTGAGGTATGTTTTAATTAGCCACATTTGAGGATTTAAAAGTCAACACTGGAACACACAAGAGACGGGAGGAGTTGTTTCCAATTTGCACTTAAATATACAGGGCTAGTCAGAGAGATGTTTTCCAATACTGCAGATATATCAACAGTGGAAAATGAATAGCAGAGTTCTGATGTGAATACCACATTCTCCTTGGTACAGCAGCAAGACACAACAGTCACAGATAATCAGCTTTGCAGCATGGAACGGGAGCAACTCAACTTGCCAATATAATCTCCGAGGCATTTTTAGTAGCACCAGTCACACAAGTACACTGACACTGCATTTCATTGGCAGTCAGGCATTACCGACCAGCACAACAGATAAGCACTGCAATCTAGTGCAGCCAAATCAATGTTTACTATCCATTTTAAATTCACCCTGTCCAACTGCAATCTTAACAATCATTACGGGCGAAAGTAAATCTTATTTTTCTGGTCTCCCTCGGTCACACACTAATGAGGCGCATTATGTCTTCCAAGCTTCTATCCTTGCTGTTACTGAGCTAGCCAGAGCAGACACTAGAATCAGTCCCAGAGATAAAAGGCCCTCTTGCTCCAGTCTTCCCACTATTTACAGGGTAGCTCCTCACCAGGTTCTGCACATCCCCTCATACTCGCTTTACCATGGAGGTCCTCTTCTGAAGCCTCAGAAAAACCAGTCAGAAACCTATCTAAGAGTCATAGGCTCCTACAGTGCCATTCAGCCCATCGAGTCTGCACCAAGCGTAATCCCACCCAGGCCCTATCCCCATAACCCCATGACTTTCTCTTAGCTAGTCCCCCTGACACTAAGTGGCAATTTAGCACGGCCAATCCACCTCACCCGCACATCTTTGGAGTGTGGGAGGAAACCGGAGCACCCGGAGGAAACCCACACAGACACAGGGAGAATGTGCAAACTCCACACAGACAGTGACTCAAGCCAGGAATCGAACCTGGGTCCCTGATGCTGTGAGGCCGCAGTGCTAACCACTGTGCCACCGAGCTGCCCTATTCCCCCGGCTATAAAAGTGAAATCATAGATGCACCATAGAAAGCATTCTTTTTGGATGTATCACAGCCTAATATGGGATCCTGCTTTTGCTAAGGCCGCCAGAAACTACAAAGGGTCGTGAACAAAGCCCAGTCCTTTAAGCAAACCAGCCTCCCATCAATTGACTCTGTCTACACTTCCCGCTGCCTCGGAAAAGCAGCCGGCATAATCAAGGGCCCCATGCATCCCGGACATTCTCTCTTCCACCTTCTTCCTTCGGGAAAAAGATACAAAAGTCTGAGGTCACGTACCAACCGACTCAAGGACAGCTTCTTCCCTGCTGCTGTCAGACCTTTGAATGGACCTACCTTGCATTAAGTTGATCTTTCTCTACACTCTAGCTATGACTGTAACATTACATTCTGCACCTTCTCCTTTCCTTCTCTATGAATGGTATGCTTTGTCTGTATAGCATGCAAGAAACAATACTTTTCACTGTATACTAATACATGTGACAATAAGAAATCAAATCAAAAAACATCAGCGTTGGTGGTCACCATTTTGAAATGTTATCAGGTTGCAACCTAATGAGTGGGCACACCTTGAACTCCCACGCATCTTCACAGCACAGTCCTGCTCGACACCTTACACCTCGGTGTGAAGGCATTGTATGTTGGGCGCATGCCCCTTTAAGAAAATGTGTCAGGTGACCCGAGACACAAGCTCCACCCTGAGCAGAGCTTGCCAAGCTAGTCTTGGACTGACTGTGCTTGAGATATGACATGTTAATAAACAGTTCCAGTTAGTTTACACCTACTTACCTTGTGGTCTCTTTATACTCCATTCTTAGACCGCATACATAACTGTGATTACTAACGCTCGGCTCAACAGCTCATGGCTAGAAAAGGGGGATCGACTTATGTTCTGAGTAGATGCTAAAGGATGAATTTTGGGACTGGGAAAAATAGGGTTGTCTTACAAGCCAGGTTGATGTATACAACCTGATTTATGGTCGTTATTGCAGACTGTGTGATAGTCCAAAGTTGATTGCTGCAGGCAGTTAATATGCATTATTGCTGCCATTAGATCATGGAAAGGTCAGGAGGCCATTCTGCCCACCATGCCTATTCTGGCTCTTTATTAGAGCTTCTTAATGGAGTTATTTGGGCAGCAGGGTGGCACAGTGGCTAGCACCAGGTTCGATTCCTGTCTTGGGTGACCGTTTGTGCGGAATCTGCACGTTCTCCCCGTGTCTGCGTGGGTTTCCTCCAGGTGTCCCTGTTTCCTCCCACAGTCCAAAGATGTGCAGGTTAGGGGGAGCGGCCAGTCTAAATTGCCCCTTAGTGTCCAGAGTTGTGCAGGTCAGGTGGATTGGCCACGCTAAATTGTCCCTTAGTGTCCAAAGATGTGCAGGGTAGGTGGATTGGCCATATTAAATTGTCCCTTAGTGTCTAAAGATGTGTAGGTTAGGGGAATAGGGCCTGGGTGGGATGTTCCGGGTGGGGATCCCAGCAACAGGAAAGGGCCGGAAAAATCCCACCCGGAGGCAAAGCATTTGATAAGGCTACAGAAAGAATAAGATAAGGGAGTTGGGTGATAAATTACACTTGTTATCCAGGCCAGAGTAAAAGGTGGCCAGGAATGCTGCATGTCCAAAGGTTCAAGAAGGATCACCCTCGACATTAAAGAGAAAAGGACTCATCGAGGCAGGACCTCACTGATCCAGAAGCAAGGTGCTGTTAGTGGTGGAAATCTGAACTGAAAACAGAAAGTGAGAAACAGAGCGAATCACCGAGAATTTTCCAATCCCGCCGACCGCAGGGCTGCAAATCCATAGAATCCCTACAGTGCAGCAAGAGGCCATTCGGTCCATCAAATCTGCACCAACTCTCTGAACAGAGCAAATTACAATGGTATGTAGATAGGCTGGAAAATTGGGCGGGGATCCTGGATTCAGGATTCAATCCTGGACCGGGGAGCGGCGCGGGCTTGGAGGGCCGAAGGGCCTGTTCCTGTGCTGTATTGTTCTTTGTTCTTTGTACCCAGGCCCACCCCACTGCCCTATCCAGCTAACCTACACATCTTTGGACTGTGGGAGGAAACCCACGCAGACACGGGGAGAACGTGCAGACTCCGCACAGACAGTGACCCGAGCCGGGAATTGAACCCGGGTCTCTGGCGCTGTGGGGCCGCAGTGCTAACCGCTGTGCCATCTCTGTCAACTCCTGCCCAAAAGTTCTCCAGCTGGTCTGTAAATTCTCCGCCCCGCCTCTAGCGATTCCCGCCACGGGGGCGGGACTGAAAAATCCCAGCCAATGGCTCAGGCTTTTCCACTTCTCCACCGGGGCTGCCTGAGCCACTGTGTTAACTTCCAACAATTTCTGTCCTCGTGGTGAAGACCTCACTCATTCCTAAGTGGGAAGATAACAATGACTTGTACCTGTCAGATAAGGTGCGATTAAAACACCAGCAGTCCTACACGTGCAGAGGTAAGCCGTATCGGCAGCAAGCACCAAGCCATGCAAGATGAAGTGAAGGCACACAGTACAATAAATGTCTCGACTCTACCAATGCCGCTATCATGCGCATCTGGTTTGCTGTTGCTGTCACTTCTGTTATAAGGATGATGCGACCTGTTTTCCTTTCCCCCGCCACCCCCCTCCCCACCAATACTACAGTTGGTGAGACAGATATATTTAGACCAGAGGGCAACAGACATCATCTGTTTCTGTCTGAAAAGCATCAGTGATACAGGAGGACAGTGGCTCACTTTGATCACAGATGACACATAGCTGCCGGCCATGGGATTCGCTATCCCTTGAGAGTGACACAGAGTCCACGACTGTCAGAAAAAAACATTCAACCCTCTGGGAAAAGCAAAACCTACCCTTTCCTCTCCTCTCGCTTGTGTCCTTACTTTTGTTTCTCACAGCTCCTTCCTTTTATTTGATTTGTCACATGTATTGGGATACAGTGAAAAGTATTCTTTCTTGCGCACTATGCAGACAAAGCATACCATTCATAGAGCACGCAGGGGAGAAGGAAAGGAGAGGGTGCAGAAGCTAGTGTTACAGTCTCATAGCTCGGGTGTAGAGAGAGATCAGCTTAATATAAGGTAGGTCCATTCAAAAGTCTGATGACAGCACAGAAACATCGAAACTAGAAGCAGGAGGCCATTCGGCCCTTCCAGCCTCCTCCGCCATTCATCTTGATCATGGCTGATCATTGAATTCAATATCCTGATCCCCACTTCCCCCCATATCCCTTGATCCCTTTAGCCCCAAGAGCTATATCTAATTTCTTCTTGAAATCACACAACGTTTTGGCCTCAACTACTTTCTGTGGCAGTGAATTCCACACATTGATTTGAAGTGAAGTTGCGGCTCGCGGTTTGTTTGTGGGAAAAACAGTGATCGGGGATGCATCATTTGGTAAATTCCGTGCCTATCCAAAGCCCATCTCCGCCATCTGCAGCAGCTCAACAAAACTGAAAATGGCAAGTATCCCTGGGCAGGATCTTCCGGCCGTGTTCGCCCCAAGATGGGAGAATCCCTTCCGAAGTCAATGGATCTCTGCATGGTCCGTGTCCTGCCCACTACGATTCCCAGGAAAATTCCACCCCGTGTGGCACAGGTCTTTGGCAAAACGCACCAAACATAGAATTATACAGTGCAGGAGGAGGCCATTCGGCCCGTTGAGTCTGCACCGACCACATTTCCACCCAGGCCCCCATCCCCACAACCCCATGCATTTACCCTAGCTAGTCCCCCTGACACTAAGGGGCAATCTAGCATGGCCAATCCACCTAACTTGCACATCTTTGGACTGTGGGAGGAAACCGGAGCACCCGGAGGAAACCCATATAGACACGAGGAGAATGTGCAAACTCCACACAGCCAGCGACCCGAGGCCGGAATCGAACCGGGGTCCCTGGCGCTGTGAGGCAGCACTGCTGCCCCAAATGTCCAAGTGAGTCCAATCGGAATAGAATCGGCATTGTTTTTGATAGAATATCGCATCCTTGAAGTTGGGTTTATAGGAATGTTTGTGCGTGTAATTGCATCAAAATAAAAGTTAGGCAAAATAGAAGTTAGGAAAGATTAGGGTGACACAGTGGTTAGCACTGCTGCCTCACACAGCCTGGGAACAGGGTTCAATTCCAGCCTCGGATCACGGTCTGTGTGGAGTTTGCACATTCTCCCCCGTGTCTGCGTGGGTTTCCTCCGGGTGCTCCGGTTTCCTCCCACAATCCAAAGATGTGTGGGTTAGGTGCATTGGCCATGCGAAATTCTCCCTCAGTGTCCCGGGATGCGTAGGTTAGAGGGATTAGCGGGGTAAATATGTGGGGTTACGGGGATAGGGCCCGGGGGGGGGGGGATTAATGTCGGTGCAGACTCGATGGGCTGAATGACCTCCTTCTGCACTGCAGAGTTTCTATGATTCTATAAGACACACACAAGTCTATCCTGGGTGCCATGCTTCTTGCTATGTTTGTAAATGATATGAGAACAAGGCCCTTTCTGTATTACGATAGCCACAATCGATAACAGGAAACTATGTGGTAAGGTGATAAACAGAAAGCAAATGTTATTTTAAAAGAACAAACCACCTTGCATTCTTATTACACCTTATCAAGTGCTTTAATTCTATTAATTGATCTTTAGAGTGTGAGTCACAGTTTTTAAGTAAACAAATACTGTAATCACAAAAACAAAATTAAGTACTTGCAATTCGATCGTGCCTTTCAAATGCTCGGGGGCGGCATGGTGGCACAGTGGTTAGCACTGCTGCCTCACAGCATCAGGGACCCGGATTCAATTCCCGGCTTGGGTCATTGCCTGTGTGGAGTTTGCACCTTCTCTCTGTGTCTGCGTGGGTTCCCTCCGGGTGCTCTGGTTTCCTCCCACACTTCAAAGATGTGCAGGTTAGGTGGATTGGCCATGCTAAATTGCCCCTTTATGTCACAAGATGTGCAGGTTAGGTGGATTGGCCATGCTAAATTGTCCCTTAGTGTCCAAAGATGTCCAGGTTAGTGGGATTAACTGGATGAATACATGGGGCTACTTGGGTAAGACAAAAAGATGTCAGCGCAGACTCGATGGGCCAAATGGCCTCCTTCTGCACTGTAGGGATTCTATGATTCCAAAGCACTTTACAACCAATGAAGTATTTTCTGAAGTGGAGCCACTGTTGCAATGTGGGAAACAAGCCAGTCAATTTGTGCACAGCAAGCTCCCACAAACAACAATGCGAGAAGGCCAGGTTTGTGATGTCGATCGAGGGATGAATGTTGGCCAGGTCAAGATCATGCCTTGGGGTCTTGTATGGGCACCTGAGAGGACAGAAGGAGCCCTGGATTAACATCCCATCCAAGGCAGGCTCCTCAGACAGCGCGGTACCCCCCGCCAGTACTGCAGTGGAGTGATGAAAGGCTATCAACCGGAACAGTGAACTCTGTTTCCCTGTCCAGAGATGCTGGCAGACCTGATTATTTCCAGCACATTCTATTATTGGGGTGTCAGCCTGGATATCTGTCCTCAAGTCCTTGAATCCACAACCTTCTGACGTAGAGGTCAGTTTGTTACCAATTCAACCACGGTGAATGCTGAACAAGACCATAAGACATAGGAGCAGAATTAGGCCACTCGGCCCATCGAGTCTGCTCTGCCATTCAATCATGGCTGATATTTTACTCATCCCCATTCTCCTGCCCTTTCCCCATAACCCCTGATCCTCTTATTAATCAAGAACCTATCTATCTCTGTCTTAAAGACACTCAATGACCTGGCCTCCACAGCCTTCTGCAGCAAAGACATCCACAGATTCTCCAATCTCTGGCTGAAAAGATTCCTCCTCATCTCCGTTTTAAAGAATTGTCCCTTTAGCCTGAGGTTGTGCCCTCTGGTTCTAGTTTTTCCTACTGGTGGAAACATGCTCTCCACGTCCACTCTATCCAGGCATCGCAGTATCCTGTAAGTTTCAATAAGATCCCTCCTCATCCTTTTAAACTCCAACGAGTACAGACCCAGAGTCCTCAACCGTTCCTCATATGACAAGCTCTTCAATTTCCAGGATCATTCTTGTGAACCTCCTCTGGCCCCTTTCCAAGGCCAGCACATCCTTCCTTGGGTATGGGGCTCAAAACTGCTCGCAATACTCCAAATGGGGTCTGACCAGAATAAGAACATTTTAATGGTGAGAAATGAACAAATATTTGGTTAACTCGTTGCTAATGATGCGGGTGAGAGAAAACGGTGCCCTTAAGACTAACAATAAAATATGCTTCCCATCAGGGTGAATGGAGTGATAGGTCTCAAGGGCATTTTGGTTCTAATCGGAATTTGTTAGTTTAGCTTTAGTGGAGTCAGTTCTGACCTCCGCCTTCAGAAGGAGATCTGTATATTCAACAAGAGCTCACACCAAGAATGAACATGATAATGCTGGTCTTAACGCCTGGGAAAAACAAGCCACAGACTCTGTTAACAAAGAGGAACTATATATACATTACCAGCATTTAGCACTGGCTGCGTGCATTAGCCAAGAGGCTCACTTGGAATTGCTTTGCACTCCAAGTTTACTCATCAAATCCTTCCAAATCAAACTCATTCTACAACTACAAAGGGTTGCGATCATAGTCCAGTCCACGTAAACCAGCCTCCCATCTGTTAACTCCATCTACACATCCCGTCTACACATCCCGCTGCCTCGGAAAAGCAGCCAGCATAATCAAGGACCCCACGCACCCCGGACATTCTCTCTTCCACCTTCTTCCGTCGGGAAAAAGATACAAAAGTCTGAGGTCATGTACCAACCGACTCGAGAACAGCTTCTTCCCTGCTGCCATCAGACTTTTGAATGGACCTACCTCGCATTAAGCTGATCTTTCTCTACACCCTAGCTATGACTGTAACACTACATTCTGCACTCTCTCATTTCCTTCTCCCCTATGTACTCAATGAACAGCATGTTTTGTCTGTATAGCGCACAAGAAACAATACTTTTCACTGTATCCCAATACATGTGACAATAATAAATCAAATCAAACTCATTCATTCGTGCTAATTAAACAATGCGAGCAAAATGTAGAATTTGAAACTGAACACAGCATTTATTCCCAATTTATTTTGAATTATTTCTTTCCTGAGGATGTGTAATAATCTCACCAAGGTCAGTCTTCCGTTACCAACACTCTTTTTTATTTACAATGTGTGTAAAGTACTGCCTGGTGCCTACAGTGTACAGGTCAAGGCCTGGAATCCTTCAACTGCCAGCCTGGGTGGAGCCAGCTGGTTTTGAACCCTCTCTATAGCACGGCGGCACAGTGGTTAGCACTGCTGCCTCACAGCGCCAAGGACCCTGGTTCGATTCCCAGCTTGGGTCACTGTCTGTGCGGAGTCTGCACATTCTCCCCGTGTCTGCGTGGATTTCCTCCGGCTGCTCCGGTTTCCTCCCACAGTCCGAAAGGCTGTGCTAAATTCTCCCTCAGTGTACCTGAACGGGCGCTGGAGTGTGGCGACCAGGGGATTTTCACAGTAACTCCATTGCAGTGTTAATGTAAGCCTTACTTGTGACACTAATAAATAAACTTGGGACGAGCCCCCACTCGCCCAATCGGCCCACGGGGAGATCTATTGACAATCTCCCCATCGCTGTCACAACAGATAATTAATTCTCCAATGTTTACACCTTCCCAGAGAACGAGCTGCAGACTTTGTGTAAGGCCTCTGATAAGCACTCCGACCAGAAAGCGAGAGACATGCAAGAGTGGTTTGAGCTAACATTTCCTCCTGTGAGAATGCCCAATCTCCACTTGACTCTTCAGTTACACACCAATTAGAATATGCTTCATTTTTATCACTACTTAATTGGCATTGGAGGTGGTGGCATAATGGTGTTGTCGCTGGCTTAGTGACCCAGAGTAGTGCTCTGGGGACCCCGGTTCAAATTCCGGCACAGCAGATGGTGAAATAGGAATTCAATGAAAATCTGGAATTACAAATCTGGAATTGGATGGCACAGTGGTTAGCACTGCTGCCTCGCAGCGCCAGGGAGCCGGGTTCGATTCCCGCTTGGGTCATTGTCTGTGTGGAGTTTGCACCTTCTCCCTGTGTCTGTGTGGGTTTCCTCCGGTTTCCTCCCACAGTCTGAAAGACGTGCTGGTTAGGTGGATTGACCCAAACAGGCGCCGGAGTGTGGCGAATTGGGGAATTTCACAGTAACTTCATTGCAGTGTTAATGTAAGCCTTACTTGTGACTAATAAATAAACTTCTAACTTTACAGATGACCATGAAACCATTGTCGATTGTCAAAAAAACTCATCTGGTTCACTAATGGCCTTCAGAGAAGGAAATCTGCTGTCCTTGCCTTGTCTGGCCTACATGTGACTCTCAACTGCCCTCTGAAATAATCGTGCAAGATGCTCAGTTCAAGGGCAACTAGGGATGGGCAATAAATGCTGGCACAGCCAGCGATACCCATGTCCTTTGAATGATTAAAAAAAGCTTATTTTAAAGAGGTCATGTATAAAATCATTTTGCCGTGTTAAATAATTCCGGACATGTTTTCCCCCTTTGCTAACCTTTGGAAGCATGTCCAAATGATCGTAATAACTGGAACAAAAAGGAACTTATGTTTTCATCCAACATGCTTATTTCACATGAAATGTTTCACTCATTTCATCAACGCAATCAAATCTTGTCAAATATCCAGGCTTAGTATCATAGAATCCCTCCAGTGCAGAAGGAGGCCATTCGGCCCATCGAGCCTGCACCGACAACAATCCCACCCAGACCTTATCCCCGTAACCTACGTATTTACCCTGCTAACCCCCCTGACGCTAAGGGGCAATTTGGCATGGACAATCCACCTAATCCGCCCATCTTTGGACTGTGGGAGGAAACCGGAGCACCCGGAGGAAACCCACGCAGACACGGGGAGAAGGTGCAAACTCCACACAGACAATGACCTGAGGCTGGAACTGAACTTGGGTCCCTGGCGCTGTGAGGCAGCAGTGCTAACCACTGTGCCACCATGCTAACATAATAGTACATTAATCGCGGAGAATAATATACAAGAATAGAAAAAAAAACAAGCTGGCAATCATTGTGTTTAGTGATGAAAAACATTTGATAATCTGCAAGTGAAACCTTTCTTACGCTTTGAAAAAAAACTTTATCCTTGCCAAGATAAATAAGAAATCGTCACCACCCAGGTGAGAAAAGTATTTATAGTCTACTAGGAATTTGGATTCTCTCCTCCTTTCCTGTTTAATGGACCATTTATCCAGAAGCGGCTCAGTGTAATTGGGACCAGAGTTGGCATTACTGAGAAAAATGTAATGCACGCAATTCCAAGTAGCTTGCTGGGTGACGCATGACCATTGGAACATGAAGTTCCTCTGAAGTTCCTTACAACATTTTGATTGCATAACAAAGGTTTGTTACTTATTCATTCATGGGACATGGGCGTCGCTGGCTGGCCAGCATTTATTGCCCATCCCCAGTTGCTCTTGGAGGGCAGTTGAGAGTCAATCACATTGCTGTGGCTCTGGACTCACATGTAGGCCAGACCGGGTAAGGACGGCAGATTTCCTTCCCTGAAAAACATTAGTGAACCAAATGGGTTTTTCCCAACGATCGACCACGGTTTTGTGGTCACGATTACGGAGACTGACTTAATATTCCAGGTTAAATAATTGAATTCATTAGGGGTGGGATAATTTGAACCCATATCCTCAGAACCTGAGTCTGAATTACTCGTCCAATGAGATTGCCATTATCCCATTGTAGGCCAGACCAGATAAGGATGGCAGATTCCCTTCTCTAAAGGCCATTACTGAACCAGATGGGTTTTCTGACAATCGACAGTGGTTTCATGGTCATCAGTAGATTCTTAATTCCAGATTTTTTTTTATTGATGTGGCAATGGGGACGGCACAGTGGCAAGCACTGCTGCCTCACAGCGCCAGGGACCCGGGTTCAATTCCCGCTTTGGGTCACTGTCTGTGAAGAGTTTGCACGTTCTCCCCGTGTCTGCGTGGGTTTCCTCCAGGTGCTCTGGTTTCCTCCCACAGTCCAAAGACGTGCTGGTTAGGTTGATTGGCCTTTCTAAATTCTCCCTCAGTGTACCTGAACAGCTGCCGGAGTGTGGCGACTAGGGGATTTTCACAGTAACTTCATTGTAGTGTTAATGTAAGCCTACGTGTGACGAATAAATAAACTTTGAATTCAAATTCCACCAGCTGCCATGGCAGGATTCGAACCCGGGTCCCCAGAGTTTCTAGATTAGTAGCGTAGCGATAATACTACTATGCCATCATCTCCCCTATTAGTTGTTGCTGGTGTTGAAATGAGAGGTGTCGCGCACACAGCTCAAGAAATAATTACTCTGCTATTTGGTCTGTTGCTCCCACTGTAGAGGCACTGATTCTATCTGGGGCTGTACAGAGGCTGCCTAGTAACCAGTGCATCACAATAATTGTGCCATCGACTTCCATCAGTCGTCTTGCACCCAGCTGGGGTGCCAGGAAGATGTCGTTTTTTATCCCTGTGGATACAGATCAGTGTGTTAGATAACACGGCAAGCCAGATATCAAAAGAACTTTCCCCTGAGAACTGTGCTACAATTTCTCTCAGAAAGTGACATGGAAGGGAGCTGGTAATGGATTGATTTGTACTTGTGACCTTCAGGACTGCACTGCAGAAAGAAAGCGTGATTGCGACACGGCAGAACATCACTCAACAGGCTCACTGTACTGACGTATAACCACCAGAACTTTAATATGTCAATAATCAGAAGCAGGTGAACTCTCAGGCCAGGAATCTTACCACCGGTCACGCCGGAGGGATTTTCCCATTCCTCCGCAGCGAACGGAAATTTGGCTGGGCGCCAAATTCTCCGACCTCACTGCCGCGGGAGCTTAGCGTGAATGGCCATAAGACATAGGAGCAGAATTAGGCCACTCGGCCCATCGTATCTGCTCCGCCATTCAATCATGGCTGATATTTTTCTCATCCCCATTCTCCTGCCTCTTCCCCAGCAATGGCCAGCAAGATCGTGCCCTCAAATTTCTGCAACTATCGGTAATGGGCGGCACGGGGGCACAGTGGTTAGCACTGCCGCCTCACAGCGCCAGGGACCCAGGTTCGATTCCCAGCTCAGATCACTGACTGTGCAGAGTTTGCACGTTCTCCCCTTTTCTGCGTGGGTTTCCTCTGGGTTCCCCGGTTTCCTCCCACATTCCAAAACACTGGGACTAGCAGGGTAAATACGTGGGGTTACGAGTGGGATTTGAGTTCCATATAAAACACTCTGGAATTAATAATTTACTGGTGATCACGAAACCATTGTTGATTGTCGGAAAAACCTATCATGTTCACTAATGTCCTTTCGGGAAGGAAATCTGCCGTCCTTACCTGGTCTGGCCTACATGTGACTCGAGTCACAGCAATGTGGTTGGCTCTCAACTGCCCTCGGGGAAACTAGGGTGCATTGGCCATGCTGAATTCTCCCTCAGTGTACCCAAACAGGGGCCGGAGTGTGGCAACTGGGTGATTTTCATGGTAGCTTCATTGCAGTGTTAATGTAAGCCTACTTGTGACACTAATAAACTAAAACGAAGCTTGAAAATGCAATTATTTTTGCAGCAAAATATTATGAATCAGCTGCTGAATTCACTTCACTCATCGGTTCCTGTGCCATCATCATGTACGTAAGGCATTTCTATTTAAACTACAGACTGGCAAGGCAGAGAAAACACTTGCATTTATATAAAAGCAAAACATTGCGGTGCTGGATATCTGCACAAAAAATCCCCCAAAATACTGGAAATGCCCAGTAGCACCCGTAAAGAGCAGGGAAGGTGATGGCCTAGTGGTATAATCACTCGGCGCGGTGGCACAGCGGTTAGCACTGCTGCCTCTCAGTGCCAGTGACCCGGGTTTGATTCCGGCCTCGGGTCACTGTCTGTGTGGAGTCTGCACGTTCTCCCCGTGTCTGCGTGGGTTTCCTCCGGGTGCTCCGGTTTCCTCCCACAGTGCAAAGATGTGCGGGTTAGGTTGATTGGACATGGTAAATTGCCCCTTAGTGTCAGAAGGATTAGCAGGGTAAATACATAGGTTATGGAGATAGGGCCTGGGTGGGATAAAAAACATCTGTAACCCCACACATTTACCTCCCTAATCCCCCTAAACTGACACATCCTTGGACACTAAGGGGCAATTTACCATGCCCAATCCACCCTAATCAGCACATCTTTGGATTGTGGGAGGAAACCGGAGCACCCGGAGGAAACCCACCCAGACACAGGGGAGAATGTGCAAACTCCACACAGACAGTGGCCCAAGCCGGGAATCGAAGTCAGGTCCCTGGCGCTGAGAGACAGCAGTGCTAACCTCTGTGCCACCTTGATGCACCTCAATGAGCACCCGGAAACAAGGCTTTAGTACTGAAGGCTTTAATACATTAACAATGAAACTACTAACACAAATTCACCCGTTCAGACTGAAGGGGTCCTGCCGGAGCAGGGGGTCTTATACCCTGCCACCGGAGGCGGGACCCCACTGGAGTGTGCCATGATAACACTTAGGACAGGTAAACACCCTATCCCAACAACATAGTACAACCCCCATAACAACAACACCCTAGCCCAACAGTAACACAATAACAACCCCAGTGGTGAACCAACGATGGTTCACCACATTCACCCCTCCTTTAGGAACCAAAGGTGGCGGGGTGGATGAAAACAGACAATGACAAAAAAAAATAACAGGATTCACAAGTCCAGACGGTCTGGAGGACCACACCGACGCTGCGATCTTCTCAACACCGGTTGCGAAACCGGAGCAGGTGCTTGCGGTGGCTCTCTCAAAGCAACATCTGGCTGTCCCCTCAAAGACTCCCGGGCCGGCCGGCCCTGATGAGGCGATGGTGCAGGGGATCCTGGAACGTTTGGTGGTGGTGGTGGTGGTGATGGTGGCGCCGATCTCCGAGTCTCAGGCAAGCTGTACATGGGAGTAAAAGTGTTATGCACTGGTCCCGGTGCTGACCGCGCCACGTCTGGGGAAGTAATGAGGAGTAGTGGATCTGTGACTGGGGGAATAGGAGCGACAGGAGTTGCTACGTCCCCTGCGGGCGCCAGGTCTCTAATGGAGACAGTGTCCTCTCGCCCGTCAGGATATGCCACATAGGCATACTGAGGGTTGGCGTGGAGGAGTTGGACCGGTTCGACCAAGGGGTCGGACTTGCGAGCCCTCACATGGCGCCGCAGAAGGACGGGTCCTGGGTACGTCAACCAGGCTGGCAATGAGGTCCCCGAGGACGACTTCCGAGGGAATGAGAACATCCTCTCGTGGGGAGTAGCATTGGTTGCCGTACACAGGAGGGAGCGGATAGAATGGAGCGCATTTGGAAGGACCTCCTGCCACCGGGAGACTGGAAGGCCCTTGGATTTCAGTGCCAGTAGGACAGCCTTCCAGACTGTAGCATTCTCCCTTTCCACCTGTCCGTTACCCCTAGGGTTGTAGCTCGTGGTTCTACTAGAGGCAATCCCGAATGAGAGCAGGAATTGCCTCAAGTCGTTGCTCATGAACGACGAGCCCCTGTCGCTATGAATATAGCAGGGGTACCCGAACAGGGTAAAAAGCTCACTGAATGCCTTGATGACGGTGACAGTCGACGTGTCCGCACAGGGGAAAACAAACGGAAACCGGGAAAATTCGTCTATTATGTTAAGAAAATAGACATTCCGATCCGTTGAGGGAAGGGGGCCCTTAAAATCTACACTCAGCCTCTCAAAAGGGCGAGTGGCCTTGACCAAATGTGCCCGGTCTGGTCGATAAAAGTGTGGTTTGCATTCTGCGCAAATCCGACAACTTCTAGTAACTGACCTGACCTCCTCCACCGAGTAGGGTAGGTTGCGGGCTTTTATGAAGTGGTAGAGTCTGGTGACTCCAGGATGACACAGATCATTGTGGAGAGCCTTCAAGCGGTCCTCCTGCATGATGGCGCATGTTCCGCGCGAGAGGGCATCCGAGGGCTCATTGAGCTTCCCTGGACGATACATAATATCGTAATTATAGGTGGAGAGCTCAATTCTCCACCGCAAGATCTTATCGTTCTTGATCTTGCCCCTCTGCGTGTTACTAAACATAAACGCCACGGATCGTTGATCCGTGATCAGGGTGAACCGCTTACCTGTCAGGTAATGGCGCCAGTGTCTGACTGCCTCCACAATGGCCTGAGCCTCCTTCTCCACCGCTGAGTGCCGAATTTCGGGGCCTTGAAGGGTGCGGGAAAAAAACGCGACGGGCCTGCCTGCCTGGTTTAGTGTGGCGGCTAGGGCGAAATCAGATGCATCACTCTCCACCTGGAAGGGGATGGATTCATCCACCGCGTGCATCGTGGCTTTCGAAATGTCGCTTTTCAAAACCTTGAAGGCCAATTGGGCCTCCGGCGTAAGTGGGAAGGTCGTGGACTTAATGAGCGGACGAGCTTTGTCCGCATAGTTGGGGACCCACTGTGCATAGTACGAAAAGAACCTGAGGCATCTCCTGAGTGCTTTCGTGCTAGCGGGCAAGGGAAGTTCAGTGAGTGGTCGCATACGGTCTGGATCAGGGCCAATGACCCCGTATTCCACCACGTATCCGAGGATGGCTAACTTACGCGTACGGAATACGCACTTCTCCCTGTTATAGGTCAGATTCAGGCGAGATGCAGTGCGCAGAAAGTGTTGGAGATTCGTGTCATGGTCCTGCTGGTCATGGCCGCAGATGGTGACGTTATCCAGGTACAGGAAGGTAGCCCGCAACCCGTTCTGGTCCACCATTCGGTCCATAGCACGCTGGAAGACCGAGACCCCATTGGTGACACCAAATGGAACCCTGAGGAATTGGTATAGACGACCATCCGCCTCAAAGGCCGTATATTGTCGGTCCTCTGGGCGGATGGGGAGTTGATGGTAGGCGGACTTAAGGTCTATGGTAGAAAACACTCGGTACTGCGCAATCTGATTGACCATATCAGAAATGCGCGGGAGAGGATACGCATCCAGCTGCGTGTATCTATTAATGGTCTGACTATAGTCGATGACCATCCGAGGTTTGTTCCCGCTTTTGACTACCACGACCTGCGCTCTCCACGGACTAGCACTGGCCTGTATGATCCCTTCCTTGAGGAGCCGCTGAACCTCAGATCTAATAAAGATCCGGTCCTCAGCGCTGTAACGCCTACTTTTAGTAGCGATGGGCTTGCAGCCAGGTACCAGATTTTTAAAAAGGGATGGTGTCGTGATCTTCAGGGTGGATAGATTGCACGCGGGGCGTTTTGGGCAATTTGGAGGCTGCGGCTGGTTCCCTACGGCCAGTGAAGGGAGTGGCCCACCGTACTGTAGGATCACACTCTTCATGTGGACCATAAAATTTAGTCCGAGGAGAATTGGCGCGCAAAGGTGAGGTAACACAAGGAGCCTGTATTGCTCGTAGACTGTGCCCTGTACCTCAAGAGTTACCATACATCGTCCTTGGATCGGTACAGACCGGGACTGTGATGCCATGGAAATGGTCTGCTTGGCAGGGAGAACCCGGAGTCCACACCTTTTAGCAGTTTCAGGGTGTATGAAACTTTCGGTGCTCCCACTGTCAAACAGACAATTTACAGTTCTGCCACTAACCTTTACCTCCATCATAGAATGTTCCAGTCTGAAATGCCTGGTCTGATCCAGAGAGATCGACGCCACCGTTGGCCCCTGGGCGTCACTGCATGCTGCCGATGTGGATGCTGAGGACCCCTGCTGGTCGCTCCTAGTCGTCGTGGACCATGATGGCCGCCCCCATGAATCGCACATGGGCGAGGGCGCCAAGCGCAGCGACTCCTGGTGGTCTTCCTCCTCCTCTGTTTGCCACGATGGCGCCGTCCTGAGGTCGCACGTGGTCGGACCTCGTGGGTACTGCAGCGCCGAAGGAGATGGTCTCCGTTCTGGAGGGTTACAAGCTGCACTGCCGTTTTTAGGTTTGGACCTGCAGACTTTGCTGTAGTGGCCTTTTTTACCGCACTGGCTGCAGATTGCCGTTCTTGCCGGACACTGCTGCCGTGGATGCTTAGCCCCACCGCAAAAATAGCATCGCTGGCCCCCTGGAGCTGCCGCCGTCGTCGAATCGATCTGGGAGCGCGGGTTCGCGGGGCGAGGAGGGAGCAGAGCTTGCTCCAACCACGTTGACTGCACGTGGTCCTCGGGGTACAGCGCCAAGCTCTTCGACGCCGCCTCCAACCTCACGGCCATCCCCATTGCCTGGGTCAAGTTGAGTTTCCCCTTTTCTAGTAATTTAAGTCTGATATACGAGGACCCTACCCCTGCTACGAACGCGTCTCGGGCGAGGTCGTGCATGTACTGCTCAGCGGAGACGTCCTTACAGTCACAAGCCCTGGCAAGCTGCAGGAGTTCATTGGCGTAGTCTTCTATGGTCTCGCCCGACTGCCGACGTCGTGTAGCGAGGAGATAACGAGCGTGAATCTCGTTGGGTGGCGTAATGTACCTATTCTTTAGGAGCTCGACGGCACCCTGGTAAGTGGAAGCTGCACGAATGGCTAGGTAAATCGTGTCGCTTACCCTTGCGTGGAGGACCTGGAGTCTATCACTGTCCGTAGTGATAGCTACCGAGGCTGCCAGGTAGTCCTCGAAGCACTTCCACCAATGTTCGAACGTGTTAGCTGCACCGACCGCACGTGGGTCCAGTGTCAGACGATCCGGTTTTAGGATCTGCTCCATATTCTCAGTTAATGTATTAAATTGATGCACCTCAATGAGCACCCGGAAACAAGGCTTTAGTACTGAAGGCTTTAATACATTAACAATGAAACTACTAACACAAATTCACCCGTTCAGACTGAAGGGGTCCTGCCGGAGCAGGGGGTCTTATACCCTGCCACCGGAGGCGGGACCCCACTGGAGTGTGCCATGATAACACTTAGGACAGGTAAACACCCTATCCCAACAACATAGTACAACCCCCATAACAACAACACCCTAGCCCAACAGTAACACAATAACAACCCCAGTGGTGAACCAACGATGGTTCACCACACACCTTAATCTTACTACGAGAGGCACAAGGAGATAAGGACAACCCTGTCCCAGTTCCTCACCCAAAATCCACGCACCACCACAACAGGTTGCTTGTTAGCAAGCAGCAATAGGAGTTCCCGTCGACTTACTCATCACAAACCCAAGAACAGTTAACTTGGAAGAATGATTCTGGGCTCTTTGCGGTTTGAACGGCCCCTGCTACGGTTCAGATCCCTTGGGCTTTGACAGTCTACGTCATGGCAAACCAACATGCTGCAGATTCTTTCCTCTGGTTTCCCCAACAACCAATCACTGCAGCAAAGCCTATTTTGCTCCTCGTCCCACAGATAAAATTACTCGTGAAGACAAAACATCTTGCCCAATGGAATGATGGTCATTTTGGCAACAACCTTCCTGCGACTGAATCTTTGAAGAAATGTTTATTTGATCTTTTGTTCCATTACTTGAGCAGGAATAGAATTAGAATTTAACTGGTCCGGATTCCACTCATCGCAAGAGTGGAGGGTAATTGTCAAAGAGGGGGAGAATGGCCAACAAGTCTCGATGGGCATTTCCATGACCTTCGTGGGATCCAGCCGCCGCTGAACCCCCCACCACCCCCCCCGCGGGATCCAGCCACCGACCCCGCCCAGTGGGATCCAGCCATCAACCCTGCCCAGTGGGATCCAGCCACCAACCCTGCCCAGTGGGATCCAGCCATTGATTCACAACCAGCCAATGCCCAGTCAGTACCAGTTTGGTCGCTATCAAGAATTTCTGCCTGAAAGAATTACTCATCCTTATTTCTTAGACGCTAACATTGCAGCCTCCGTGCCTGTCACATTGGGGAGGCCTCATCAGTTGAAGTATGCAGGTGCAGTGGGCCTTCCCTGGAGACGGGGGGGGGGGGTTAAATACCACCCAATATTTCTAAACTGGTTTCTGTTCTGCATTGTGATTGAAAGATTTTTTTTAAAACTAGAAATATCAGTAGCAGAAGCCAATTGTTATGCATCACAGCTTATCAGAGAATCATCAAATTGATTTATTATTTTCCACTGTATTGGGATACAGTGAAAAGTATTGTTTCTTGCGTGCTATACAGACAAAACATACCGTTCAGAGAGAAGGAAACGAGGGAGTGCAGAATGTAGTGTTACAGACATAACTAGGGTGCAGAGAAAGATCAACTTAATATGTGATAGGACTAAAGGTCTGATGGCAGCAGGGAAGAAGCTGTTCTTGAGTCCATTGGTACGTGACCTCAGACACACAGTGCAGAAGAGGCCTTTTGGCCTCTGCACCGACACACATGAAACACCTGACCTCCTGCCTCATCCCATTTACCAGCCCTTGGCCCATAGCCTTGAATGTTATGGAGTGCCAAGTGCTCGATCAGGTACTTTTTAAAGGATGTGAGGCATCCCGCCTCCACCACCCTCCCAGGCAGCGCATTCCAGACCCTCACCACCCTCTGGGTAAAAAGGTTTTTCCTCAAATCTCCCCTAAACCTGCTGGCCCTCATCTTGAACTTGTGTCCCCTCGTGACTGACCCTTCAACTTAGGGGAACAGCTGCTCCTTATCCACTCTGTCCACACCCCTCATAATCTTGTCCACCTCGATCAGATAATGTTCAACAACGACTCAATTATCACTGCCAATTATCACTGATATAACTACCGGGATGGTAAAAAGATGTTGGTCTTTTTCCATTTATCCAATTCCTATATTACTTATCTTCAGACATCCTTCTCCGACTGCATTTTAAAAAACCTGCATTGTGTGGGAAACGCAAATTGAAAATTTCATGCAAATACTTGACCGAATGTTAGTGGATTTCATGGCTTGACACAGCAATGTAGTTACAGCACAGAAAAAACAGTCAGCCAGGCAGAGCCATGCTGGTGCATATAGATCACCCTTCCATTCCTTTCCCCTCACGTCTTCATCTAACCTCTCCCTAAATGCATCAATGTTATTCACCTCCACACCCCTGTGGCAGACACATGGGCTGGAATTTTACCGTGGGAATCGGAGCGGGTCTCAGGACGAGTGAGGTTGTAAAAATCTCAGCCCACTGTTCATTTCTTAACATGCGCTTATAAATTAAGCTATGCTGCCGCGCGCCGGATATATGCGATGGATTCAGGAAACCTTGGTGGTACACAAGAGGTGATGGCGGTGGGGGATAGGATCTGGGTGGGATTGTTGTGGGTGCAGGTTTGATGGACCGAATGGCCTCCTTCTGTGATCCGGAAGATTCAAGCTCAAATCTACTGCTCTGTGCAGGAATGACCGTTGTGAGTCACGTAACCTGCTAACCTGAAAATTGCTGCAGAGAGAGAGAGGCATTGCAGAAGCTTTTCATCTTGGACTCATCAGGACAAACACAAGAATGCCAAATTTCAAACCATCACAACAATTTACATGACAGGAGAAAAGGGTGATTCCACCCCCCCAACCCCCAGGTTTGAGAATTACACCACCTGGCTTCCGATTGCTGAATTGGATCAGTATTTACACATTTTGATATTTACTTGTAAAATCTTTCCTAGCCAATGCAGCTAGAACTAACGCAAGGCAGGGTGGCACGGTGGCACAGTGGTTAGCACTGCTGCTTCACAGCGCCAGGCACCCGGGTTTGATTCCTGGTTTGGGTCACTGTCTGTGTGGAGCCTGCACGTTCTCCCCATGTCTGCGTGGGTTTCCTCCCACAGTCCGAAAGACGTGCTGCTTAGGTGTGTTGACCATCTAAATTCTCCCTCAGTGTACCTGAACAGGCGCCGCAGAGTGGCGGCTCAGGGATTTTCACAGTTACTTCATTGCAGTGTTAATGTAAGCCTACTTGTGACACTAATAGATAAATTTTACTTTAGATCAATTACATGAGGAATTCCTCAGAATAAAGCGCGTGCAAAGACTCGAAAAGCAAGAGTTTTGAAAATAGTACCAAATAAAACTTTACGGTTCTCCCTGCAACCAGAGCAATTTGGGAAATTGCCGACGAGTTGGATTCGAGTGCACTTATATTTAATTGTTCTGGCTTAGCACGTTATCTGACTCACAATAGTCATTCCTGCACACAGCAATCGACAGGGACTTGAATCTTCCGGATCACAGAGTCACTACAGTGCAGGAGGAGGCCATTCAGCCCATCAAACCTGTACCCACAACAATCCTGCCCATGCCCTATCCCCGCCACCTATCCCCGTAACACCACGCATTCACCCTGCTAATCCCTCGGACACTAAGGGAGAATTTAGCATGGCCAATTAACCTAACCCACACATCTTTGGAATGTGGGAGGAAACCGGAGCACCCGGAGGAAACCCACACAGCCACGGGGAGAATGTGCAAACTCCACAGAGACAGTGACCCGAGGTTGAAACTGAACCTGGTCCCTGGCGCTGTGAGGCAATAGCGCCAACCACTGTGCCGCCGTGCCGCTTACCTCCAGCCATCCAAAGAGTCAGTGGGGAACACACCTCAGCACCACCCCACGCCCCCATCCAACTACGCCAAAGACAATCTACACTCCAAGAAGCAATGATTGGCTGGAGGCGGGATTTCTGCTCCTCACTCGAGAGGAAGTTCCGTCTTAGAGAGCTGCCGGCCAATCAGATTGGAGGGACGGCTGGAGTGGGAGTGGGTCACCGTGGGGGCGATTGGAGTCTTGGGGGAGGTGTGGGGTGAGGGAAGAGGAATAGTCCACATGTCACCAGGCCATAAGGGGAGGGTGTTCCCAGACAAAAGGGGGCTCTGATGGAGACACCCCCACCCCACTCCTCAATCACTTCCTTTGATTCTTTCCCGCCTCCCTCCATGGAGATTCACTGGTCTCACCAGCCAAATAATGCTGGGTGGAGAAGGGGCCTTTAAGTGGCTACTAATTGGCCACTTAAGGGCCTCAACTGAGGCCTGGGTGGGTCTGCCATCTGAGGTCTTGCCCACCCCAATGTAAAACTGCTGTGTGGTTGGCACAGGCGGGAGCCCAGAGGGAATCCACCCTGCTGGTGGGGGAGAGTAAAATTAAACCTCTGGTATAAATTTAGTTCATGTGTAACTTGAATTACTATCTACAAAAACTAAACAAAATATTATTACAGTCTGGGGGAAATCCGAATGTTAACGCAGCAGTTACAATTGGTTGACTGACTACAACTCACAACTATATGAATTAAGTACCCATAAAACTGCAGAATATTATTTCTATTTTGCTTCTTAGGGGCAGCACGGTGACACAGTGGTTAGCACTGTTGCTTCACAGCTCCAGGGACCCGGGTTCAATTCCCGGCTTGGGTCACTTTCTGTGTGGAGTTTGCACGTTCTCCCTCTGTCTGCGTGGGTTTCCCCCAGGTGCTCCGGTTTCCTCCCATAGTCCAAAGATGTGCAGGTTAGGTGGATTGGCCATGCTAAATTGCCCATTAGTGTCCAAAAATGTGCAGATCATGTGGATTGGCCATGCTAAATTGTCCCTTAGTGTCCCAAGATGTGTAGGTTAGGTGGATTGGCCATGCTAAATTGTCCATTAGTGTCCAAAAATGAGCAGATCAGGTGGATTGGCCATGCTAAATTGTCCCTTAGTGTCCCAAGATGTGTAGGTTAGTTGGATTGGCCATGCTAAATTGTCCCTTAGTGTCCCAAGATGTGTAGGTAGGTTGGATTGGCCATGGAAAATGTGTGGGGTTATAGGGATAGGGCGAAGGAGAGGTCCTGGGTAAGAAACTCTGTCAGAGAGTCAGTACAGACCGGATGGACCGAATGGCCTCCTCTGTGCTGTAGGGATTCTATGATTCCTTGTATATTTGAACAATATAAATCTATCCACAGCAGAAAACAAGCTCTCACCTTCAGCATTGAGGTGATGGCGCAAAAGTCCATTACTTTTGAGTCTAAAATTTAAATGCGGAAGAGGATGTCGATTATAAGTATAAAACGGATGGGTTCTATGGTTTTTTTTGTTTTTGCTTTGCTGCAGAGACCAGCTCCGGTCAGCTAACCGGCTCACTCAGCAGAGACCGAGATGGAAGGAGAAGTTAGTTGAAGGGTCAGTTACAAGGGTATCACTAGTTAAAAGTGAGGGGTGGGAGGTTTAGGGGGGGATTTGAGGAAAAACCTTTTTACCCAGAGGGTGGTGACAGTCTGGAATGCGCTGCCTGGGAGGGTGGTGGAGGCGGGATGCCTCACAGCCTTTAAAAAGTACCTGGATGAGTACTTGGCACGCCATAACATTCAAGGCCAAGTGCTGACAAGTGGGATTAGGTGGGCAGGTCAGGGCCTTTCATGCGTTGGTGCAGACTCGATGGGCCGAAGGGCCTCTTCTGCACCGTAGTATCCTGTGATTCTGAGGAGAAATCCGGTGGAATTAAAGGCAGCGTTTGTTGAATTTGGAACCATAGCCAACATGCTGACATCAGTGACAAGAAGCAGATATTCTAAGCACTGATTTCTTTGGCGAGTGTCATTTCTGTGCATCCCTTTCCTTTTACAGCGTTGCTGCAATTATCTGGAAAGTTGCTTAAAAAAGAATAAAGATTAAGGGCTCACATTAATTCAAACCTATGTTCTTGGCACACAAAATACATACCTGGAGTACTTATGATTGAAGGAAATAACGATCTGGGAGAAATATTTCATAATACCTTCAAATTCATATCATTACCATTACAAAGAGCGATTCGTTTAACATTGAGCTGAGGGAGTGTTGGCCAAACCTTTTCCTTGAATTATCCCCCTTCAGACTCCCCCACGTCACATACCCTGTGGACAAACTGTTCCCAAGCATCTGCAAACACGACAATAGACTGGGCATGGACAGATGGGAGAAGTTTGGGTTGTTCGCCTGGGAGGGGTACAGGTAGAGCAGAGAGCGCACGCGAGAGAGAGAGAGAGAGAGAGAGAGAGCATGTGCGCGAAAGAGAACGTGCGCGCGAGAGAGAGAGCGTGTGCGCGAGAGAGAGAGAGCGAGAGAGAGCATGTGCGCGAGAGAGAGAGCGTGTGCGCGAGAGAGAGAGAGAGCGTGTGCGCGAGAGAGAGAGCATGTGCGTGAGAGAGAGAGAGCGAGAGAAAGCATGTGCGCGAGAGAGAGAGCGAGAGAGAGCGTGCGTGCGAGAGAGAGAGAGAGAGCACGCACATTCTGGATCCTAACCACTTGATGCGTGAAAATACTTCTCATGTCACATCTGATTCTTTTGCCAATTTCCTCTCGCTCTCGATCTTTCCACCAGTTTCTCCTTATTTTACTTTTCTTTATTCATTTGTGGGTTGGCTGGCCAGCATTTATAGCCCTTCCCTTATTGCTCTTGTCCAGAGGGCAGTTGAGAGTCAACCACACTCTGTGGCTCTGGAGTCACATGTCGGCCAGACCAGATAAGGACGGCAGATTTCCTTCCCTAAAGGGAACCAGATGGGTTTTTCCAACAATCGACAATGGTTTCATGGTCATCAGTAGATTCTTAATTCCAAATTTTTTTTATTGAACTCAAATTCCATCAGCTGCCATGACGGGATTCGAACCCGAGTCCCCAGAACATAAGCTGAGTTTCTGGATTAATAGTCTAGCGATAATACCACTAGGCCATCATCTCCCCTAAAAAGAAAATTTACTCTGCCCAGATGTCTCTTGATTGTGAAGATCTCAATCAAATCCCCTCAACTTCACCAAGGGCAATAGACCCAATCTCTCCAATCTTATCTACGTCACGTACTTTAGTAATTACTGTTCCAAAAAACAACAATCAGTATGTATTATAGTCTCTTTCTGTTAAATATTTTGGAACTGACGTATAAGTTGAAACAAACTTATCCATCTTTTCCGTTTTGCATGGCTTGGTAGTTCATGGCCAAACACTACATTCAGAGTAATTGCTGCAATACACTTATATATAAAAGAACGCACTTCAACTTCACAACTGGTTTAAACATAAGACTGACATGAAAGGTTCCCCCCGCCCCCACTTTAAAATTATCCCTCAAAGTATTTTGGCGCCCAGAAAATGTTCGCATCACAGAGACCGCATTCCTTAAAAGGAGAGAAATAACAGTTCTTGTTAGAGGGAGGCTGTGGCATAAAGGGCTAGTAATCAAGAGGCTCAGGGAGAATATGGGTTCAAATCCCACTTATGCAGCTAGCAGAATCTATATCAGATTTAAATTTAGAGAGGCATAGGGGTTTAAAGCATGGAAAAAGGGCCTTCGGCCCAACTTGTCCATGCCGCCCTTTTTTTTAAACCACAGAGCTAGTCCCAATTGCCCGCGTTTGGCCCATATCCCTCTATACCCATTTTACCCATGTAACTGTCTAAATGCTTTTTAAAAGACAAAATTGTACCCGCCTCTATTACTACCTCTGGCAGCTCATTCTAGACACTCACCATCCTCTGAGTGAAAAAATTGCCCTTCTGGACCCTTTTGTGTCTCTCCCCTCTCACCTTAAACCTATGCCCTCTAGTTTTAGACTCCCCTACCTTTGGGAAAAGATGTTGACTATGCAGCTGATCTATGCCCCTCATTATTTTGTAGACCTCTATGAGATCACCACTAAGCCCCCTACGATCCAGGGGAAAAAAAGTCCCAGTCTATCCAGCCTCTCCTTATAACTCAAACCATCAAGTCCCGGTAGCAGCCTAGTAAATCTTTTCTGCACTCTTTCTAGTTTAATAATATCCTTTCTATAATAGGGTGACCAGAACTACACACAGCATTCCAAGTGTGACCTCACCTATGTCCTGTACAACTTCAACAAGGCGTCCTGACTCCTGTATTCAATGTTCTGAGCAATGAAACCAAGCATGCTGAATGCCTTCTTCACCACTCTGTCCACCTGTGACTCCACCTTCAAGGATATATATTTGATATTTATGGCATGATCTTACAAAAAAAAGTTCTACGTGCCGAATGAGTGAGAAAACGGAAGAAAATGGCACAGTTTTTTCTTCCGGTGAGCTGCGGGTCACAATCTTACGGCACTAAGTGCAAAAGGAGTGCCAGGATGCGAATCTCGCCAGCGGGGGTGGGGGGAGGGGAGCCAGCTGCTGAGCTCGGTGGCACAGGGGTTGGCACTGCTGCCTCACAGCGCCAGGGACCTGGGTTCGATTCCAGGCTTGGGTCACTGGCTTGCGGAGTTTGCATGTTCTTCCCGTGTCTGCGTGGGTTTCCTCCAGGTGCTCCGGTTTCCTCCCACAGTCTGAAAGACGTGCTGGTTAGATGCATTGACCCGAACAGGCAACGGAATGTGGCGACTAGGGGATTTTCACAGTAACTTCATTGCAGTGTTAATGTAAGCTTTACTTGTGACTAATAAATAAGCTTTAACTTTTAACTCTTGGGCACAAAGCCAATTTCGCCAGCAAAACTGGGCCAGTATGATCAGGGGAGGCACAAAACCAGGCACATTTCTCATGTTTCGTCTCTACCGATCGTGGCACATTGCCTTGCCGAAAGTCAGGTGGGACAAAGTCGTAAGATTGCACCCGCAGCTTCTCTCGGTAACATCGACTAAGAGGCCACCATTGATTGTTGCAAAAACCCATTCTGTCCACTTCAGTTTAAGCTTTAAGTTTATTTATAAGCGTCACAAGTCGGCTTACATCAATACTGCAATGAAGTTACTGTGAAAATCCCCTAGTCACCACACTCCGGAGCCTGTTCGGGTACACTAAGGGAGAATTTAGCATGGCCAATGCACCTTAACCAAAACGTCTTTCGGATTGTGGGAGGAAACCGGAGCACCCGAAGGAAACCCACGCAGACGCGGGGAGAACGTGCCGACTCCAACAGACAGTGATCCAAGCCGGGAATCAAACCGGGGACCCTGGCGCTGTGAAGCAGCAGTGCTAACCACTGTGCCACTGCTTTGGGGAAGGAAATTTGCTGTTCTTACTCTGCCTGACCTGGACGTCTGACACCCGACCCACAGCCTAGACAGGCACCCGTTTCAACGGCAATTAGGGATGAGCAGCCAAGGATGGATGCTCACATTCCCTGAAAAGATAAAATACTCACCCCGATCCTCTTGTTAAAATTCCTGAGCTAACGTCTGCAGAGCCCTTGTTCAATAACACAATTTACAAGTTGATAATAACATTTCTGTAACCTTATGCATTCGATGTAAAAATACCTGTGCCGACACAGCACAACGGGAAAGTTAATTAGCTCAAAAATTCCTACCACTGACAACCCAAATGCAAGGTTTGAGATGGTTGCAAAACAGCACTCACTGCACATCGACTCTGAAACAACACCTATTAAAATTAAACGTGGCCTCCAATCACCGGACATCCCAATGGCGGGTTGCAAATCAGTTTCACGCTGGCCTCCAGCTGGTCTCACGATTCACCATGGCGGGTACCAGGGTAAAATCCAGGGAGAAACTGATTCTTTTCATTCCTGCAAAAGTTTCTTCTCCCCCGTTCCCTCCTGACACTGAACACCAGTGAAGCCACGGGAGAATTCCACCCACGACTGGGACCAGTTGGCAAACATTTGACGCACCATGGGTGACGTGGCGGCACAGTGGTTAGCACTGCAGCCTCCTAGCACCAGGGAACCGGGTTCAATTCCAGCCTGGGGTGACTGCCTTGTGTGGAGTTTGCATGTTCTCACTGTGTCTGCGTGGGTTTCCTCCGGGTGCTCCGGTTTCCTCCCACATTCCAAAGATAGAATCCATAGAATCCCTGCAGTGCAGAAAGAGGCCATTTGACCATCGACCCTGCACCGACAACAATCCCACCCAGGCCCCATCCCCATAACCCCACGTATTTACCCAGAGGGGCAATTGAGCATGGCCAATCCACCGAACCCGCACATCTTTGGACTCTGGGAGGAAACCGGAGCAGCCGGAGGGAACCCACACAGACACGGGGAGAATGTGCGGACTCCACACAGACAGTGACCCAAGGCTGTAATCAAACAGTACGAACCACTGTTAGGTGGATTGGTCCAGGTAAATCGCCCCTTAGTGTCCCATTGGCCATGGGAAATTAGTGGGGTTACGGGGATAGGGCAGGGGAGAGGCCTCGGAAAGACACTCTGTCGAAAGGTCTCTTCTGCACAGTAGGGATTCTATAAACATGTCCAAAATGTACAAAGCACATCAGGAGCGTGATAAAAGAATGAAGCTCCCACAACACAAGAGGTTTGACACTATCCAGGACAAGGTAGCCTGCTTGAATGGCACCCCATTCCACCACCTTCGACATTCACCCCTTCAACATTGACAGCAGAATGAACCATCGACAAGACACACTCCAGGGTTTCCTTCACAGCCCTTTCTAAACCACAACCTCCAGAAGGACGAGGACGGCAGATGCACGGGAGCGCCATCACATGCAAGTTCCCTACAAAGCCCCACACGACATGCTGACTTGGAAATATATCACTGCCCCTTCACTGTCATTGGGTCAAAATCCTAAAACTCCCTCCCTAACAGAACGATGGGTTTACCTACACCACATGGACTGCAGCGGTCCAAGATGGAGGCTCACCCCCACCACCTTTGCATACGCAATTAGGGATGGGCAGGAAAAGCTGGCCTTGCCATCAACGCCCACACCCCGTGAGAGGATTAAAAACTCCCAAACATGCTGTTGTGTAGAGTGTCTCAGGACTTTGCCCCCAGCGATGATGACTGACATACGCCCAAGTCAAGGCGGTGCTTGGCATTGAGAGGAGCTTGCCAAGCGATAGTGTCCTCATGCATCCCGAGCCTTCGTCCATCGTGACTTCTCAGATGCACCAATAAACTGTGCATACGCAACTGAAAGAAATTATTTTTGTTACTTCACTTGGGGGCGATGGACGATGCCTTGGGAATGCCCCACAAGTTAATTGGAGACAACCTCAAAAATGTTCTTGAATACAGATCGTGGAGCCACAGTTTCTGATTCTAAACTTCTGTCGGTGTTAACAGATCTTTATCAATCAAGATATATACAAGAAGCAATTCAACTTCAATTTGTATTTGCAAATCATGCCCCACCTTAAATCAAAGTGGATCCTGAGATTCATTAATATTCGAGAGTTCAAAGAATCATAGAATTCCTACAGTACAGAAGGAGGCCATTCGACCCATCCTGCCAGCATCAACACTCTGATAGAGCATCTTACCCAGACTCTTTCCCCAACTCTCTCCAATTTTTACAGATGCACCATAGAAAGCATTCTTTCTGGTTGTATCACAGCTTGGTATGGCTCCTGCTCTGCCCAAGACCGCAAGAAACTACAAAGGGTTGTGAACGTAGCCCAATCCATCACGCAAACCAACCTCCCGTCCACTAACTCTGTCTCCACTTCCCACTGCCTCGGGAAAAGCAGCCAGCATAATTAAGGACCACACGCAACCTGGAGATATAGGGCGGCACGGTAGCACAGTGGTTAGCACTGCTGCTTCACAGCTCCAGGGACCTGGGTTCGATTCCCGGCTTGGGTCACTGTCTGTGTGGAGTTTGCACATTCTCCTCGTGTCTGCGTGGGTCTCCTCTGGGTGCTCCGGTTTCCTTCCACAGTCCAAAGATGTGCGGGTTAGGTTGGTTGGCCATGCTAAAATTGCCCCTTAGTGTCCTGGGATGCGTAGGTTCGAGGGATTAGTGGGTAAATATGTGGAAGTGGGGCCTGGGTGGGATTGTGGTCGGTGCAGATTCGATGGGCCAAATGGCCTCTTTCTGTGCTGTAGGGTTTCTATGATTCTCTCTTCCACCTTCTTCCGTCGGGAAAAACATACAAACGCCTGACATCCTATACCAACTGACACAAGAACAGCTTCTTACCTGCTGCCATCAGACTTTTGAATGGACCCACCATATATTATACCATATTGGGGGGGTGGCATAGAACACAGTGGTTAGCACTGCTGCCTCACAGCGTCGGGGACTCTGGTTCGATTCCCGGCTTGGGTCACTGTCTGTGTAGAGTTGTGATGTGGAGATGCCGGCGTTGGACTGGGGTAAACACAGTAAGAAGTTTAACAACACCAGGTTAAAGTCCAACAGGTTGGACCTGTTGAAACCTGTTGGACTTTAACCTGGTGTTGTTAAACTTCTTACTGTGTAGAGTTGCACATTCTCCCCGTGTCTGTGTGGGCTTCCTCCGGATGCTCCGGTTTCCTCTCTCAGTCCAAAGATGTGCGGGTCAGGAGGATTGGCCATGCTACATTGCCCCTTAGTGTCAGTGGGATTAGCTAGGGTAAGGGAAAGCGGTTACAGGGATAGGGGCTGGGTGGGATTGTGGTTGGCGCAGACTCAATGGGCCGAACAGCCTCCTTCTGCACTGTAGGATTCTGTTCAGTACCTGCCCTTGAAGAGAACTGAACTCCATGGGCTGCATATTGAGAATGGGGTTGGGGAGAAACAGGGAGGTGGTGTGCGGACAGCTCAGCGCCCGGAAGCAAGGTTGGTGGAAAGATGACTTTCTCCACGGCAACCCATCCCGCAGCCATTGTGCGCTGTGGCCAGGCTCAGTTGCCCTCGGATGGAATTTCCACATAGCACACGGCAACACAGCAAAGGAATGTGTCAAGGTGGGATGTAAAACAAGACCGGTGTGCATAAGAACATAATAACATAAGAATTAGCTGAAGGAGTAGGCCCCTCGAGCCTGCTCCGCCATTCAATAAGATCATGGCTGATCTTTTCGTGGACTCAGCTCCAATTACCAGCCCGCTCACCACAATCCTTAATTCCTTTACTGTCCAAAAATCTATCTATCTTTGCCTTAAAAACATTCAATGAGGTAGCCTCAACTGCTTCACTGGCCAGGGAATTCCACAGATTCACCACCCTTTAGGTGAAGAAGTTCCTCCTCAACTCAGTCCTAAATCTGCTTCCCCTTATTTTGAGGCCTTGCCCCCTAGTTCTAGTTTCACCCGCCAGTGGGAACAGCCTCCCTGCTTCTATCCTATTTATTCCCTTCAGAATTCTGTGCGTTTATTTGATACGTGAAATCCCAGCAGCCGACCAGGAGAAGCCGCGAGGAAATTCTGCTTCACGTCCCCACGCACCCACTGATCCGGCTCCCCGCACTACATCAAGGAACCCCCCCCCCCCATCCATCACCGCACGAAAATAAAGGAGGGGGGGCGGAAACCGTCTTTCCGATAATTCCTTGCAGCTTCCCGACTCTTATGGGAGGCCTTGACACGAAGCGCTCACCCACGCGAAGGAGAAATTCAGGGACTGAAATCGGAACCAAGTTACCAGAGGCGGCCCACTCAAACCGCAAGCATTTATGGGCGATCACCATGCAACCGTTACCTGGGCTACGTTCAAAGGGCTCTTGCCACCTTGCTCAGAAGTCACTTCACTGATCCTCTTACAGCGCAGTCACATTCGAAGTTGAAGCCGTAAGCGCCCAGATTAAGCATAGCTGAGGAAACTGTAGCGAGAACTCTACCGCTCTGCTTTGGGGACTGGATATCAGTCGCTGTTGGTACACTGCCAGGCACTAATGCTCATCTGCATTAGTATTGCTTAATTGCTCAGCTGCGATTGGTTAAGGAGCTACCTGACTAACAGTGCCAAGGCTGTGCACCCAATGGATTTAATTGATTTTAAGTGCAGGGTTCATTATCCCACGGCACTGGGGAGTACGTAAAATTAGGCATTTCTTGCTGCCAGTCTTCACAGTGAGAAACCACCGCTCCTCTCGGAAGCACAATACTGAGGGAGGGACACTCAATTTCAGCAAAGAGGACTCCGAATCCCGACAGTGCAGAAGGAGGCCAATCAGCCCATCGAGTCTGCACTGACCGCAATCCCATTCCCGTAACCCCACAGATTTACCCATCCCCCTGACACTTAGGGGCAATTTATCACAATTTATCGCAACCGAACCCACCGATAACCCGCAAATCTTTGGAGTGTGGGAGGAAACCGGAGCACCCGGAGGAAACCCACGCAGGCATGGGGGGAACGTGCAGACTCCACACAGACAGTGGCCCAAGCCGGGAATCGGACTCGAGTCCCTGGCGCTGTGAGGCAGCAGTGCTCGCCACCGTGCCGCTCAGAACACTTGCAAGTCTTTCGTGTGAACTAATTTGAAGGTTAAAATTCTGGGCCCAATCCTGACTTCCAGATCATGAGGACTTTGGGTGTCCCTCATCCCTCAGTCCATTCTGCCCTCAAAAGCATCCTGGCCCAAAATGTTTTCAAGCCAATGTGTTGCTCAAAATGTAGCCCATGTCTTTTTGTAAATATGATGTGGAGATGCCGGCGTTGGACTGGGGTAAGCACAGTAAGAAGTCTCACAACACCAGGTTAAAGTCCAACAGGTTTATTTGGTAGCAAATAGCATTAGCTTTCGGAGCAATGGACATGGCAGCCAACTTGTGCATAGTGTTCCATGGGTATTACTGGCCATGGGCGTCTATTTGTTGGAGCATCAGAGAACTTCCAGCGCAGAGAATCTCTACAGTGCAGAAGGAGGCCATTGGGCCCATCGAGCCCACACCAACACCACCCAGGAGCTACCCATAACTCCATGCATTTATCCTTCCATTCCAATCCATGGGCAGCACAGTGGCACAGTGGTTAGCACTGCTGCCTCACAGCGCCAGGGGCCTGGGTTCAATTCCCGGCTTGGGTCACTGTCTGTGCGGAGTTTGCACGTTCTCCCCGTGTCTGCGTGGGTTTCCTCCGGGTGCTCTGGTTTCCTCCCCCAGTCCAAAGATGTGCGGGTTGGGTGGATTGGCCGTGCTAAATTGCCCCTTAGTGTCCAGGGATGTGTAGGTTAGAAGGATTAGCAGGGTAAATGTGTGGAGTTGTGGGGATAGGGCCTGGGATGGGATTGTTGTCGGTGCAGACTCGATGGGCTGAATGGCCTTCTTCTGCACTGTAGGGACTCTATGGTGTTCTATAGTTTCAATCCCCCTGACACTAAGGGACAATTTAGCATGGCCAATCAATCTAACCCGCACATCTTTGGACTGTGGGAGGAAACCAGAGCACCCGGAGGAAACCCACGCAGACACGGGGAGAATGTGCAGACTCCGCACAGACAGTGACCCAAGCCGGGAATCGAACCTGAGTCCCTGGCACCGCGAGGCAGCAGTGCTAACCACTGTGCCGCCCAAGTGACAGAAAGTGAAATAAAATTCATACAAACAACCAGAGACAAGGAGCGGAGTTAATGATAGGCGCCACAGCGTGAAGTAAGAATGAAGGCTAAAAACACTCATGCCCGTATATGTCAGTGATTGTCAGAGTCAGAGACAATGACAGGTATCAGATAGGTACACGCATGTTAAGCAAACCTCACTAATCCAGTAACCGCCTGGAGGGAATTTGCAGTAAAAGGTTGAAAATCAACATAAGCAGGAACCAAAAAAGATCCTCGAATGCAGAGGCTGAGAAAGACTGACACTGTAATTGTGTGCTGTCGATGAGATTATAATATGCTCAGTGAGCTAGCAAACACGCTCAAATACGTGCTTATTTTCAGGAAATCAATGAATCAGACCATTACAATTTCCTATCTGCCTAGCAACAACAAGCCTAAATATGCACTGTGTGCCTTCTGCAACATCACTGCGGAGCTGACACAAGGTGACCTGAAGGAACAAGCATTCCTGCAACAAGCCTCAGCACAACTTTTAGTGTCATCACTTCAATAGCCCTCAGCCCACAAGCGGACTCTAAGGGAGTCCCGAGGGAGGGTATGATACACACGCAGGGTATATGAGCAGGGGAGACAGTGACTGAAGGCTGGTGGTCACCAACAAAGCATTTGTTATGGGCCCTGTTGAATCAGTTCACGCTTCTGACATGCATCGAATGTATAGGCCAGATTTTCCATCATTTTTTTAAAGTAAAGTTTATTTATTAGTCACAAGTAAGGCTTACATTAACACTGCAATGAAGTTACTGTGAAATTCCCCTAGTCACCACACTCCGGCGCCTGGTCAGGTCAATGCATCTAACCAGCATGTCTTTCAGACCGTGGGAGGAAACCGGAGCACCCTGAGGAAACCCACACAGACACGGGGAGAACGTGCAGACTCCACACAGAGAGTGACCCAAGCCGGGAATCGAACCGTGGTCCCTGGCACTGTGAGGCAGCAGTGCTAACCACTGTGCCACCGTGCCGTCTTCTGGTAGACAGTTCTTCAAACTGGCTTCTTAAAGGAGGGTGGCATGGTGGGAATCGAACTCGGGTTCCTAGCGCTATGAGGCAGCACTGTTCCACCGTGCTGCAGCAGGGAAGCCCTCGGGAATGCGGGCATCGCTGCAAAAAGTCATGCCGTTGATAATGCACATTGACATCTACATTTCGTCAGGTGACAAGTTTTAAAGTTTATTTTTTAGTGTCACAAGTAGGCTTACATTAACCCTGCAATGAAGTTACGATGAAAATCCCCTAGTCGCCACACTCCAGCGCCTGGTCGGGTATACTGAGGGAGAATTTAGCATGGCCGACGCACCTAACCAGCACGTCTTTCAGACTGTGGGAGGAAACCCACACAGACAGTGGGGAGAACGTGCAAAATCCACACAGACAGTGGCCCAAGCCGGGAATTGAACTCGGGTCCCTGGTGCTGTGAGGCAGCAGTGCTAACCATTGTGCCATGTGCCCTGCACAGCCAACGGCCAGCTTGAATAGATTCTAGAAAATAACAGGTGGGGGTTCAGGGATCTCACGGCGGTACAAGATTGTGCGCTTGGAGTGCGCAGCGGTTGACATTAAGCATGAGCCATCTGTATGGTATTTGATGAAGAGCATGGGAATAGGCTCTCAAATAGCTGGCAGTTCTCTGCTGCTGCTGCCAAAAGAAGTCTCAAAACGCGCTATTCACTGTACGTGGATGAAGGACCACCTGGATCCAACTCTCGTCCAGCTGGAAGACAAGCAGACTGCAACCTCTCTCAGGAAGCAGAGGCTGAGTGGTGACCTGATCGGAAGTTTATGAAATTATGAGGGGCGTAGATAAGGTGAACAATTGGAAGCCTTTTCCCAGGGCAGAAATGACAATCACAAGGGGCCACTAGTTCAAAGGGGGGGGAGGGGGGTGGTGAGGCTCGCAGAACAGAATTCTGGGATAGACACGTGAACAGGCAGGGAATAGAAGGGACAGAGGTCTGGATGAGACAGCGTGATCGGTGCAGGCTTGGTGGGCCGAAGGGTCTGTTCCTGTGCTGCACTGTTCTTTGTTCTTTGAAGCTGCCACTCCCACTCACCCGAGAATCACATCGACTAAGGGAAGTGCAGAGGAGTGATACGATTAATTTTCCCATCACAAGGATTAGACACAATGGCTTGTCAATCAAAACCCGACAAAGGTCGTGGGGGGTGTGTGTGTGGGGGGGGAGCCAAATCTAGTTTAGGACAATTTATATTTTGACTTGTTTTCATTCGGTCTTACCTGCCAGAGTGTCATATTACTCAACTGGGAAAATTTAGTCATCTGTAGAAGTGTGGGCCCCAAGCTTTACATTTGCATGATTTTAAGACCACCTTCTGCCCTGATCTTTTCCAATTTCTAATTACGGAAAAGACCCCACAGCAGGAGGGTGGTGTATCTTGACATACTGAACACTTGTCCCAGGAGACCAAAGCCTGTTCCCCAAAATCCTTGCCAAAACCTTGGAGGAAACAGGAATTTGTTTAAAAAAGCACAAATTCTGAGGGTGTGTGATTGGCATTTGGCACTTATTATCCTGAGAGTACGGTGCAACACGTAAATGCCCTGAGACCATGATCCTCTTTGAATCTATCAGTTTACGACAGGCACGTACATTGACTTGACATGTTCATTCACTTGGAATAAAAAGATTCTGTAGACGTTCTCATCTTCTGCAAGTTTGCAGCATTAACATTCACAAGCCCATTTAAACATGATGTGGAGATGCCGGCGTTGGACTGGGGTGGGCACAGTAAGAAGTCTCACAACACCAGGTTAAAGTCCAACAGGTTTATCTGGAATCACGAGCTTTCGGAGCGCTGCTCCTTCATCATCCTTCAGAGAATGAACTGGATATTTTCATCTATCTGTATCACAGCTTGGTATGGCTCCTGCCCTGCCTAAGACCACAAGAAACTACAAAGAGTCGTGAATGTAGCCCAGTCCATCACGCAAACCAGCCTTCTATCCATTGACTCCATCTACACTTTCCGCTGCCTCGGAAAAGCAGCCGGCATAATCAAGGACCCCATTCATCCCAGACATTCTCTCTCCCACCTTCTTCCGTTGGGAAAAAGATACAACAGTCTGGGATCACGTACCAACTGACTCAAGAGCAGCTTCTTCCCTGCTGCCATCAGACTTTTGAATGGACCTACCTCGCGCTAAGTTGATCTTTCTCTACACCCCAGCTATGACTGTAACATTACATTCTGCACTCTTGCCTTTCAAAGAACAAAGAACAATACAGCACAGGAACACGCCCTTCTGCCCTCCAAGCCTGCACCGATCATGTGTTCCTAACTAGACTATCCGTTCGTATCCCTCTATTCCCAGTCTGTTCATGTGGCTATCTAGATAAGTCTTAAATGATCCTAGCGTGTCTGCCTCAACCACCTTGCTTGGTAGTGCATTCCAGGCCCCCACCACCCTCTGTGTAAAAAAACGTCCCCCGCATATCTGTATTGAACCTTGCCCCCCTTACCTTGAACTTGTGACCCCTTGTGTTTGTCATTTCTGACCTGGGAAAAAGCTTCCAACTGTTCACCCTATCTATGCCCTTCATAATTTTATAAACTTCTATTAGGTCGCCCCTCAACCTCCGTCTTTCCAGGGAGAACAACCCTAGTTTACTCAATCTCACCTCATAGCTAATACCCTCCATACCAGGCAACATCCTGGTAAACCTTTTCTGCACTCTCTCCAAAGCCTCCACGTCCTTCTGGTAGTGTGGCGACCAGAACTGGACGCAGTATTCCAAATGTGGCCTAACCAACGTTCTATATAACTGCAACATCATATGCCAACTTTTATACTCTATGGCCCATCCAATAAAGGCAAGCATGGCCATATGCCTTCTTCACCACCTTTTCCACCTGTGCTGCCACCTTTAAGGATCTGTGGACTTGCACACCCAGATCCCTCTGTGTGTTTATACTTTCTGTATGAAGGGTATGCTTTGTCTGCATAGCGCGCAAGAAATAAAACTTTTCACTGTGTACTAATACATGCAGGGAGGTGATGGCCCAGTGGTATTATTGCTATCCAGGAACTCAGCTAATGTTCTGGGGACCCGGGTTCAAGTCCCGCCACAGCAGGTGGTGGAATTCGAATTCAATAAAAAAATATCTGGAATTAAGAATCTAATGATGACCATGAAACCATTGTCGATTGTTGGAAAAACCCATCTGGTTCACTAATGTCCTTTAGGGAAGGAAATCTGCTGTCTTTACCCGGTCTGGCCTACATGTGACTCCAGAGCCACAGCAATGTGGTTGACTCTCAATTGCCTTCTGAAATGGCCATGCCAGTCACTCAGTGCAAGGGTAACTAAGGATGGGCAATAAATGCTGGCCCAGCCAGAGATGCCCATCTCCCATGAATGAATGAAAAAAAATTGTGACAATAATAAATCAAATCAAATCAAAAATCTCCATTCTTATGCCTCATTCTATATTCCATTTCTGGTTAAAAAAAGCAATGCACTGGATGGCCCTTTGATGCTTTTCATCGTATCAAGGGGGACTGCCTTCCAAAGAGAAGCTTCAAATTCTCAGGAGCTAAATTTGGCCATAGATTCTGTCGATCAAAGCAATTATCTGCTTCAAACAAAACCCGCGTGTAGCATTTGTGCCAAAGATATTAATACTTTTGCTCAGGCTTTAAGTAGCTTGGGATCTTTCATTACATGAAAAGCAAGATATAAGTCGGTGTTGTTTGCTTTTAAAACATTGCGGATCTTTTTTGTTCTTTTTCATCAATACCCATGAAACTTTATTTACACAATTTAAAAAAAGGATGTGGGCGGCACGGTGACATAGTGGTTAGCACTGCTGCCTCACAGCGCCAGGGACCCGGGTTCGATTGCCGGCTTGGGTCACTGTCTGTGTGGAATTTGCACATTCTCCCCATGTCTGTGTGGGTTTCCTCCGGGTGCTCCGGTTTCCTGCCACAGTCCTAAGTTGTGTAGGTTAGGTGGATTGGCCATGCTAAAATTGCCCCTTAGCATCCAAAGATGTGTAGGTTAGGTGGATTGGCCATGCTAAAATTGCCCCTTAGCATCCAAAGATGTGTAGGTTAGATGGATTGGCCATGCTAAATTGCCCCTTAGTGTCAGGGGGACTAGCTAGAGTAAATGCATGGGGTTATGGGGATAAGGCATGGGTGGGATTGTGGTTGGTGCAGACTCGATGGGCTGAATGGCCTCCTTCTGCACTGCAGGATTCTGTGATTTTCTGGCCGTGCTTGCCCCAAGGCCGGAAAATCCCACCCGAGGTCAACGGACCTTTGCATGGTCCCCGTGACCCGTCCGCTACGATTCCCGTGGCAGGCGGGACGGGGAAAATTCCAGCCACAAAATCAAAGATGCTAATTTGAGTAAGTTGAAGGAGTGACAGGACTAGTCCTTAAATTGGCATAACTGCGCGTCCTCTACTGGTGTGCATCAGTAGCACAGTGTTTTATAAGTTGGGCCTAGTCAGGTCAGGTGAACACTTTTGCTCCTGCTCCCAGCAAAGTCAGAGATCAAACCCCACAGAATTTCTCCCTCAATTTGTTTCTGTGACAATCCGCCGCACAATGCGGAACCAGGAGACCATCTCTCTTGCCACCTTAACTGGATTTCTTCCTTACATAAGAACATAAGAACTAGGAGCAGGAGTGGGCCATCTGGCCCCTCGAGCCTGCTCCGCCATTCAATAAGATCATGGCTGATCTTTTTGTGGACTCAGCTCCACTTACCCACCCGCTCACCATAACCGTTAATTCCTTTACTGTTCAAACATTTATCTATCGTTGCCTTAAAAACATTCAATGAGGTAGCCTCAACTGCTTCACTGGGCAGGAAATTCCACAGATTCACAACCCTTTGGGTGAAGAAGTTCCTCCTCAACTCAGTCTGAAATCTGCTCCCCCTTATTTTGAGGCCATGCCCCCTAGTTCTAGTTTCACCCGCCAGTGGAAACAACCTCCCTGCTTCTATTTTATCTATTCCCTTCATAATCTTATATGTTTCTATAAGACGCCAACACTGTATTTAAGAAAGCCCACCAATGCCTCTACTTTCTCAGAAGACTAAGGAAATTTGGCATGTCCGCTACGACTCCCACCAACTTTTACAGATACAATCAGAAAGAATGCTTTCCATGGTGCATCACAGCTTGGTATGGCTCCTGCTCTGCCCAAGACCGCAAGGAACTACAAAAGGTCATGAATGTAGCCCAATCCATCACGCAAACCAGCCTCCCATCCATTGACTCTGTCTACACTTCCTGCTGCCTCGGCAAAGCAGCCAGCATAATTAAGGACCCCACGCACCCTGGACATTCTCTCTTCCACCTTCTTCCTTCGGGAAAAAGATACAAAAGTCTGAGGTCACGTACCAACCAACTCAAGAACAGCTTCTTCCCTGCTGCTTTCAGACTTTTGAATGGACTTACTTTGCATTAAGTTGATTTTTCTCTAACCCTAGCTAGGGCTGTAACACTACATTCTGCACTCTCTCATTTCCTTCTCTATGAACGGTATGTTTTTGTCTGTATAGCGCGCAAGAAACAATAGTTTTCACTGTATGTTAATACATGTGACAATAATAAATCAAATCAAATCAAATCAAAATCTCCCCTCATTCTTCTCTCCAATGAGTATAGTCCCAGTCTACTCAGTCTCTCCTCATAAGACAACCCTCTCAAATCCAGAATCAACCTAGTGAATCTCCTCTGCACCCCCTGCAGTGCCAGTATATCCTTTCTCAAGTCAGGAGACCAAAACTGTACACAGTACTCCAGGTGTGGCCTCACCAGCACCTTATACAGTTGCAACATAACCTCGCTGTTTTTAAACTCCATCCCTCCAGCAATGAAGGAGAAAGTTCCATTTACCTTCTTAATTACTTGCTGCACCTTTGACAAGTGCTGCTTCCCACTAACCCCACCCCCAAAAAAGTTCCCTGTTCTAAAGGCTTCCTCTGTTCCTCTTCGTGCCCCAAATAAGATCTCTCTCTCAGTCTCCAGTTACCATGCAAGCCATCCAATTTTCTGCCAATGCTTGTATAACACATTCCTGTCCTCAGGTGGGTTTTGTCCTTCATGAACGGAGTTTACATCTGAGATTACATAGCTTAGGGCCAACAATTACCCTATTTAACAACAACAATAGGAATAGGAATTCACTTAATGTTCTCATTCCGTCTTCTCTGCCAGTCCAAAAGACAAAAAGCATACGCTACTCAGCACCTGATTGGCACAGGCTGAAACTAAATTAAATTCTTTATACTTCCAACAAATCAGGCAACTATTGCGAGGCACGGTAGGTTTACGGGGGATTTCTAAGCAGTTCGCAAGGAGGTTAACTTACGGTTTTCAAGCCTTCCTCAGGTGAAATGAATAGTCCAGCACAATACGAGAACTTTCTGCCTCTTGCACAATGCTTTCATAATGAAGCACTTGCAGCAAGCCAGTCAGTCGGATTCAGGTCAACAATCTCAAGAGGTTTTCCCCTGACTGCTGAATTTCGCAGCTTCCTGGTCATGTTACTTGGCAAAGACTTGCAGCAAGGAAAGAAATCCCCACCCGATCCCAATAAATATTTGGGTGAAAAGTCTTGTGGCAGGGAATAAACGGTGGTTACGGCTGAGGAGGGGTTAGAGGTCGATTTTAACGCATCACAATGGATGTTGGAGAGGCGTGGCTGACAGGTGCTCTCCAATGGACTACCTTGCCTGGTCACGGCACAAGATCGCCAGGGGGACACCAGGGAGGGCCTTAGAGTCTCCCCGAAGAGTTCAAACCACCAATTCCTGAGAATCCCTGGCTCGTGACCGACCCAATTGGAGATGGCCGATTCAGAAAGGCACTGAACACATCGAAAGACTTTGTTGGGAACACGCAGGCACCAGGCCGAGGCTTTGGAGGGAACAAATAAACCTCTACCCAGCCCTTGAATAAACAATCCAACTCTTCAAGCATCACTTCCCCCAACAGTCTGGGCATTGCACCTTTGGACTCATCCAGCCACAAGTCATCCTCAAACCCAAGGGGCAGCTAAAGAAGAAAAGCATGCACAAACCTAAAAGAGACAAAAAATATCATTGTACCAAGCCAAAACAGAAAATGCCAGAAATTCTGAGCAGGTCTGACAGGATCGGTGGAGAGAGAACCAGAGCTAACGTTTGGAGGAACAACCAAAAGGTGGCACAGCGGTTAGCGCCGCTGCCTCACAGTGCCAGGGACCCGGGTTCAATTCCAGCTTGGGTCACTGTCCGGTGTAGAATCTGCACGTTCTCCCCGTGTCTGCGTGGGATTCCTCCAACACTCCCACAAATGTTAGGTGAGGTGGTTAGGCGGATTGGCCATGCTACGATTGCCCCTCAGTATAGGGGGGCTAGCTAGGGTAAATACACAGGGGTTATGGGGATAGAATGGCATTGTTATGAGTGCAGGTTCCTTGGGCTGAATGGCCTCCTTCTGCACTGTAGGGATTCTATGATTCAATGAAAATATTGTCGTCCTCTCTCCAAATTAATTATAGTGGGTGCAAACTCATTCTCTCGCCTTTCCTGCAAAAAAGGTCTTCCCCGCTTCCCCTTCACCCTCTTCTTACCAGTCCCCCAGTTCCCTCCAGCGCTATGATGTGGAAATTAAAGGTCAGGGATTTTTCAGATGCACAGTCCAGCACATACTGCTGTGCTCAATCTCCTTCCCTTCAGTTTGTGAAGGAAATAACACATTTGCATATTGATGCGCACAGCACTGGGAGTATACAGCATTAATCTGTTGTTTTTATTCATTCGTGGGACATGGGCATCGCTGGCTGGCCAGCATTTATTGCCCATCCCTAGTTGCCCTTGGAGGGAAGTTTAGAGTCAACCACATTGCTGTGGCTCCGGAGTCACATGGAGGCCAGACAGGGTAAGGACGGCAGATTTCCTTCCCCAAAGGGCGTTAAGTTTTAAGTTTATTTATTATTGTCACAAGTAGGCTCACATTAACACTGCAATGAAGTTACTGTGAAAATCCCCTCGTCGCCACACTCTGGCGCCTGTTCGGGTTACACTGAGGGAGAATTGAGCACGGCCTAACCAGCACATCTTTTGGACTATGGGAGGAAACTGGAGCACCTAGAGGAAACCCACGCAGACACGGGGTGAACGTGCAGACGCCGCACAGACAGTGACCCAAGTCGGGAATTGAACCCTGGTCTCTGATGCTGTGATGCAGCAGTGACAACCACTGTGCCACCAAGATTGAGAGCAGTGAGGGCGGTGCGTGGGGGCCAGCAGAAGAGAATAAATTTGGAAATGACTGGTACTGGTCTGAACTGAGGTTCCATTTTAAGGTCTTCATTGGAGAGCGAGGAGAACGAGCACGAGAGCAAAAGGGTGGGCGAAAGGGAGAGCGAAAGGGAGAGCGAACGAGAGAGCGAACGAGAGAGCGAACGAGAGAGCGAACGAGAGAGCGAACGAGAGAGCGAACGAGAGAGCGAACGAGAGAGCGAACAAGAGAGCGAACAAGAGAGCGAACAAGAGAGCGAACAAGAGAGCGAACAAGAGAGCAAGAGAGAGAAAGAGAGTGCGTGCGCCTGTACATACTGGAGAATCCAATTCCTGGATACCATGTTCACAAAGTGGATGAACAAATGATCAGCATATTCCTGCTTCGTGCTTGGGAAACGGGCGGCCCGGAGGTGAGAAGCAACTGCGGGGGTTCAAGGAAGGTCTTTGCCAAGGAGGCGGGCAATTTTTAACAGGTTCAATCTGAACCTGGGAGAAACAGATTGCGTGTCAGTTTAACCAGCAGGGCGCACAGATGATGGATCAACACTTTATGCAGACGACAGAACACTCAGACAACAATAAAAAAAACGGTGCAGTTCTTACAACTGACCAAAGGTAGATTCTTTCAGAAAATCAATACAAGGCTGTGAACTATTGGACAAACTGGTATCGGACACACATGCTACCAGCTTCCCCAAAGACAATCCTCACCCACCACAAGATGATCTATATTTTATTTCAGAAGCAACAAACTTAATTCTGTGAATGCGCCACCCAAAAATGCGTCGACCTTCAAGTAGATGTACAGTAAAAGCAGCAAATCCCACAGCAATAACTCAATCCATTGAAAAATTATGGAAATAAGGTCATATCCAGCATGAGCAGTGAAAATCAGAGTATGATTATTTTATTACAGCGTATCTGTAAAATGCAAAAACATTCTACCGCTGATTATGTTATCAGTACAAGTGTTAAATTACATAAAAGACGTATCTGTTTCCATTAGCAGTGTTATTAGGCAGCTGTAAAAACTCTGCTGTTAAACAGCCACTCATTCAGAAAAATAATCGTAGAATAGAATCTCTACAGTGCAGAAGGAGGCCATTCAGCCCATCGGGTCTGTACCGACCACAATCCCACCCAGGCCCTATTCCCATAACCCCACACATTTCCCCTGCTAATCCCCTTACACTAAGGGGCAATTTAGCATGGCCAATGCAGCTAATCAGCACGTCTTTCGGACCGAGGGAGGAAACCGGAGCAACCGGAGGAAACCCACGCAGACACGGGGAGAACGTGCAGACTCTGCGCGGTCAGTGATCCGAGGCTGGGAATTGAATTTGGGTCCCTGGCGCTGTGAGGCAGCAGTGCTAACCTCTGTGCCACCCTGCATATAAATGCAGGTCTTTCTTTCAAAAGGCTTTTAAGGGTTACGTGGAGTAGGCAGGAAAGTGGTGTTAAGGCCACATCAGCTCAGCCATGATCTTATTGATTGGTGAAATAGCCTCGATGGGCTGAATGGCCTCTTCCTGCTCCCATTTCTTATCATAGAATCCCTACAGTACAGAAGGAGGCCATTTGGCCCATCGAGTCTGCACCGACCACAATCCCACCCATCCCTATCCCCGTAACCCCATGTATTTACCCTGCTAATCCCCTGACACTAAGGGGAAGTTTAGCATGGCCAATCCACCTAACCCATCTTTGGACTGTGGGAGGAAACAGGAACTCTCCGGAGGAAACCAAAGAGACTTAAATAAGTCAAATAAATAAAAACTGGAATGGCCAATCGTAAAAAGATTGCAATACGCCAAATTTAATGGATGCATAGTGATTAGCACTGCTGCCTCACAGCACCAGGGACCCAGGTTCGATTCCCGGTTTGGGTCACTGTCTGTGTGGAGTCTGCAAGTTCCCCCTCCCGGTGTCTGCGTGGGTTTCCTCCGGGTGCTCCGGTTTCCTCCCACAGTCCGAAAGACGTGCTGGTTAGGTGCACTGGCCGTGCTAAATTCTCCCTCAGTGTACCAAAATGTGCAGGTTAGATGGATTGGCCATGCTAAATTGCTCCTTAGTGTCCAAAGACGTGCAGGTTAGGGGGATTGGCAAGGCTAAATTCTCCCTCAGTGTACCGGCCTTTTGGCTAAGATCAAGTGTAGTGTGGATCGGATGCTGTGCTTGGTTGAGGCCATTGGGTCACATTTAAGCTTCATTTTCATATGAAGCAATTTTTAAAAGCGGCATCTCGGCCTTTTGGCTAAGATACAAATGAGATCGAGTCTTGGAGGAGGAAACCTCCCCCTCCTCCAATCAGCTTGGCTCATGTAGATCAGGCCCAAGACAGGAGTGTAGGCCCTGTCTCGTCAGCCTGGATCGGCAATGTCTCAACTCGTTGAGACTCTGAATTGGATTTGATTTGATTGAATTGGAAAAGTATTTTAAAAATTCTCCCTCAGTGTACCCGAACAGGCGCCAGAGTGTGGCAACTGGGGGATTCTCACACTAACTTCATTGCAGTGTTAATGAGAGCTGACATGTGACACCAATAAATAAACCTATAAAGTAATAGTGGATGGGGTTATGTAGCTTCCTTGAAAGCAGAACACAGCCTAATTATTTTCCTACAATTGTGACAGCGGCTCCCACTTGGGACACTGGAATATTTTGCAAATAGCCACAGAATAGCGTTCAGCATAAAATGCACTTCCAATCATCTCAGAGGCGTATTAGTGCTGACTGGGATTGGCACACAAATCTGTGTGCTAGCAAGCTCCCACACTCAGTGGAGGCAGCCCAAGAGGTTTCACTGCATGAATAAACTTACTGAAGTAGAGCACAAATCACAGGCACACTGGCAATGCTGAATGATACAATAAAGCTGGGAAGAAGGAAGCACTACGCGCAATGTCAAAGTTCATTTATCACACTTCTCATTCAGTTGGGGCAGCGCAGTGGTCAGCACTGCTGTCTCACAGCGCCAGGGACCCCGGGCTCCAGCCGCGCGCGTGTGTGTAGTCTGCACATTCTCCCGGTGTCTCTGTGGGTTTGCTCCGGTTTCCTCCCACAGTCTGAAAGATGTGCAGGTTAGGGGGATTGGCCATGCTAAATTGCCCCTTAGTATCCAAAGATGTGCAGGTTAGGGGGATTGGCCATGCTAAATTGCCCCTTAGTATCCAAAGATGTGCAGGTTAGGGGGATTGGCCATGCTAAATTGCCCCTTAGTATCCAAAGATGTGCAGGTTAGGTGGATTGGCCATGCTAAATTGCCCCTTAGTGTCCAAAGATGTGCAGGTTAGGGGGATTGGCCATGCTAAATTGCCCCTTAGTATCCAAAGATGTGCAGGTTAGGGGGATTGGCCATGCTAAATTGCCCCTTAGTATCCAAAGATTTGCAGATTAGGGGGATTGACCATGCTAAATTGCCCCTTAGTGTCCCAAAATGTGCACGTTAGGTGGATTGGCCGTGCTAAATGCATAGAGGTAGGATGAGGGAGAGGGCCTGTGTAAGATACTCTGTCAGAGAGTCAGTACAGACTCGATGGGCTAAATGGCCTTTTCTGCACCGTAGGGATTCTATGACTACCTGATTTCTGATCAGGTTAACATTTTTTAATCTGCCCGACTGCCCATGAAGGACTGCAAGATGGTTGTGACAGAAATGATAACATTGCATCAATAAAAGTCTCGGATATTTCACTTTGAAGGACAGAACATGCATTATTCCTTTGCACAATATTAGACGTCTCGGATAGGACGATTGGCAAGATACAACGTAATGAAAGGCCGGATTCTCACAGAGTCGGGCTAACTCCAGTGGCCTTTATAAATAGCGGGTGATCCTGGGATTCCCATTCCCAGTGCCTGCAATTTTTGCTGGATGAGGGTAAGGGCTCGACATTACCAATTTGGAGAAAGGAAGAGATTCTAAAGTTTAAAGCAGCAACGGAGAAGAAAATTAGGCAAATCCAACTTCCAAATGTCATTATTTTAACGTTTCTAATCGACATTGACAGTGTAAACTTCTGTAAATGACTCTTCCACATCTAAACACTTTGCGCTCAGTTTAATTGTCCGCGTCTCACCATTTCCGGGCTCTGTTACTCTTCATGTTCCTCCAGCTTCAACTCTATTCCTACTACATTTGAGTTTATTTATTATTGTCACAAGTAGGCTTACATTAACACTGCAATGAAGTTACTGTGAAAATCCCCTAGTCGCCACAATCTGGCGTCTGTTTGGGTACACTAGCACGGCCGATGCGCCTAACCAGAGCATCTTTCGGACCGTGGGCGGAAACTGGAACACTTGGAGGAAACCCACGCAGACACGGGGAGAACATGCAGACTGCAGTACATTGTAAGAACTTCATCGAGATGGTTCAGTTTCATTATTGGCGGCTTTGATTCTGTTACCAATATAAAAATTGCATGCATCTGACACATTTAATGGTGCCAGCACATCATAGAATCCCTACAGTGCAGGAGGAGGCCATTCAGCCCGTCAAGGCTCCACCGATAACAATCCCACCCAGGCCCTATCTCCATAACCCCATGTATTTACCCAGCTGATCCCCCTGACACTAAGGGGAAATTTAGCATGGCCAATCACCCTAACCTGCATATCTTTGGAGTGTGGGAGGAAACCAGAGCACCCGGAGGAAACCCACGCAGAAACGGGGAGAACGTGCAGACTCTACACAGTGGCCCAGAGAACATGCAAAGTCCACAGTCACCCTAGCCGGGAACCGAACGTGGGTCCTTGGCGCTGTGAGGCAGCAGTGCTAACCACTGTGCCACCCACTACACCGCAGTTAACAATTCTGACTGAATCCAATTAAACTGAAATTATGAAGTAATTGATGGCTTACCAGGAAGTGCAAACAGCCAACAGGTATTGGCTGTCTATTGAATGACAAAAATAGTCTTGTGGCTAACAACATTCCACTTTAAAATGCACTGTAAATTCCCCGTGGCATTTTCCACTGAAAGGCACCTGCAAGACCAGTGCGCCCTGTTGATAACAGTGCTCCGAGGTTTCCCATGTTTAGTTGGCAGCTGAGTTTAGTAACACATTAACTGCCGACAAAGTCGATGCTACTGTATACTGAGTTCATGGGGCCAATTTTCCCTGTCAGATATCCCACTGCTCCCCCCCCCCCCCCCCCTTCAGCCCCATTGGAACCCCTGGCAAGAAAAGCCAAGCTGAGGCCTATAATGTGAAGCTGATCTATAAACTGTCAGATACCACCCGATAACCGAAAAATTAACCCCACGTGCTCGCATCTGGTGACATAGCTCTGACCACCGGGTGTTACTTTGCATCATGTGTTGTCATGGTGCTGTCACAAGGAAAGTCAAATAGTGAAAAAGGTCATTTTGCTGTCCGATTTGATTTGATTTATTCTTATTCTCACACGTATTAGTATACAATGAAAAGTATCGTGAGAAGTATCCCGTCACCAGATAAAAACTACTTGGGCCCACCTATAGTGGGAAGGATTCAATTCCCGTTAGGTTCCCTTACACAAAAAGAAGTTGCCATTTTAGGGGAGGCAGTGGTACAGTGGATGGTCACTGGACCAGCAAATCCGGTGACCCGGTTCGAATCCCACCATGGCGGATGGTGAAATTTGAATTCAATTTTAAAAATCTGGAATTAAGAGTCTAATAATCTTCTTCCCTGCTGCCATCAGACTTTTGAATGAACGAATCTTATATTAAGTTGATCGTTCTCTACACCCTAGATATGACTGCAACACTGCATTCTGCACTCTCGCCTTTCCTTCTCTATGAACGGTATCCTCTGTCCGTATAGCGCGCAAAAAACAATACTTTTCACTGTATACTAATACATTTTTAATGTATTAATACAATTAATACATGTGACAATAATAAATCAAATCAAATTTGGGGTGGCACAGCGGTTAGCACTGCTGCCTCACAGTGCCAGGGACCCCGGTTTGATTCCCGGCTTGGGTCACTGTCTGTGTGGAGGTTGTACGTTCTCCCCATGTCTGCGTGGGTTTCCTCCGGGTGCTCCTGTTTCCTCCCACAGTCCAAAGATGTGTGGGTTAGGTGGATTGGCCATGCTAAATTGCCCCTTAGTGTCAGGGGGACTACCTTAGGGTAAATGCATGGGGCTATGGGGATAGGGCCTGGGAGGGATTGTGGTCGGTGCAGACTCGATGGGCCAAATGACCTCCTTCTGCACTGTAGGATTCTGTGATTCAAATGATCACCGTGAAACCATTGTCAATTGTCGCAAAAACACATCTGGTTCAACTCATATCCTTTAGGGAAGGAAATCTGCCGTCCTTACCTGGTCTGGCCTGCATGTGACTCCAGAGCCACAGCAATGGGGTCAACTCTCAAATGCCCACTGGAATGGAGGGCAGTTAGGGATGGGCAAGAAATGCTGGCCCAGCCAGCGACGCCTACATCCCATAAAAATGAATTTAAAAAATTTTGACTCCAACTTTCAGAACTCCAGGATATGCTAATGAAGTACTTTTGAAGTGTGGGCATTGTTGCAAATGTAGGAAGCTCGGCTGCCAATCTGCATATAACAAGCGGCAATGTTATAATGACCTGATCTATGTCAGCGATGTTGTTGGAAGGGCAAATATTGGCCTGGCGACCAGAAAATAACTACCTGTCTCTTCTCCAAAAAGTGGGATCCTTTATGCCCATCTGACGGGGTGAGGTGAATGATTCATGCAAAAGGTTACACCTTAGACAGTGCAGCACTCCTGCAGTCGAGCATTAATCTGCATTATTTGCTCAAGTTATGGGTGGCCCGGTGGCACAGTGGTTAACACTGCTGCCTCACAGCGCCAGGGACCTGGGTTCAATTCCGGCCTGTCTGTGTGGAGTTACACTTTCTCCCCATGTCTGCGTGGGTTTCCTCCGGGTGCTCCGGTTTCCTCCCACAGTCCAATGAGGGGGTTAGGTGGATTGTCCATGCTAAATTGACCCTAGTGTCAGGGGATTAGCAGGGTAAATATGTGGGGTTATGGGAATTGGGCCTGGGTGGGATTGTGGTCGGTGCAGACCTGATGGACCACATGGCCTCCTTGCGCACTGTAGGGATTCTATGATTCTAAGTCCCTGGAGTGAGAGTTGAAGCTACGACCTTTGGACCCAGAGGCAGGGCTGATACTTGGCAGTTTCTTTCCTTCAAAAAGTTACACAGAATCCAATAAAAAGTCTTGGCCTATTGATTCGAACTGATGCACCAGCAACTGAGGCCAGAACTGGAGTACTGTGTTCAGTTTTGGTCGCCTTGTTGAAGGAAAGATGTGGAGAGAGCGCGATTTACAAGGATGTTGCCAGGACTTAAGGGACTGAGTTATAGGGAGAGATTGGAGAGGCTAGGACTTTTTTCGTTAGAGCATAGACTGAAGGGTGATCTTATAGATGTGTATATGATCGTGAAAGGCATGGGTAGGGTGAATGCACTCCGTCTTTTTCCCAGGGTTGGGAAAATCGAGAACTAGAGGACATAGGTTTAAGTTAAGAGGGGAAAGAATTAATAGGAAACAGAGGAGCAACTTTTTTTACACAGAGGGTGGTACATATGTGGAATGAGCTGCTGGAAGAAATGGTTGAGGCAGGGACATTGACATTGGATAGGGGCAGCTGTATACCCAACTTCATGTCACTCGATAGCAAGAGGGAACTCAACCGCTGAAAGCTAATTATTACAAGGTGCCTGGTTCCTTCTGCTGTATCTCATTTTTTTTGGTGAGTCACATCGATGTCTAAACTAAACCACGCAAAACATGGGGTCAGCTGACTGATTGAGGGGAGGCGGTGGCGTAGTGGTATTGTTACAAGACTAGTAATCCTGAAACCCAGGGTAATACTCTGGGGACCCAGGTTCGAATCCCACCACGGCAGATAGTGAAATTTGAATTCAACAAAAAAAAAATCTGGAATTAAGAATCTACTGATGACCATGAAACCATTGTTGGAAAATAAATAAACGTGAAAGTTAAACTTTCAGGAGATGATGATCCCTGAAACCTTCCCAGACACAGGGGTTGACCTATGGGCCAAGGATAAAAATGCTTCAGGTTTGTAAAATCTCTCATTTTACCCCTTGGGGAGTTCAGGAATCACTCCAGTATATCGACCACACTGTCACGAAGGCTAAAATATCTTCCCTCCATTGCTCACAGTACTCCAACTATGGTCTGTGCAGGACTTTCCATAGTTGTAGTATGTTTTCTACCCCCTTGCATTCTGGTTTTCTGGATATAAAGTTTATTTTATTTATTAGTGTCACAAGTAGGCTTACATTAACAGTGCAATGAAGTTACTGTGAAAATACCCTAGTCGCCACACTCCGGCGCCTGTTCGGGTACACTGAGGGAGAATTTAGCACCTAACCAGCACATCCTTCAGACTGTGGGAGGAAACCAGAGCACCCGGAGGAAACCCACGCAGACACGGGGAGAACGTGCAGACTCCGCACAGACAGTGACCTGAGGCCGGAATTGAACCCGGGTCCCTGGCACTGTGAGGCAGCAGTGCTAACAAGTGCTGAACGAGGCTTCATTAGCCTTTTTGGTTTTGTCTTTTCTACACTTGTCCCCAACAGATTAATTGGGCCTCGGCTGCTTCTGGCTATTCACCATTTAGAACATACTCTGATCTATAATTTTAGATCCAAGGTGGATGACTAAAGTAAGATAAGCACATACATCAAGAAAACAGGGGAGTAAACGACTTAAACATCCACTTGTTTCATCAGTGGGGTAGAGGGAACTTAAAGGATTTTTTTAAAAATTCATTTTATGGGACATGGGTGTCGCTGGTTGGGCCAGCATTTATTGCCCATTCCTAGTTGCCCGAGGGCAGTTGAGAGTCAACCATATTGCTGTGGCTCTGGAGTCATGTGTCGTCCAGACCAAATAAGGGCAGCAGATTTTCTTCCCTAAAAGGCATTAGTGAACCAGATGGGTTTTTCTAACAAATCATAGAATCCGTACAGTGCAGAAGGAGGCAATTCAGCCCATCGAGTCTGCACCGACCACAATCCCACCTAGCCCCTATCACAGTAACCCCATGTATTTACCCTTCTAATCCCGACACTAAGGGGCAATTTAGCAAGGCCAATCCACCTGACCCACACGTCTTTGGACTGTGGGAGGAAACCGGCAATCAGCAATGGTTTCATGGTCATCATTAGACTTTTAATTCCAGATTTTTAATGAACTTAAATTTTACCACCTGCCGTGGTGAGACTTGAACCTGGGTCACTGGATCCTGTCTTGGGTCTCTGGATTACGAGTCCAATGACAATACCACTTTGCCACTGCCACCCTTGCAACCACATGCCAAGGCTTCTTCGGCAGTACCTAGAAACCTCATGCCACCTAGAGGCACCAAAGCAACAAAGCCATGGGAACACCAACACAAACATTTTCTCTCTGAGCCAATCACCCCCTGGACCCAAGAATACAATCGCCATTCTTTCCACCATTGTTGCAAGAACTTCCTGGAAGGACCGATCCAACAGTATTGTGGGAGCCCCTTCACCCCGCATGTTTCAGCAGTCCCACCCTCATTTTTATTTTATTCCTTCATGGGATGTGGGGGCATCGCTGACAAGGCCAGCATCTGCTGCCCAACCCCTAAATAGCTAAATGGCTTCCCAGGCCATTTCAGAGGGCAGTTAAAGAGTCAACCACATTGTGGTGGGTCAGGAGTCACATCATTTGATTTGATTTATTGTCACATGTATTAATGTACAGTGAAAAGTATTGTTTCTTGTGCGCTATACCGACAAAGCATACCATTCATAGAGAGGGAAAGGAGAGAGTGTAGAATCCAAAAGAGAAAACGCTGGAAAACCTCAGCAGGTCTGGCAACATCTGTAAGGGAAGAAAAGAGCTGACATTTCAAGTCCAGGTGACCCTTTGTCAAAGCTTTGACAAAGGGTCATCTGGATTCGAAACATCAGCTCTTTTCTCTCCTTACAGATGCTGCCAGACCTGCTGAGATTTTCCAGCGTTTTCTCTTTTGGTTTCAGATTCCAGCATCCGCAGTAATTTGCTTTTATTAGAAAGTGCAGAATGTGTTACAGTCATAGCTAGGGTGGAGAGAACGATCCCTTAATATATGGTTGGCCCATTCAAAAATCTGATGACAGCAGGGAAGAAGCTGTTCTTGAATCAGTTGGTATGCGAACTCAGACTTTTGTATCTTTTTCCCGACAGAAGAAGGCGGAAGAGAGAATGACCGGGGTGTGTGGGGTCCTTGATTATGCTGGCTGCTTTGCCGAGGCAGTGGGAAGTGTAGACAGTGTCAATGGATGGGAAGCCACTTGTAGGCCAGACCAGGTAAGGTTGTCAATCCTCCTTCCCATAAGGACTTTAGTGATGGGTTTTTATGACAATCAATGACAGTTTCATGGGCACCATTACTGAGACAAGCTTTCAACTCCAGATTCTTATTGTTAATTAATTGAATTTAACTTCCACCAGCTGCTAGAGTGGGATCTTTTCCCAGAGGATGAACCTGGGCCTCTGCTTTAGTCCAGTGCTACACCACTGTCTCCCTTACTCACTATCTGCCCATCCATGATTATCCTCATCTTCCCGTAGGTGATGGGCAATAAATGATGGATTTGCCAGTTACATCCTCATCCCAAAAACGGATTTAAGAAAGTTAGAACATAAGAACTAGGAGCAGGAGTAGGCCATCTGGCCCCTTGAGCCTGCTCCGCCATTCAATAAGATCATGGCTGATCTTTTTGTGGACTCAGCTCTACTTACCCGCCCGCTCACCATAACCTTTAATTCCTTTACTGTTCAAAAATCTATCCATCCTTGCCTTACAAACATTCAACGAGGTAGACTCAACTGCTTCACTGGGCAGGGAATTCCACAGATTCACAACCCTTTGTGTGGTGAAGTTCCTCCTCAACTCAGTCCTAAATCTGCTCCCCCTTACTTTGAGGCCATGGCCCCTAGTTCTAGTTTCACCCGCCAGTGGAAACAACCTCCCTGCTTCTATCTTATCTATTCCCTTCATAATCTTATATGTTTCTATAAGATCTCCCCTCATTCGGCTGAATTCCAATGAATATACTCCCAGTCTACTCAGTCTCTCCTCATAAGCCAATCCTCTCAACTCCGGAATCAACCTAGTGAATCTCCTCTGCACCCCCTCCAGTGCCAGTATATCCTTTCTCAAGTAAGGAGACCAAAACTGTACACAGTATTCCAGTTGATCCAGAAGTTGATCCTCTGAGAGGCAGCAAGTCTCGGAAAAAAACTACTCCAGACCAGTCAGTAAGTCCAAGCTCATTTAAACAGTGTGCTGCATAAGCCATCAACACTCTGCAAGAAAAATGGACAGCTTGGACTGAGAACACTTGACAGATACATGAATAGACAGGGAATAGAGAGATACAAACCACATCAAAGCAAAAGGTCTTCAGTTTAGAAAGACGTCATGTGTTAGTGCAGGTTTGGTGGGCCGAAGGGCCTGTTCTTGCGCTGTACAGTTCTTTGGACCCAGATAATGTGTAAACAATTCAGTCATAGGTATGCTACCTAAGGGATAGTGGCCATAAAATTCATCAAGTATGGTGCAGTAGTCAAAGGTTTGAGTCACTGGTCTAGTAACCGAAAAGGCGGGACATATACCAACCTCCCATCCATTGACTCTGTCTACACTTCCCGCTGCCTCGGAAAAGCAGCCAGCATAATCAAGGACCCCATGCACCCCGGACATTCTCTCTTCAGCCTTCTTCCGTTGAGAAAAAGATACAAAAGTCTGAAAACACGTGCCAACCGACTCAAGAACAGCTTCTTCCCTGCTGCCATCAGACTTTTGAATGGGCCTACCTCACGTGAAGTTGATCTTTCTCTACACCCTAGCTATGACTGTAACACTACATTCTGCACCATCTCTTTTCCTTCTCTATGAATGGCATGCTTTGTCTGTAAAGCTTGCAAGAAACAATACTTTTCACTGTATACTAATACATGTGACAATAATAAATCAAATCAATATGTTCCAAATATGGCAGACTCAAATCTCATTGTGGTTCTTTGATAATTTGACTTCAGTTCAAAAAATAAACTCAGGAATAAAAAGCTGGTCAGTTAGAAAGTATACATTAAGTATACTTCGGGATGGCACAGTGGTTAGCACTGCTGCCTCACAGCGCCAGGGACCCGGGTTTGATTCCCAGCTTGGGTCACTATCTGTGCGGAGTCTGCACGTTCTCCCTGTGTCTGCGTGGGTTTCCTCCGGGTGCTCCGGTCTCCTCCCACAGTCCAAAGATATGCGGGTTAGGTTGATTGGCCGTGCTAAATTGTCACTTATTGTCAGAGAGATTAGCAGGGTAAATACATGGGGTGACAGGGATAGGGCCTGGGTGGGATTGTGGTCGGTGCAAACTCAATGGGCTGAATGGCCTCCTTCTTCACTGTTCTATGGATTCTATTCTGAGCCATCAAATTGGCGTGAAATAAAAAAGCTAACTGGTGCACCAATATCCACTGAGGGTTGATTATTTCCTCAAGGTATTCACTAGGGAAGACATAAACAGCAAGACCCTACCTCGATAAGAACAGCAAGGCACAATTCAAACCTTCAACAAAAATGAGGCACGGTGATGGGTTTAAGACAAAATCAATCCCCTGACACAGCCCAAGTACCAACCCATTAATCTTACTTCAATTCCACGTTGAAGTAATGGAATTGGTTACCAGTCGTAAATTTGAGGATTATCTTTCCAATAATCTATCAAAGAATGTCAACACTGCTTTCGACACAGGAGATCCGACCCGATCCATCTCTTGGACTTCTTGGAGCATGTAACAATTTTAGTCATCTGCAGTAAATCCGCCCTTGAGTACATTCCGGAAGACGTGTGGAGACTGTACAAGACATTGATAAGACCACACTTGAAGTACCGCGCACAATTCTGGTCGCCTTGCTATAGGAAGATGTTATTAAACTGGAAAGGGGTGCAAAAACGATTTACAAGCATGTTACTGGGACTGGAAGGTTTGAATTAAAAGAAAAGGCTGGATAGGCTGGGACTTTTTTCCCCTGGAGCATAGGAGGATGAGGGGTGACCTTATTGAGGTTTATAAAATCCATGAGGGGCATAGATAAGGTGAATAGCCAAGGTCCTTTCCCCCAGGGTAGTGGAGTCAAAAACTAGAGGGCATAGGTTTAAGGTGAGAGGGGAAAGATTGAAAAAGGACTGGAGGGGCAAATGTTTCACACAGAGGTTGGTGTGTATATGGAATGAGTTGCCAGATGGGGTAGAGGCGGGTACAGTAGCACAGTGGTTAGCAATGCTGCCTCACAGCATCACACACCCAGGGTTTGATTCCCGGCTTGGGTCACCGTCTGTGCGGAGTCTGCATGTTCTCCCCGTGTCTGCGTGGATTTCCTCCGGGTGCTCCGGTTTCCTCCCACAGTCCAAAGATGTGCAGGTTCGGTGGATTGACCATGCTGAATTGCCCCTGAGTGTCAGGGGAGCTAGCTAGGGTAAATGCGTGGGATTGTGGGGATAGGACCTGGGTGGGATTGTGGTCAGTGCAGACCTAATGGGCCGAATGGCCCCCTTCTGCACTGTAGGATTCTAATTACAACATTTAAAAGACATTTGGACAGGTACATGGATGGGACAGGTGTAACAAAACGCAGGCAACTGGGGCTAGTTCAGTTTAGGAAACCTGGTCGGCATGGATGAGTTGGGCCTAAGGGCCTGTATCCATACTGTATATCTCTATGACTCCAAGTTCCATACAAAAATGATTGGTTCAAATCCGACGAGAGCACATCACCCAGGCTAATCTTCAATGCGGTACTCGGGGAAGAGCTATATTTTGGGATGAGGCGCTAAGCTGGGATCCCATGGTGAACATTTCATTATGCATCCACATCACTAAAAGATAGATCCTCTCCTCACTTATCCCGCGGCTGCTGGTGGGATTTTGCTGTATGCCAATGGACTGTATCTAAAGTGGACTACTGTCTATTCCTCTATTGCAGGAGTGACTGCACTCCCAAAGTACTTAATTGGCCGTAAAGTGCTTGGGGAACTCTGGAGGTCGTGAAAGGTGCTATGCAAGGAACATCTTGCAGTTATAAGATTTTGGATTATACCAAAAGTTGAATTTACTTCAAGATAGGACACGTTATTGTGAGAAGAACAAGATGGCGTCTGTTACCGTGAGCAGAAACTCACTGCTATAAGTGACAAATACTCAACTCATTCATCACAAACTTCTCTGTTATTTCAACAAGAGGATGAAGTTTAATGATTAATGTCATAAGTAGGCTTACATTAACACCGCAATGAAGTTACTGTGAAAATCCCCTAGTCGTCACACTCCGGCGCCTGTTCGGGTACACTGAGGGAGAATTTAGCACGGCCAATGCACCTAACCTGCATGTCTTTCGGACTGTGGGAGGAAACCAGAGCACCCAGAGGAAACCCACGCAGACACGGGGAGAATGTGCAGACAGTGACTCAAGCCGGGAAGCAAATCCGGGTCCCTGGCGCTATGAGGCAGTCGTGCTAACCATTGTGCCACCCTGAGTTAACCAAACTAAAACAGACGGGCTAATATATTAGCAAAATAACACAGGGATGCAAATGATCAACATAAAAGCGGTATTTTGCGGACGTTGGAAATACTCAGCAGGTATGGCAGCATCACTGGATAAAGCAACAAGAATGTGTGTTTTCAGGACATCAGAAGTGGGAGATGTTAGAGGTGTATAAGGTTTTGAGCGAGGGGTGGATGGGACAAGGACAATAAAAGTCGGTAAGTGATAGGATGGACGACAGGACAGACGGCATAACAGAAGAGTCAAGTCTTCCAGGAACAAAGGGAGTGGTGATGGGGAGAGAAACAAAAGGTGCGCTTGGTTCAAGCCCAAAATAAAGAGAAAAAAAAACAAAACATGCAAAGAAAAGGAAACAAAATGGCACACAGATTGTGATCTGAAATTGTTGAACTCAGCATTGAGTCTGGAAGGTTGCAAGTTGCACAATCGAAAGACAAAGGGGCGCGATATTACGGCCTCGCTCATCCCGAGACCATAGAATCCCGCCCGAGGTCAACAGACCTTTCCATGGTGCGCCCCTCGCCCACTCCGATTCCCGTGGCGAGCGGGGCGGTAAAATTCCAGCCAAGGTATTTTTCTATTCATTCGTAGGAAATGTGCGTCGGCGGCTGGCCAGCATTTATCGCCCATCGCGAGTTGCCAGAGGGCGGTTGAGAGTCAACCACATTGCTGAGGCTCTGGACTCGCATGTAGGCCAGACCGGGTAAAGATGGCAGATTTCCTTCCCTAAAGGGACAATAGCGAACCAGATGGGTTTTTAATGACAATTGACAATGGTCTCACTTTATGACATGACGTGGAGATGCTGGCGTTGGACTAGGGTAAGCACAGTAAGAAGTCTCACAACACCCAGGTTAAAGTCCAACAGGTTTATTTGGAACAAGAGCTTTTGCAGCACTGTCCCTTCATCAGGTGAGTGAGGATTGTCATTTTATGACAATTGAAAATGGTCACTAGATTCTTAGTGCCAGATTTTTTAAAATTGAATTCAAATTCCACCACTTGCCATGGTGGGATTCGAACCAGGGTCCCCAGGACATTAGCTGAGCTTCTGGATTAATAGTCTAGCGATAGTACCACTGGGCCGTCACCTCCATTCTGTCACGCTTCAGTGCAGCAGGCCGAGGGGAGAAATATCAGCGGGGGATCAAGCAAGGTGGAGAATTAAAATGGCAGACCACCAGAAGCTTGGAGGTCATGCTTGCGGACGGAGCGGACATGTTCCACAAAGCGGTTGCCCAATATGTATTTGGTCTCCGCCATGGAGAGGAGACCACATTACAAGCAGCGAATACAACAGACTGGACAGTTGAAATTGATCCCTTAAGTAAATCCTAAGCTTAAGATCTTGAAAATTCCTATACAGCAAAATTGATTTATTTTTCAAAAGTCAGCTTGAATACTACAAAGAATTTATCATCTATGAATCAATTGTCTGGATAGATTTGACACATTCAGATAAATAAGGCCAACGTGATGTTTTAATTAGTTCCTTGTGTTTTATATCTCATGTATAAAACCTTTACACCCAATCTCTGGTTTACCCAATGTGCAATTTATTTTAAAATCTTTCCCCCTCCAGGGTTTGACAATTTATATAAAATTTGTATATATTAATAGTAACATTTCTGCAATGGTCCTATAGCACACCAGAAAGACATTTTTGCAACAAATCCTTGAGGGGAGGCATTGAAGGTTAGGATCAGTAGGGTAATTGGAAACACTAGCTCCTGTTACTTCAACCAACTTTTTATAGTTCTCAGCTGTGAGCAATAAAAGACAATTATGAAACCATAGGTTGAAGATGACTGAAGGAATAATCAGTTCAGCTTCCCGAGGGAAAATGCCAGTTAATAAAAATGAAGGTAACTTCACATCTTTCAGCTTAAGATGAATTTCAACCCAAAGACATAGCTCGACAATACGAAAGGCGATCCACGGACCCTCGACACCACACGCACGCGATGCATAAACTATGCTGAACGCATTTAAATATTTAACCAGACTTTGCCAGAAATTACGTGAGTCAATAAGACGTTAGCAACACAGCAGCTGGACTCAAAGTCCATCCACTTACAGTTGATATCACTGGTAAACAAAGTTTATGGGTGCGACTTTAAGGCCTTGTTCATCTCAAAACCGTTAAAATCCTGCCCGGGGTCAACGGAACTACCCATTGTCTGCCCGTCGCCCGCTCCGATTCCCGTGGTGGGCGGGGTGGTAAAATTCCGGCGTATATATCTGAAAACCATTTTGTCTGTCTACTGGGCGGCACAGTGGTTAGTACTGCTGCCTCTCAGCGCCAGGGACCCGGGTTTGATTCCCGGCTTGAGTTACTGTTTGTGCGGAGTCTGCATGTTCTCCCCGTGTCTGCGTGGGTTTCCTCCGGGTGCTCCGGTTTCCTCCCACAGTCCGAAAGACGTGCTGATTGGCCAATGCTAAATTCTCCCTCAGTGTACCCGAACAGGCGCCAGAGTGTGGCGACTGGGGGATTTTCACAGTAACTTCATTGCGGTGTTAATGTGAGCTCACTTGTGACACTAATAAATAAGCTTTAAAACTGGACAATGTGAGGGGATTAGGATGTATGATGTTGTACGCAGGTCTTACAGTAAAAGGTAGGTCATCATTTCTTTTCATTATTCCACTATTTCCACACCCTCCCTTCCTGTCAATAAGAGCACAACAACAATCAAATACAGAGGGGCCCATAAAACCAACTGCCAATTGCTAATTGGTGCTGCAAATGTAGGCAACACTGTTTAGTAATGGCATGGGAAACCTTCCATGTGGCAGCCTTGCATAATGCCATCAAGTGGAAGCTGATTGGGAGGGTGTCCAAACATCTGTGGCGTTAAGTGGAGTGAACTTTTAATCTATTCCCCTCGGCGTCTTCTTGTAACCTGCTAACAATGCACAATGCATTCCAAAACCCCGCTCAACACCCAATTCTTGTCTGCCAGCTTGTCCAATGAAGTCAGCGTCCAGATCAGCCACTGGATGTGAACGGTGCCCTTCAACATTGACCTTTTGGGTCAATTGTGGAGGCAAGATGTCACCTTTCCTTCTCCACCAGAACAAGTTGGGCTACATGGTGCTTTCCTGCCTTGCACGCATACCTTTCCTCTTTTTATTCATTCGTGGGACACGGGTGTCGCTGGCTGGGCCAGCATTTATTGCCCAGCCCTAGTTTCCTGAGGGCAGTTGAGAGTCAACCACATTGCTGTGGATCTGGAGTCACATGTAGGCCAGACCGGGTAAGGACGGCAGATTTCCTTCCCTAAAAGGACATTAGTGAACTAGATGGGTTTTTTCCAAATCGACAATGGTTTCATGGTCATCAGTAGCTTCTTAATTCCAGACATTTTTTTTTATTCAATTCAAATCCCACCATCTGGCGTGGCGGGATTCGAACCCGGGTCCCCAAATCATTAGCTGAGTTTCTGGATTAATAGTCTAGTGATAATACCACTAGGCCATCGCTTCTTGTCAGGAGTCCAGCGTCAGTAAGTGCAAAATACACCTTGTTGCCAAATGTACTTTCACTGCCGGTGGCATGGTGGCACAGTGGTTAGCACTGCTGCCTCACAGCACCAGGGACCTGGGTTCGATTCCTGGCTTGGGTCACTGTCTGTGTGGAGTCTGCACATTCCCCCCATGTCTGCGTGGGTTTCCTCCGGGTGTACCGGTTTCCTCCCACAGTCCGAAAGATGTGCTGGTTAGATGCATTGGCCATGCTAAATTCTCCCTCAGTGTACCCAAACAGGCAAGGAGTGTGGTGACTAGGGGATTTGCACAGTAACTTCATTGCAGTGTAAGCCTACTTGTGACATTAATAAATAAACTTTAAACTTTGTCAGGTTGTGCTCATGTATTCTCCCAACTCCATCGCAATATGCCCAAAATTAGAATCATAGAATCCCTACAGTGCAGAAGGTGGCCATTCGGCCCATCGAGTCTGCACCAACCACAATACTCTGCCACTCCCCCTGACCCTAAGGGTCAATTTAGCATGGCCAATCCACCGAACCTGCACATCTTTGGACTGTGGGAGGAAACCGGAGCTCCCGGAGGAAACCCACGCAGACATGGGGAGAAGTTGCAAACTCCACCCAGACAGTAACCCGTGGCCGGAATTGAACCCAGGTCCCTGGAGCTGTGAGGCAGCAGTGCTAACCACTGTGCCACCCAAAATGGTCTGAAATCAATGTAAATGATCTGGACCCCAGGGAGAAAGCCAAATGGACACCACATAGTGCCTCCTGAAGACAGAAAATGAACGTTTCAACTCAATTAAATACCATTTATCCAACATGGGCACAGCAAGTGTCAGAACCTTCGGCACAGAGAAGCTTTTCAATTTTTAATGCGACTTCCACATCGACCATAAAAATCCATCAAAAGAAACGGAAAATACAGCGCAGGTCTGAGAGAGATTTTTGTTTAAGTGCCCTAAAGGTTCAATAAAACACCAGAAGGCCAACTTTCCTCGCTGCCACTGAGCACGAGAATCTACTCGCAAGGTGAATAGAGCCTCCTAACAGAACGCAATTAACTGATACCCGCCCTAGAGTCAGAAGTGTGGCCTTTTTGTGGGGTAGGGATTGATTTGGGTGGATGGTTTGACAAAAGGTTGCAAAAGAATGAGGAGGCTTTGGCAACTGTAACTGCACAAATAACTAAAAAACAACCCTTCAGATGAAGCTTATTCGTAGGCACAGATTTACTTTTCCAATTCAATCAAATCAAGTCCAATTCAGAGTCTCAACAAGTTGAGACATTTCCGATCCAGGCTGACAAGACAGGGCCTTCACACCTGTCTTGGGCTTGATCTACATGAGCCAAGCTGATTGGAGGAGGGGGAGGTTTCCTCCTCCAAGGCTTGATCTCATTTGCATCTTAGCCAAAAGGCCGAGATGCGTAGGCACAGATTTTTTTTTTAGGCACAGATGTGGAACAAACTCCACAGACCAACATACCTCGAATTTTATTGCATTTATTGTCCGTCACCAAGAGTGTTTAAGAATCAACCACATTGCTGTGGATCTGGAGTCACATGTAAGGAAAGGGTAAGGAAAACCGATTCCCTTCCCTACGGGACCAGATGGGTGAACCAGATGGATTTTTACAACAATCAATGATGGTTTCATGGTCATCATTATACTTTTCGTACCAGATTTTTGTTGAATTCAAATTTTACCATCTGCCGTGGTGGGATTCGAACCTGTGTCATAGAAATCATAGAAACCCTACAGTGCAGAAGGAGGCCATTCGGCCCATCGAGTCTGCACCGACCACAATCCCACCCAGGCCCCACCCCCACATATTTTACCCGCTAATCCCTCTAACCTACGCATCCCAGGACTCTAAGGGGCAATATTCTAACCTGGCCAATCAACCTAACCCGCACATCTTTGGACTGTGGGAGGAAACCGGAGCACCCGGAGGAAACCCACGCAGACACGAGGAGAATGTGCAAACTCCACACAGACAGTGACCCGAGCCGGGAATCGAATCCGGGACCCTGGAGCTGTGAAGCAGCAGTGCTAACCACTGTGCTACCGTGCCGTCCCCAGAGGAATATCCTGGATCACTAGCCCAGTGACAATACCACTACGCCACCGCCTCCTCTGTGCATGCAATTGTTGGAATTTTTTTTCATTTTGTAAATGCAACAGAAAAGCAGTCCCAGGTGGATAAAAAGCAAGTCTCCATAAGATGCCATAAAATTAACTACAAAACAATGAAACTCAAGCCATGTTGCCTCCAAAATATTGGTGTATATTTACCACCTATCAGAACAGGTTAATAGGCAAGAAACACACAAGTTCCCCGATTCTATGCAAGCTCAGTATCAGAATCCTACAGTGCAGAAGGAGGCCATTCAGCCCATCGAGTCTGCACCGACCACGATCCTACCCATGCCCTATCCCGATAACCCCATGCATTTACCCTAGCTAGTCCCCCAGACATTAAGGGGCAATTTAGCATGGCCAATCCTCCTAGCCCGCACATCTTTGGACTGTGGGAGGAAACCTCCCTCAGAGCTAACCTACCTCAGAGGTGGTGCAGTGCAGAATTACCAGGATGATATTGGGTTAAGGTATGAGAGCAGGTTGCGAAGTCAAGGCTTGTAATCGCTTGATCGAAAAGATTAAAACAGTGATCCAATTGAAATGTTTAAGATGATAAAAGGATTTGATGGGATTGCGGGACTGAGAGAGAAATTATTTCCTTTGATGGGAGAGTCCAGAAAAAGGGCGTGTAAACTTTAAAATTGGACTAAGGCCATTCAGTGTTGATAGAACATAGAACAGCACAAGAACAGGCCCTTCGGCCCATAATGTTGTGCTGAACATGATGCCAAATTAAACTCGCCCCATCTGCCTTTGGTCCATATCCCTCTATTCCTCGCATATTCATGTGCTTATCTAAATGCCCCTATTGTATCTGCCCGCACCACCACACCTGGCAGCGTGCTTTTGTCAGGAGGTAGTCCTTCACACAAAGGATAGTGGAGATCTGGAACTTACTTTCCCTGCTGCTCCTTCCTCACACCCGGAAAATGGTTGTGGCTACGAGCCAGTTGAAAATTTTGAAAGGGGCGCTGACGGGGCTGCAGAACCATAGCAGGTCGAGGGAGGTCAGGTACGGACAGGCTGTGATCCAATTGCACAGTGGAATGAGCTCCAGGGGCCTACTCCTGCTCCTATGTCAAAGCAGATTTGTACCTCTTTTTCCAAAAGATATTTGGCTTGCGGCTTATTTGTGCTGTCTTTACTCTTGGATATTGCTGCAAATGACTTTGCACGTACATTTGCGTCGTTCACGAGTTACGTGTTCCGGCACGGTGGCACAGTGGTCAGCACTGCTGACTCAGCGCCAGGGACCTGAGTTCGATTCCTGGCTTGGGTGACTGTCTGTGTGGAGTTTGCAAGTTCTCCCCTTGTCTGCGTGGGTTTCCTCCCACAGTCCGAAAGACATGCTGGCTAGGTGGATTGGCCGTGCTAAATTGCCCCTTGGTGTCCAAAGATGTGCTGGTTAGATGGACTGGCCATGCTAAATTGCCCTTAGTGTCCAAAGACATGCAGGTTATGTGGATTAGCCATGGTAAATGTGGGCGATTAAGGGGATAGGGTGGGGAGAGAGTCGGTGCAGACTTGATGGGCTGAAGGGCCTCCCTCTGCACTGTAGGGATTCTATGATTCAAATCTATCTTTGCTGTGATGCAATGTCGTGCATCACCACCATCGTCAGTTTACCAGCCATCGAACAGGGATCAGATGCTCTGCTCCTCTAACACTTGCTCGAGTGAAGGCTCTGTGTCATGGCTTGATTTCTGACTCACCTTCGGTTCTGACCAATGGCTGTTTCCCCTCTCTCTCCCTTTCACATCACCGACAATTGGTTTAAGCTCTTTTTGAGCTTCTGCTCCATTCTGCCACGCCTCTTAAAAGTGTTCAAGTGTTGCAAATTTCCAGTTCCCTCCTTGAGCTAGAACCCTACAAACAAGGCCCAAATCAAGCAATGAAATGATGATAATTCAGCAGCCGTTGGAGAATGGCAAATTACCCTTCAGTCGAGCCTTGTGTTCAATTTCAGCCATTTGTGACTAAACTGCGGCCTTTATTGAAAACCTCCACTAATAAATTCAAGGCAACACATTTGCAAGGGCACTGCTGGTGATAAAAACGGAAATTATTAGTCCCCTGATCTCCAAAACTTATTTTGCTCATAAAACACATGAAACATTAATCTGATCAAGATTTCTTTGTGCTCAGGCCCCAGCGCAACTGATGTAATAACTTGCCTCGTTTCATTTTATGTTTAGAATCTGCAAAACTAATGTCCTGGATAGAAACGGAACCTGCGGGTCAGAAGGTAGTCTCAGAAAAATGGTGAAGGCCATTCAGTCTTCAACTCACCCTTCAGCCAGAGCAATGATGACATCGCCAGCGAGAAGCATTGGGAACAACCTGCCTTGGTCCCTCCACGCCGGCGCTACAGTTAGGACAGCCCACCAATGCCTCTACTTCCTCAGGAGGCTAAGGAAATTCAGCATTTCTGCTACAGCTCTCACCAATATTTACATTAAAAAACATCCTTTCTGGTCACATCACAGCTTCGTATGGGCTCCTGCTTTGTCCAAGACCACAAGAAACAATAAACGGTCGTGAATGTAGCCCAGTCCATCACGCAAACCAGCCTCCCATCCACTGACTCTGTCTACACTTCCCGCTTCCTCGAAAAAGCAGCCAGCACAATCAAGGACCCCACGCACCCCGGACATACTCTCTTCCATCATCTTCCGTCGGGAAAAAGTCTGAGGACACGTACCAACCGACTCAAGAACAGTTTCTTCCCTGCTGCCATCAGACTTTTGAATGGACCTACCTCATATTAAATTGATCTTTCTCCACACCCCAACTTCTTTTTTATTCATTCGTCAGACATGGGTGTCGCTGGTTGGCCAGCATTTATTGCCCATCCCTAGTTGCCCTTGGAGGGCAGTTGAGAGTCAACCACATTGCTGTGGCTCTGGAGTCACATGTCGGCCAGACCGGGTAAGGACGACAAATTTCCTTCCCTAAAGGACATTAGTGAACCAGATGGGTTTTTCCAACAATCGGCAATGGTTTCATGGCCATTAGTAGATTCTTAATTCCAGATATTTTTGATTGAGTTCAAATTCCACCATCTGCCATGGCGGGATTCGAACCCGGGTCCCCAGAACATTAGCTGAGTTTCTGGATTAATAGTCTAGCGATGATACCATGAGGCCATCGCCTCCCAAGTCTATTTCGACGCCATTATCCTAAGAATGTCCTGGTGCAGGAAATATTCGCTGATGCAGATGTGGCTATATATGAGGGACAATATATTTCTGAATCGCTCAAAAATCTTTGAAACAATCAACCAAACCAACAAATCCAACCAGTAGCAATGCTGCACTTGGAAAAGTGAGTGGAAAAGCTTACTGTCACCCTTAGCTTCGTCCGATCCAATGCTGTTCGCAAAAAAGAATTCATCATGGCTTTAAGCTCAGTTATTTTCTAATATTTCTACTTGGCTTAAAGAATAGGATCATAGAATCCCTGCAGTGCAGAAGGAGGCTATTCGGCCCATCAACTCTGCACCAACCACAATCCCACCCAAGCCCTATTCCCACAACCTCACATATTTACCCTGTTAATCTCCTGACACTAAGGTCAATTTAGCACAGCCAATCAACCTAACCTGCACATCTTTGGACTGTGGGAGGAAACCGGAGCACTTGGAGGAAACCCACATGGACACGGTGACAATGTGCAAACTCCATATAGACAGTGACCCAAGGCTGGAATGGAACCCGGCTCCATGGCACTGTGAGGGAGCATTGATAACCACTGTGCCACGATAGTGATTGCAGGAATCAGCTGTAAAGGAGCAGTGCTTTCTTGCACAAAACAAAGCAAAAACCACAAGCCGGTGGTGAACACAAACTGGTCCCAACCGGGACATTGGAATAATGGACCCGCTCAGGGGCCTGCTTTATACAGGGGCTTGGTATACGAGGTCCACCTGGTTAGTTAATCACAAATCCTCAGGGAGCTCGTGTTCAACGAGTCCTACAGTGAGGTCAATCAGTGATTCCCCCATGCAAGCCCTGGGGGTTATCAAACTGACTAAAAATATTAATGGAATGTCCAGTAAACCACACAAGTGTTATAACATTAGTTATAACCTTGTACAGTGCTGGAGGACCTTGATGCCCATGTATGGTGCCCAAATTTCTTTGTAGCCATGGAAAAGAATATGAACAAATATACGAACTGGAATTTCAAAATAAAGTTTGGGTAATTAATTTGTTTAAAAAACAATACAGCACATTCCAAACAGGGTACTCATAATGCGTTCAACTCAGACAAGTGCTGAAGACAAAACGCACTTGTTCCATTCTCCCAAGAATTTTACTGACTGCCTTATTCACTCTGACTTTTTCCATGCTGTAAACCCCTACGACTCTATGACAATTCCCCCACTTCCCCCGTCAACATCTCAGTCTCTGGGCAGCCTGAAGAAGGGGCTGCAACAGGCATTAGGTCCTTTGAATGTACAAATGGTGGTCCTACGATGTACACCGGACTTCACCGGTCACTATAGGACAGTACAGGTTAGGTATCCTTTAACCTGTAAATCTCAAAACCTCGACACATCCAAGAACCCCACTTTTGCTGACTCTCATCGACCTTTAGTGCGGGGGAGGTCCCTGACCCGAGCCAACACGACCCAAGCCAACATGAACCTCGTCAACTGCACCCGACTTTTCGCACAGGAAGTCTAGTTGTTGTCTTCACATCGGCATGTTGTAGCTCCTCTTAAAAGCAAAATCGCACATGGCACCACAGAATAACTACAGTGCAGGAGGCCCTTTGACCCATCGAGTCTGCACTGAGACTCTGACAGAGACCAGGCTCTATTTCTGCAACCTTATGTATTTACCCCACTGCTCTACCTCACCCTCACATCTCAGAACACTAAGGAGAAATTTAACATGGCCAATCCATTAAGGGATATCGAGGAAAGAGTAAGATATTTTTATGAGATTTAGCATGGCCAATCCACCTAACCTGCACATCTAACCTGCCACAAGAGGTCAACATCTTGGGGCACTAAGGGGAGATTTAGCATGGCCAATCCACCTAACCTGCACATCTAACCTGCCACAAGAGGTCACAGGTTTAGGGTGCTGGGGAGTAGGTACAGAGGAGATGTTAGGGGTAAGTTTTTCACTCAGAGGGTGGTGGGTGCGTGGAATCGGCTGCCGGTAGTGGTGGTGGAGGCGGATTCGATAGGGTCTTTTAAGAGACTTTTGGATAAGTTCATGGAAGTTAGTAAGATAGAGGGTTATGGGTAAGCCTAGTAGGTAGGGACAGGTTCGGCGCAACTTGTGGGCCGAAGGGTCTGTTTGTGCTGTAGCTTTTCTATGTTCTATCTTGGGGCACTAAGGGGCAATTTAGCATGGCCAATCCACCTAACCTGCTCATCTATGGATACCAAGGGGAAATTTAGCATGGCCAATCCACCTAACCTGCACATCTTTGGAGTGTGGAAGGAAACCCACGCAGACATGGGGAGAATGTGCAAACTCCACACAGGCAGTCACCCAAGGCCAGAATCAAACGCGGGTCCCTGAGAGGCAGCAGTGCTAACCATTGTGCCACCATGCCACCCATGGGCAGCAACCTATTACACGTATGCTGTATTTATTATTCAGTGACACATCTTACTTTCGTAGCCATTTTACTTCAGACTATAGCTAGTCTAGGCTTAGGTTAATGGAATGTAACAAGAAAACAGAAAATGCTGGAAAATCTCAGCAGGTCTTACAGTATCTTTGGGGAGAGAATAGAACCAACGTTTTGAATCTGGATGACCCGTCGTCAGGCAAAGGATCATCTAGACTCGAAACATTAGCTCTATTCTCTCCCCACAGATGCTGTCAGACCTGCTGAGATTTTCCAGCATTTTCCTGTTTTTTTTTGTTTCCGATTCCAACATCCGCAGTATTTTTGCTTTCATATTATCGTAATGTAAGGAGACCTAGTCCGATGTGCGGTACCCAAGAATCAAAATGAGCCGAAATCTGGAAGGGCTCCCAGGATTTGGGATAATGGGTATTCCAGCTGCACTGGCAGAAGGCTGTGCATCAGGCTCTACACCGCAGCAATTCCCGGATCTGCCAACGTACAGTTCAGCAGGTACATTTATATTAGTTTGGCCAATGAGAAGGAACATTCCTCCTGGTCCCACATAAACAATCTGGCCCGCGGCTGCCCAACACTGATGGTGAAGCCGCACGCAATGTTCCTTCACCAGAACTTAGAGTGCTTGGACATATTTACAATATCACCTGCTAACCTTATCGTACCGTCTCTCATCTGGTATTTCACAAATGTAGCTCAACTGGGCAAGGGCAGGACTCCCAAAAGCAATAAAGTTTAGAATTTTTAACAAGAATGTTTGTTGGATGATGACTTGATTTTCACAGCTTACCTTATTAAACCCAAGATAATGCTCTCAGAAAGCACATATAATCCCTCAGCAGTAATAGCAAAAAGCACTTCATCACAAACGCTTCAGAACACTCTCTCCTAAAAGCATCTCCCTACAGACTACTGATAGTCGGCCAATTGAAGCTTTCAAGGCTGATTTTTGTTGGGTAATGGACATGGAGCAAAGGCAGGAAAATGAAGCAGAGGCTCACGTGAGCCATCAGCGGCACGGTGGCACAGTTGCCACAGTTCCCTCACAGCGCCCTCACAGCGCCAGGGACACAGGTTCGATTCCAGCCTCAGCTGACTGCCTGTGTCGAGTTTTCACGTTTTTAAAGTTTATTTATTAGTCACAAGTAGACTTACATTATCACGGCAATGAGGTTACTGTGAAAATCCCCTAGTCGCCACATTCTGGTGCCTGTTCGGGTACACCGAGGGAGAATTTAGCACGGCCAATCCACCTAACCCGCACGCCTTTCGGACTGTGGGAGGAAACCGGAGCAGCCGGAGGAAACCCACGCAGGCACGGGGAGAACGTGCAATCCCCACAAAGGCAGTGACCCAAGCCAGGAATCGAACCCGGGTCCCGGGCGCTGTGAGGCAGCAGTGCTAACCACCGTGCCACCGTTCTCCCAGTGTCTGTGTGGGTTTCCTCCGGGTGTTCCGTTTTCCTCCCACACTCCAGAGATGTGCAGGTTGGGTGGATTGGCCATGCTAAATTGCCCCTTAGTGTCCCAAGATGTGTGGGCCAGGTGGATTGGTGGGTAAATGTGTGGGGTTATGGGTGGTCCGAGGTGGGATGGTCTCTTGGAGCATCAGTGCAGACGTGATGGGCTGAATGGCCTCCTCCTGCACTGCGGGGATTCTATGAACTTGTGTGTTGTTTTTAAATGCAGAGGTAACAACGGGAAGGAAGGGCTGAGAGGACTGTGTGTTTGCGCAGTGGGCGCGGGGAGAAAGAGTACAGCAACGCTGGAGGTCTACAGGTCTCTAATTTTCCTGCTGCCCTTCACCTTACAAGAAAGCCACATAACAAGCTCCCTGCTTGGGCTGTGAGGTTAAAATTGCACCTGGGAGTCGATGGCACAATCTTAAGAGATCCTGCAGCATCAAATGGCCCGTTCAAAAGAGAGGGTTAAAATGCAAGACGGTGGCACCAATATTGAATTTTAGTGGGTAAATCACCCTGGTGGCGCGGTGGCACAGTGGTTGGCACTGCAGCCTCACAGCGCCAGGGACCCAGGTTCGATTCCCGGCTTGGGTCACTATCTGTGCGGAGTCTGCATGTTCTCCCCGTGTCTGCGTGGGTTTCGTCCGGGTGCTCCGGTTTCCTCCCACAGTCCGAAAGACGCTCTGATTAGGTGCATTGGCCATGCTGAATTCTCCCTCAGTGTCCCCGAACAGGCGCCAGAGTGTGGCGACGGACGGCAACAATATTCGTTTCAAAAATGGCAGGCCTATCAAAAGGGCAAACCTATTTTTAAACCAACCAATATTCTTCAGAACCAAATTTCAAAATGAAAAGCATGTCTTTGAATATATAACTGAAATTACACACAAAGCATGAGTAATGGTACAGCCTCAAAGACATAATTGACTATGACTCAAGCCTTCATAGAAGCCATTTAAAGAATTCTAACCAGCTACATAACTCACGCAAAGCTGAGAGTTTATGTATGTTTGCAAGCTATTGCTTTTAATTTCATGCCTTACAAACTGGCTCCCGCAAACAATGATAGAGTTAATTAAATCAGTTAACTGATAAAAAATTTGGGAGTGGCACAGTGGTTAGCAGTGCTGCCTCACAGCGCCAGGGACCCGGGTTCGATTCCTGGCTTGGGTCACTGCCTGTGTGAAGTTTGCACATTCTCCCCGTGTCTGCGTGGGTTTCCTCCGGGTGCTCCGGTTTCTTCCCACACTCCAAAGATGTGCAGGTTAGGTGGATTGGCCGTGCTAAAAAATTGCCCCCTGGTGTCAGGGGGATTAACTCGGGTAAATACAGGAATAGGGCCTGGGTGGGATTGCTGTTGGTACAAGCTTGATGGGCCGAATGGCCTCCTTCTGTAGTGCAGGGATTCTACGATTTGTCCCACAGTCTATTTTTTGGTTACTCGCTGACCAAGACCACAAGAAACGACAAAGGGTCGTGAATGAAGCCCATTCCATCATTCAAACCAGCCTCCCATCCACTGACTCTGTCTACACTTCCCGCTGCCTCAGAAAAGCAGCCAACATAATTAAGGACCCTACATACCTCGGACATATTCTCTTCCACCTTCTTCTGTCGGGAAAAAGAAAAAAAGTCTGAGGTCACGTACCAACTGACTCAAGAACAGCTTCTTCCCTGCTGCTGTCAGACTTTTGAATGGACCTACTTTGGATTAAGTTGATATTTCTCTACACACTAGCTGTGACTGTAACACTACATTCTGCACTCTCTCCTTTCCTTCTCCATGAATGGTATGCTTTGTCTGTTTAGCGCGCAAGAAACAACACTTTTCACTGTATGTTAATACATGTGACAATAATAAATCAAATCAAAATAAAGACCGATACGGCAATAATAATCCATTTACAATCAGCAATGTCAGAGATCCTATTACTAAACTAAAAAGAAGCATTCAATACATCAATCTCCAAGTTAAGACGAATGGAAGAAAGTCACTCGAACAAGGGACTAATAATTTAGCTTTTAATTAAGAAGCCCATCACTTAACTTCAAATCATGGAACCACACCCAGAACTCTCAGATGTTTGCACAGGAATGGACTCAAAGGAGTATGTTCAGAACTCTTACTTCTGTCCAATTTGTAATGAAGTTGTTACAAATAAACCAGTGGACATGAGGCGAACTGTTCCCCTCTGAACAGGAATCCAGAGTCTAATGACAGGAAGTCATTTACTAAAAGATCCAAGCAGTTCAGATGAAGTACGATTAATTAAAGTGACACTGAGTGCTTTTGAGCAAATGTACAGAGCTATGGAGCCCAACACGTGTTCTGAAGTGAAAACAAAAGCTCCCCGACAGTGAACAAACATAAGACAAGGGATGAGGGGGAATTCCCCAGAATCAATTCTGCAATTAAAATTGAACAAAAGATAAAACTTGCGCAAGGAAAACTTGTGCCACTTTACCATAGCGATCTGTCCACTGGAAAAGTATTTGCCAGTTCCTCGACTGACCCCTTCACCATTTAACAACCAGCCTCTTTCTAAAACAAAACCAAATTACAGCGGATGCTGGAATCTGAAACCAAAAGAGAAAATGCTGGAAAATCTCAGCAGGTCTGGCAGCATCAAGGAGAGAAAAGAGCTGACGTTTCGAGTCCAGATGACTGTTTGTCAAAGCTAAAAGGCATAGAAAGGGGGAGCGATGTAATTAAGCGGCATGGTGGCACAGTGGTGAGCACTACTGCCTCACAGCAGCCAGGGACCCAGGTTCGACTCCCGGCTTGGGTCACAGTCGGTGTGGAGTTTGCACGTCCTCCCCGTGTCTGCGTGGGTTTCCTCCGGGTGTTCCGGTTTCCTCCCACAGTTCAAAAGGAGTGCTGACCCGAACAGACGCCGGAGTGTGGCGACTAGGCGAATTTCACTGTCACTTCATCGCAATGTCAATGTAAGCTTTACTTGTGACTAATAAATAAACTTTTATACTGTGGGGTGAGGGAATGAAAGATGAGTCAGAGCCACAAAAACAAGGGGAAAGGCTGCTAATGGCAGTCCACAGAGAGGATAAAAGGTGTGAATGGCCAAACGGCAGAGAAGCTGAAATCACAAGGTAAGCTGTGACAGATGAAGATGTAGCAGAGAGTTAAAATGGAGAAGAAGGGGGAAGGGGAAGCAAAGGGGGAGAAAAGATAAGGAATGGGGGGGGATAAAATTGGGGGAAAGAGTGAGGGAGGAATGAAGAATAAAGACAATGAAGAAATAAAAGGTCGAGAACAGTTAAAATTTAAAAATAAAATCAAAGGGGTCAAGGTGGGGTGGAGCTAATCATCTGAAGTTGTCTTCATTGCCTCTTTCTCATTTCTCGCTGTGATTAATGAGTGCTCCAGAAATGATGGTTGCTGTAATCTGGCTTTAAAAAAAATACACAAGATTACCTCAGAGAAAATGGCTACTACAAATTGATTTAATGTTGGGCAAATGAAGCTTCTGAAAATGAGTGAGCAATAAACTTCACGTTTACTTTCTTGCAGAGAACACTCATTTTCTACGTATACCACTAGCACAATTTATCAATTTGTATACTCATTCATGGTATCCATGGTACAAAGCTCAGCTGCACTTCAATATAACACAGCTCTGTCATACGTGGAGAGACTAAGTCGGTTAGGAGTGTACTCATTGGGGTTTACAAGAGTGAGAGGGGATCTCACAGAAACTTATAAAATTCTAACGGTAGATTCAGAAAGAATGTTCCCGATGGTTGGGGGAGTCAAGAACTAGGGGTCATAGTTTGAGGATAAGGGGTAAACCTTTTAGAACTGAGGGGAGGAGAAATTTCTTCACCCAGAGCAGCACGGTGGCACAACGGTTAGCATGGCCGCCTCACAGCACCAGGGACCCAGCTTGGGTCACTGTCTGTGCGGAGTCTGCACGTTCTCCCCATGTTTGGGTGGGTTTTCTCTGGGTGCTCCGGTTTCCTTCCACAGTCCAAAAGATGTGCCGGTTAGGTGCATTGGCCATGCTAAATTCTCCCCTCAGTGTACCCGAACAAGTGCCGGAGTATAGCGACTAGGAGATTTTCACAGTAACCTTATTGCAGTGTTAATGTAAGCCTACTTGTGACACTAATAAATAAACTTTAAACAGAGAGTGATGAATATGTGGAATTCACGAGAGAAAGTAATTGAGGCCAAAACATTGTGTGCTTTCAAGAAGAAATTAGATATAGCTCTTGGGGCTAAAGGGATCAAGGGATATGGGGGGAAGGGGGGATCGGGATGTTGAATTTGATGATCAACCATGATCAAAATGAATAGCCTACTCCTGCTTCTAGTTTTTATGTTTCTATAATTCAACTGCACTCCAGCCTCGCTACAAATTACTTAAAAGCACGGGTATATTCCATTTGCCACACACAACACAATAACTTCTAGCAAAGATTTTCGATTCCAGTTTTGTCGTGCTGTGGTCAAACCTAACCAATAATTACTCTGAGTGGCAGTCAGTGAATTTAACTTTACAAAAACTCAACTGTAGCATTTCGTAAAAAGGGTAAAGTAATAATGTTAGCATGCAAACAAAATGTTAAACGTTAAGCATTTAACAATGAGTTAAATAATGTCAACCATAGTTCAATGCATTGCACAAGCATTGCATCCAAGTTCCACAAAAAACCTTTCTGTCTACACTTCCTGCTACATCGGAAAAACTGCCAGCATAATTAACGCAACCCGGACATTCTCTCTTCCACCTTCTTCCATCGGGAAAAAGATACAAAGGCCTGGGGTCACATACCAATCGACTGAAGAACAGCTTCTTCCATGCTGCCGTCAGACTTTTGAATGGACCTACCTCGCATTAAGTTGATCTTTCTCCACACCCTAGCTATGACTGTAACACTGTATTTTGCACCCTCTCCTTTCCTTCTCCCCTATGTCCTCTATGCTTTGTCTGTATAGTGCACAAGAAACAATACTTTTCACTGTATCCCAATGCATGTAACAATAATAAATCAACCCAATCCATCACGCAAACCAGCCTCCCATCCATTGACTCTGTCTACACTTCCCGCTGCCTTGGAAAAGCAGCCAGCATAACCAAGGACCTCACGCACCCTGGACATTCTCTCTCCCACCTTCTTCCGTCGGGAAAAAGATACAAAAGTCTGAGATCACATACCAATCGATTCAAGAACAGCTTCTTCCCTACTGCTGTCAGACTTTTGAATGAACCTACCATATATTAAATTGATCTTTCTCTACACCCTAGCTGAGACTGTAACACTACATTCTGCACCTTCTCCTTTCCTTCTCCCCATGTACTCTACGAATGGTATGCTTTGTCTGTAAAGTGCGCAAGAAACAATACTTTTCACTGTATCCCAATACATGTGACAATAATCACTCAAATTAAAAAATAAGGTTGACTCTCCGGTGCAACGCTGAGCAGGTTCTGCACAAATAAAATGATAAACCACCCTGTCAGGTGGACACAAAAGATCCCAAGGCACTGTTTCGGAGAAGAGCAGGGGAGTTAGCCACAGTGTCCTGGCCAATATTCATCCCTCAATCAACATCAAAGAGATCATCACGATCAGATTGTTATTTGTGGGAGCTTGCTATGCAACAAATTGGCTGCCACATTTCCTGCATTACATAGAATCCCTACTGTGCAGACGGAGGCCATTCGGCCCACCAAGCCAGTACCGACCACAATCCCACCCAAGCCCTATTCCCGTAACCCAACACATTTACCCTGCTAATTCCCCACACACACAAGGGGCAATTTTAGCATGGCCAATCCACCTACACATCTTTGGACTGTGGGAGGAAACCGGAGCACCCAGAGGAAACCCACGCAGACACGGGGAGAACGTACAGACTCCACACAGTGACCCGAGGCCGGGAATTGAACCCAGATCTCTGGCACTGTGAGGCAGCAGTGCTAACCACTGTGCCACCCATTACAACAGTGAATACATTTCAAAACAACACCAACACCGCAAAGGCTCCAAAGCATTTTGACATATCTCATAGTCTTGAATGGGGCTATAAGAAAATGGAAGTGCTTCTTTTTTTCCACTTCAGCCTTGTATTCTGACTACAATCTGTCTTTTAAACTCTGAAAAAAGCCTGTCAGCTGCAAATGAACTTCACCAAAGCCTCCTGGTTAAGTTGCAGTCTCGGCCACAATCTGTACCATCAATTAGGCCTGTGCCTAATTGACAATTTCCTCTATTAACAGAAGAGCAATGATCTGCTCAAGAATAAGAATTCGAGTAAGACTAACAGGGCAGCACGGTGGCACAGTGGTTAGCGCTGCTGCCTCACAGTGTCAGGGACCCGGGTTCGATTCCCGGCCTCGGGTCACTGTCTGTGTGGAGTCTGCACATTCTCCCCGTGTCTGCGTGGGTTTCCTCCGGGTGCCCTAGTTTCCTTCAACAGCTCGAAAGACGTGCTGGTTAGGGTGCATTGGCCGTGCTAAATTCTCCCTCAGTGTTACCCGAACAGGGTCCGGAGTGTAGTGACTAGGGGATTTACACAGTAACTTCATTGCGGTGTTAATGTAAGCCTACTTGTGACACTAATAAATAAATATTAAACTTTACGAGTAATGCAGCTCCACCCTGAAGATGATAACTGTAGGGGAAACATTAATACTAACCTTCTCCCTCATAAACAAATATTGAATGCTCTATGGTTAGAATTATAGTACTGTAATCGGTCATAATTAATTACCCGGCTCACTGTCTGCTTCCTCATTTGTTTACCTACACAATATCAGTTATCATGGATCCTAGCGCTTGTCCGATTCTGCTGAGGCTACCCAGAATTGATGTTTGCACAGGAATGGGCTCAAATGAGAAGAAAAAGATCAGCACAATTCAACTCAGAGTTATTTACGTTCAGAACTCTTGCTTCAGTCCAATTAGTAAAGTTTAAGATTATTTATTAGTGTCACAAGTAGGCCTACATTAAAACTGCAATGAAGCTACGGTGAAAATCCCTTTGTTGCCACACTCCAGCGCCTGTTTGGGTACACGGATTTGCACTGGTGCCTAAGATCCACCAGCTTCTCTCCACCCACCTTTATCTGCACGGTGGCACAATGGTTAGCACTGCTGCCTCACAGCTTCAGGGACCAGCGTTCAATTCTGGTCTTGGGTGACTGTCTGCGTGGAGTCTGCACATTCTCCCAGTGTCTGCGTGGGTTTTCTCCGGGTGCTCCGGTTTCCTCCCACAGTGCAAAGATGTGCAGGTTAGGTGAATCGGCCGTGCTAAATTGCCCCTTAGTGTCCCAACATGTGTCGGTTAGCGGGATTGGCGGGGTAAATATGTGGGGTTACGGGGATAGGGCCTGGATAAGGTGCTCTGTCGGAGCATCAGTGCAGACTCAATGGGCCGAATGGCCTCCTCCTGCACTGCAGGGATTCTATGATAAATGCCCATCAACATCTCCTTCTGTTCCTTTGTCCCTCTGGTATATAGTAAGGTTCCCCTTAAATACATCTACACTCTTCAACTCAAATACTCCATGTGGTAGCAATTTCCATATTCCAATCACTCTCCGGGTAAGGACAATTCTCCTGAATTCCCTATTGCATTTATTAATGACCATCTTAGATTTGTGACCCTTACTTCTGGCCTTGCCTGCAAGTGGAAAATATGTTCTCCAGGTCTGCCTTCTCAAAACCTTGTAGTGTCTTGATAGTCTTTGTAAGGCCACCCTTCAGTCTTGCTTAATCTTTTCTCGTCAGTAAAACCTCTCCATTCCACTAACATCCAAGTCAACGTTTTCTTCCATCTTGCTTCACGGCTTCTATACCATTTTCCTAAGATGGAGGAGACCCGGTTCACAGTCCTGTACTCCAAATGTAGTCCCCACCAGGCTTCGAGACAAGGTCAAACATAATGGCCAGAACTCTACCACCTCGCCCTCCATGTAATCGGCGCAGGCGAGGGACCGACAGCAGAAATCTTTGTTGACCTCAGGCGGGAATTTCCGGGTCGCGCCTGAGCGAGGTCGTAAAATCCTGCCTGACCTCCGTTAATTTTAGTGTGCCACACTTAAAATCAGAACAACCTTAACTACCAGAAGGATGTGGATGCTTTGGAGAGGGTACAGGAGAGGTTTACCAGGATGTTGCCTGGTCTGGAGGGTATTAGCTATGAGGAGAGGTTGGAGAAACTCATTTTGTTTTCACTGGAACGACGAAGGTTGAGGGGCGACCTGATAGAGGTTTGCAAGATGAAGAGTGGCATGGACAGAGTGGATAGTCAGATGCTCTTTCCTCAGGTAGAAAAGTCAAGTACAAGGGGACATAGGTTTAAAGTGCAGGGAATTCATATGGTGTTCGTGGAAGTGGAAATGACTAGGGTTGGGAAGCATTTTCCGATCAGGGCCATTGTGATCTCCTGGACTCGTTTCGATCGCCTCAGGGGGTCGGAGAGGAATTTCCCAGATTTTTTTTTTTCCCCATATTGGCCCTGGGGTTTTTCACTCTGGGTTTTCGCCTCTCCCTGGAGATCACATGGTCTGGAATGGGGGGGTGGGGGTGAGTTAATAGGTTGTAATGAACAAAGCATCGTAGCTGTGAGGGACAGCTCGGTGGATAGGATATTGGTATGTAGATAGGCTGGAAAATTGGGCGGGGATCCTGGATTCAGGATTCAATCCTGGACCGGGGAGTGGCGCGGGCTTGGAGGGCCGAAGGGCCTGTTCCTGTGCTGTATTGTTCTTTGTTCTTTGCGTGGGGGAAAGTTTAGAGGAGATGTGCGAGGCAGGTTTTTTTTTTGCACAGAGGGTGGTGAATGTCTGGAACGCACTGCCCGGGGGGTGGTGGGAGCAGGTATGATAGCGGCATTTAAGGGATAACTACACGAATACACGAATAGGGTGGGAATGGAAGGATACGGCCTCTAAGTGCATAGGGTTTTAATTTCGGCAGGCATCATGATCGATGCAGGTTTGGAGGGCCGAAGGGCCTGTTCCTGTGCTGTACTTTTCTTTATTCTTTGTTAACGCAATGCCGAAAGACAAGTGAATTAGCATCAGAGGCAGAGACAAGTGGCTTCTCAAACGGCTTAATCTCAACCTTTAGGGCACTAACACTGAACTGCTATCTTTCCACTCCTCACGACAGTCATTTTTGTGTGTCACTAAGTAATTAAAAGTGAGAAAAGCCATCTGACACATTTCACCTCATGGGTGATGAATTTAGTCTGTTAGTTACTGAATCATGATGATGTGTGTTTCTCAGTCACCAGTCTTACAGTCCAAATTCTATCCAAATGGAAACTAATCAGGCAATGGAGAGCTGGGAGATTTTATTCCATCAATTGGGACCAAATTTGAAACCATCTCCAATTCACTGCCTGGCCTGACTCCTCACTTATTAATTTATCATTTATAGAAGAGTATTTAAAGCATTTAACTTCTGTTTTGATTTATTGTCACATGTATTAGTATAGAGTGAAAAGTTAGACAGACAAAACATGCTGTTCATAGAGAAGGAAAGGAGAGAGTTCAGGATGTAGGACGGAATTTTTCTATCCCTCCCGCCACGGGAATCGTAGCAAGCGGGACACGGAGCATGCAGAGGCCCGCTGACCTTGGGCGGGATTTTCCGGACTTTGGGTGGGCGCAACCGGAAAATCCAGCCCATAGTGTTACAGTCACAGACAGCTAGGGTGTAGAGAAAGATCAGCTTGATATATGGTAGGTCCATAATGCGAGGTAAGTCCATTCAAAAGTCTGACAGCAGCAGGGAAGAAGCTGTTCTTGAGTCGGTTGGTACGTGACCTCAGACCTTTGTATCTTTTTCCCGACGGAAGAAGGTGGAAGAGAGTACGTCAGGGGTGCTTGGTTATGCTGGCTGCTTTTCCGAGGCAGTGAGAAGTGTAGACAGAGTTAATGGACAGGAGGCTGGTTAGCGTGATGGACTGGGCTACGTTCACAACCCTTTGTAGTTTCTTGCAGTCTTGGTCAGTGCAGGAGCCACACAAGCTGTGAGGGGAGGCAGTGGTCTCGTGGTATTATCGCTAGACAATTAATCCAGAAACTCAGCTAATGTTCGGGGGATCCGTGTTCGAATCCCGCCACGGCAGATGGGGGAATTTGAATTCAATAAATAATACCTGGAATTAAGAGTCTACTGATGACCATGAAACCATGAAACCCATCTGGTTCACTAATGTCCTTTAGGGAAGGAAATCTGCCGTTGTTACCCGGTCTGGCCTACATGTGATTCCAGAGCCACAGCAATGTGGTTGACTCTCAACTGCGCTCAGGCAACTAGGGATGGACAATAAATGCTGGCCCAGCCAGCGATGCCCATGTCCCATGAATGAATTTTAAAAAACAGCCGAAAGGGATGCTTTCTCTCGTGCATCTGTATCACTTATTTTTGGAATGAGTATCATTCTTACTTTGCATAATTTAGCATTTGTCCCAATTCTGTAAATAGACTGTTAAAGGCACCGTACTCCACCATTCATCTCAACTTCAGGACTGCATTCAAGCGGAGGTTGTGCGCACGGTTCCTTGAGTCCGTTCTGCCATTCAATATGACCATGGCTGATCTCCTGCCTCATCTCGACTTTCCCATCTATTCCCCAAACTCTGGTTCCGAGAGATCCATCTATCTCGGCTTTATACATAATCAAAGATGGGGCCATCTGCTGTCTTCAGGATAGAGAATTCCAAAGATTCACAACTCTTGAGTGAAGAAATTCCTCCGCCCGGTTCTAAATGATCAGCCCCTTATCTTGAGACTGCGGCTGCCAGTCTAGCGCTCCCAGCAAGGGGGTAAGCAGCCTCGCAGTGTCCACTCCGTCAAGCCCCTTCAGAATCTTGTATGTTTCAATAAGATCACCTCTTATTTTTCTGGACTCCAGAGAACATAAGCCCAATTTACTCAGCCTCTCATCTTCGGGCAACCCTCTCAACCCAGGGGGCAACCTGGTGAATCTTCTCTGTACCGCCTCCAAGGCCGGTCTATCTTCCTTTCAATATGGAGACCAAGGCCCTGATCTTACCAGCACGCCCGCCCCAAGGCTTGCAGAACAGCATTCTCCGTTGGTCTCAGGCGCAGTCTTACAAGCCTTGGGCAGGCGTGTCGGTAACATTCCGGCCCAAGGCTGCACCCAATATTCCAGGTGTGGCCTCACCAAATGCCTGTACAATTGTAACAAGACTTGCTTTTTCTTGCACTCCAATCTCCTCTACTCAATCCCCATTCAGTAAAGGCCAACACGCAATCTGCCTTCCTGGCTAAAGTTTTTTTAAAAAGTTTATTTATTCGTGTCACAAGTAGGCTTACATTAACACTGCAATGAAGTTACCTTGGAAACCCCCTAGTCACCACATTCCGGCCTGTACGGGTACACTGAGGGAGAATTTAGCACGGCCAATGCACCTAACCAGCACGTCTTTCGGACTGAGATGGGAAACCGGAGCACCCGGAGGTATAACCCACGCAGACACGGGGAGAACACGCAGACTCTGCACAGACACAGTGACCAAGCCGGGAATCGAACCCGGGTCCCTGGCGCTGTGAGGCAGCAGTGCTGACCACTGTGCCACCTCTTGCTGTATTTCTTGCTGCACCTGCATGTTAACTTTATTTTCCTTGTACGAATGGAACGCAGCTTGTTGGAAAAACCAACATTTGCAATAATATAGCCCTTTTAAAGAAACATTGGGTGGGGTTCTCTGACTGTTCACACCAGTGGGATTCTCCAGTCCCGCTGCAGTGGATGGAGTTTTGGCTGAGAGACAAGTTTTCCATCCTTGCTGGTAGCAGAGATGGGGCGTGAATGGCCAGAGAATTCCGGCCATTCTTTCCTATTCTTATGACCAAAGCAAAAAGCTTCACATTTCCCCACATTATAATCCATCTGCCACCTTGTTGCTCATTCATTTAACCCATCCATTTCTCTTTGCAGCCTCTGTGTCCTCCTCCAAAATTACATTTCCACCTCCCTTTGTATTGTCCAAGAAGCATGACTCTCGGTCTCTTTGTCCAAGTCATCTATTTAGATTCTCAAAAGCTGTGTCCCCAGCAATGCTTCCTGGGGCACTGCACTGGTCACAGTCTGCTGCCTTGAAAACCCCCCTTACAACCTCCCCTTTTCTTCCTGCTCATTACCCAATCCTGCAGCAACGCTGATGCAGGCAGTATTTATATGGCTGGTCCAGTTCAATTTCAGGTCAATGATAACCTCCAGGATGGTGATATTGGGGAATTCAGCAATGGTGCTGCCAATGAATGTCAAAGGGAGACGGTCAGATTCTCTCTTGTTGGTTGAAGATGGTCACTGCCTGGCACTTTTGTGACACAAATGTTACTTACTCAGGCCTGGGCTGATGAGTGATATTGTCCATGTTTTGCTGCATATTGACATGGACTGCTTCAGTATTTGAGGGGTCACAAATAGTACTTAAACATTGGGGCAGCACAGCTGCCTCACAGCGCCAGGGACCCGGGTTCAATTCCGGCCTTGGGTCACTGACTGTGTGGAGTTTGCACGTTCTCCCCGGGTCTGCGTGGGTTTCCTCCCAGTGCTCCGGTTTCCTGCCACAGTCCAAAGATGTGTGGGTTAGGTGGATTGGCCATGCTACGTTGACCCTTAGTGTCAGGGGGATTAGCTAGGGTAAATGCATGAGGTTATGGGAATAGGGCCTGAGTGGGATTGTGGTCAGTGCAGACTCAATGGGCCGAATGGGGCCTCCTTCTGCACTGTTGGATTCTATGATTCTAGCTCATACCCCTGCCCAATAAACATCACAGTCTAAAAGCAGAGAATGTAGGACGAAAATCTTTTCAGCGCCATCCTTCATAAATCCAAAGATGTGCAGGTTAGGTGGACTGTCCATGTTAAATTGACTCCTAGTGCCGGGGGACTAACTGGGGTAAATACTTGGGGTTACAGGAATAGGACCTGGGTGGGATTGTGGTCGGTGCAGACTCGATGGGCCGAATGGCCCCATTCTGCACTGTAGGGATTCTATTCTATGAAATTCTGTGGTGCTTTTATTCTGTTCCTGTTACTCATAGGTTTTCCTGCTGAAAAACTCCTATTTCAAACAAAAACCCAATTTAAAGTAAGTGCCTTAACAAAGATGTCCCTGTGTGCAAAACCTGTAACGCTCAAGACTAACCTTCGCCCTACACAGACATTTTAGTATGTAGGAGGCTTTGAATATTGAGTTTGAATTATTGTTCAGCGTTATTGTAGCAGTTCTACAATTACAAAATGTATCTATTCAAATGTTCTGTTGAAATCAGTGTAAAGCTTTCAGTCACCAATCGCTTTTAGGGTCTGTGTGATACAATCACCAGGCAAGACTGTTCTCTTCCTGTGGGGGAGCACTTCAGCGGTCACGGGCATTCAGCATCTGATCTCCGGGTAAGTGTTCTCCAAGGCAGCCTTCACGACACACGACAGCGCAGAGTTGCTGAGCAGAGACTGATAGCCAGGTTCCGCACACATGAGGACGGCCTCAACCGGGATCTTGGGTTCATGTCACACTATCTGTAACCCCCCCACAACTTGCCTGGACTCACAAAGTCTCACTGGCTGTCCTGTCTGGAGACAATACACATCTCTTTAACCTGTGCTAATGCTCTCTCCACTCACATTGTCTGTACCTTTAAGACTTGATTAGCCGTAAAGACTCACATTCCAATCAGTATTCATTATTCTGTAAATTGGGTTTGTGTCTTTATATGCCCTGTTTGCTGTTTATGAGCAGATCTCCCACTCACCTGACGAAGGAGCAGCGCTCCGAAAGCTAGTGGCGTTTGCTACCAAATAAACCTGCTGGACTTTAACCTGGTGTTGTTAGACACCTTACTGTGTTTACCCCAGTCCAACGCCGGCATCTCCACATCATGATAAGAATCAAGCCGACATTTGCTGGTTTGTATCGATGGTAGTGAGAATTCTCCCTAACCCACTGCAGTCCTTGTAATGATTAGAGCCAGTTGTGAAATCCTAGCTTTTGACTTGCAACAACCATAAACTGATTTGATTTATTGTCGCATGTATTCAAATACAGTATTGTTTCTTGCATGTTATACAGACAAAGCATACTGTACATAGAGAAGGAGAGGGTGCAGAATGAAGTGTAACATTCATAGCTAGGGTGCAGAGAAAGATCAACTTAATATGAGGTAGGTCCATTCAAAAGTCCGATGGCAGCAGGGAAGAAGCTGTTCTTGAGTCGGTTGGTACGTGCCCTCAGACTTTGTATCTTTTTCCCAACAGAAGAGGGTGGAAGAGAGAATGTCTGGGGTGCGTGGGGTCCAAGCTACGATACAACCAGAAAGAATGCTTTCTATGGTGCATCCGTAAAAGTTGGTGAGAATCGTAGCTGACATGCCAAATTTCCTTAGCCTCCGGAGGAAAGCGAGTCGTTGGTGGGCTTTCTTAACTATAGCGTCGGAGGGACTAGGACAGGTTGTTGTGATCTGGACACCTAGAAACTTGACGCTCTCGACCATTTCCAGTTCAGCCCCATTGATATAGACAGGGGATATGTCCTCCACTCCGCTTCCTGAAGTCAATGATTATCTCCTTCGTTTTGCTGATGAGAGATTGTCATTGCCACGCCAGTTCACCAGATTCTCTATCTCATTCCTGTACTCCACCTTATCATTGTTTGAGATCTGACCCACTACGGTGGTGTCATCAGCAAACTTGAACATCGAGTTAGAGAGAAATTTGGCCACACAGTCATAGGTGTATAAGGAGTATAGTCGGGGGCTGAGAACACGGCCTTGTGGGGCACCGGTGTTGAGGATAAACATGGAGGTGTTGTTGCCTGTCCTTACTGATTACGGTCTGTGGGTTAGAAAGTTCAGGACCAGTTGCAGAGGTTAGGGCAAAGGTTAGAAATTTCTGTATAAATTTCATTCGGGGAGATGGCGATGTAGTCAGAACGTAACTGATCGAGATATCCAGAGGCACGTGGCGAGAATCTCTGGCCTGCCTTCAGTGATTTCCTCGGCAGCGGGAGGTGACGTGCCGTTCACTGGTGATGGGATCCTTTGGTCCCGCCACTGGCAATGGGAATTCCCACTAAAGCTCCCCATGCCGCCGGGAAACCCATGGCAGGGGGTGCGTTGCCAGCCGGACAAGAGAATCCTACCGGTGTGAATGGCCAGGGAACAGGCTAACACACTGAGGACACAGGCCCCAATTCCACTGTGGCAACTGCTAAAATTTAAATTCAATTCACTACAAAAAAAATCTACAATTGAAAGCTCACCTCAGTAATGGTGACCATGAATTTTTTTTAAAAGTTTATTTATTAGTGTCACAAGTAAGGTTACATTAACACTGCAATGAAGTTACCATGAAAATCCCTTAGTCACCTCACTCAGCGCACCCGAACAGGTGTTGGAGTGTGACAGCAAGGGGATTTTCACTGTAAATTCATTGCAGTGTTAATGTAAGCCTACTTGTGACATTAATAAATATATATATTTACCATGGATATGGTCTACATGACTGGCTGCAGTAGGATCTGTGGCATGTTTGTCAGTGCAGTTAAGGTGCCCCACCTCCCTTCTTTTTTGCCTCAGAGGTTACTGCGGACATGTGTGACTGCCAATTAACAGTGCATGAATGAGTAGAAAAGGTGCCTCATGTCTCATTTGCAAACCGTAAACAAATTCACTAAAAGAGGGCATCCACCGAGAAGTTTCCGGAAGATCAGTCAGAATAGCAGTTGGAGGATGCAGCTGAAGCGTTGTTATCTTAAATAAGTTAGGGGCAGGCTGTGGCATAGTGGCATTGTCACTGGACTAGTAATCCAGAGACCCAGACTAATACCCTGGGGACCCGGGCTCGAATCCCACCACGGCAGATGGTGAAATTTGAGTCTAATTAAAAGTCTGATGGTGGCCACAAATAAAACCATTGCCGTAAAAACCCCATCTGGTTCACTAATGTCCATTAGGGAAGGAAATCTGCCGTCCTTACCTGGTCTTGGCTTACATGTGACTCCAGAGCCTCAGCAATGTGGGCAATAAACAGTGGCCCAGACAGCGATGCCCACAGCCCATGAATGAATAAAAATATTGTTCACAGGAGGAGTGTGTCGCTGGCTAGGTCAGCACTGTCCCCCAGAAGGCAGTAGTAAGCCACCTTCTCCAACCGCTCCAGGTGGTGTAGGTACATACGCGCACGCTTGCATGATTAGCATTTATACAGCAGTTTTCGGACATTATGAAGCACTTCACAACCGATTAACTGCTATTGGAACATAGTCACTTCTGTAATCTAAGTATTCAATAATCAGAGTGGGAGATAATCAGTTGGACATGGCCTATTTCTGTGCAAGAGACTCAAGGCAATTATTGTGAATGGGTACAAAGGAGGTTTCATGTCCAAATCAGCTCTTAAAGTGGAAAAGACTTTGGGATTTTGCAATGGACTGTGGTTTTAATAATACTTCTGAATTTGTGAAATGAAGGGGAATTATTATGGCAAGTCTGTATTGAAATTTCATTATTGGCTGCTAAGTAACCACAAAGGCAAACCCGCCTCCCATCCATTGACTCTGTCTACACTTCCCGCTGCCTTGGAAGAGCAGCCAGCATAATCGAGGACCCCACACACTCCGGACATTCTCTCTTCCACCTTCTTCCATCGGGAAAAAGATACAAAAGTCTGAGGTTACGTACCAACTGACTCAAGAACAGCCTCTTCCCTGCTGCCATCAGACTTTTGAATGGACCTACCTTATATTAAGTTGATCTTTCTCTACACCCGTAACACTATATTCTGCACTCACTCCTTTCCTTCTCCCCAATGTACTCTATGAACAGTATCATAGAATCCCTTCAGTGCAGAAGGAGGCCATTCGGCCCATCAAGACTGCACTGACAACAATCCCACCCAGGCCCTATCCCCATAAACCTCTTATATTCACCTTGCTAATTCCCTGACATTAGGGTCAATTCAGCATGGCCAATGCACCTAACCTGCACATCTTTGGACTGTGGGAGGAAACCAGAGCACTCAGAGGAAACCCACACAGACACGAGGAGAACGTACACACTCCACACAGTGACCCAAGGCCAGAATTGAACCCTGGTGCAGTGAAGCAGCAGGGCTAACTACTGTGCCACCATGCCATCCTAGTATGTTTTTGTCTGTATAGCATGCATATGTAGTTGGCACCAACTACTTCCTGTGGAATTTATTACCACAGGAAGTCTTTGATGCCAAAACATTGAATGTATTCAAGAGGCGGCTGGATATAGCACTTGGGGCGAATGGGATCAAAGGTTATGGGGAGAAAGCAGGATTAGGCAATTGAGTTGGATGATCAGCCATGATTGTGATGAGTAGCGGAGCAGGCTCGAAGGGCCGAATGGCCTCCTCCTGCTCCTATCTTCTATGCTTCTATGCAAGAAATAATACTTTTCACTGAATCCCTAAACATGGTATGGATAAAGTAGACGTGGAGTGGATGATTCCACTGGTGGGACATTCTAGGACGAGAGGTCATAGTCTTAGGATAAGGGGTAGCAAACTTAAAACAGAGTTGAGGAGAAACTACTTCTCCCAAAGGGTTGTTAATCTGTGGGATTCGCTACCCCAAAGTGCGGTGGATGCTGGGACAGTGAGTAAATTTAAGGAGGAGTTAGACAGATTTTTAATTTGAAGGGTTATGGGGAGAAGGCAAGAAAATGGGGATGAGGAGCATATCAGCCATGATCGAATGGAGGAGCGGACTCGATGGGCCGATTGGCCTAATTCTGCTCCAATATCTTATGTGACAAGAATAAATCAAATCAAATGTCTTTATATGAATTACTGACAGGACTTCAGCGGTGCAAGAGAAAGGTTTAAAAAGTTGCTCCACAATTGATTTACAAATACTTTCAAGGGCTCCCAAGACTTCCAGGTGCAGGCAGAAAGTGAAGGCAGAGTTCCAAGCCGAGGTTCTCTTTGAACGATGTCCAAAACTAACATGCTGTGACCAAAGTTGTACGAAATGTCACGGAGAACATTAGATGCCAGCACCGCAGTAGGCAGGTGCACCCATCACACTTCCTGGCCTTGGCACTCTGACATGCTAATGTGCTGGCAACGGAGGAGAATAACCTCCAGAAGCTCTGGGTCAGGGGAGCATGGTCCAGAGATGCTGCGCTGTCAGAGTGGGAGTTGTACAGAGCACTGCAGCAACTCCTCTTGCGCCTACCTTTGTACGATATCCACTCTGCCAGCCAGCAAAGAGAGGAAGGAGTGACGAACCACTCTATCATTTGGCCACAGCGTCTGCATCAGTTCCGCACACTCCTCTCACTTTACTTTTACACCTTTATCCTTCCCGGTTTTTAATCTCAGGAAGTGTCACCGATGTGCGGAGATAACATTGTGAACATTTCTAAAGGCTACGAAAATTTACACCTTCCCCAGTATTAACCTTTAAGTAGCAATCTTTTAAACTTCCTGCACATTGTGATTTCGGAACCATAGAGAATCCCTACAGTGCAGGAGGAGGCCATTTGGCCCAGCGGGTCCACACTGACTCCCCAAAGGAGCATGTTCCCCATGGCCTCCCACCCTATCCCTGTGCAATTACCATGGCTAATCCACCTAACCTACACATCTTTGGATCGCACCATTGGCCCACATGAACCACATGGTTAACTCTTCACTGCCGAACAGGCTTCTGGCCTGGGTCAGGGCCTCGTGGCCAACCGTGTTGACCTTTTTCATTTCATCTGACGTTTCAGTACCACGCACGTTCAGACCTCAACTTACAATAGTAAACCCTGGCACCTTCATATCATCTGAGAATTCACACATTAAAAACACCACAAACCCAAGCGGGGCTAGTCACTGACACCCACAATCAGCTCCAGGTCATGTACAGGTTGTGTTAACGCATAGATGATACTTCAACTTCCAACATCTACGTGCTATCATGCTAAACAAGAGGTCGCAGCAAGGGAACAGACCTGGAGTCAGGCTGAGGACTATGGACCCTATTTTCTCACAAAGGCCTAGTGGTATTAGGTTGATGTTTATTTATTAGCGTCACAAGCAGGCTTACATTAACACTGCAATGAAGTTACTGTGAATATCCTCCAGTCGCCACACTCCGGTGCCTGTTCGGGTACACTGAGGGAGATTTTAGCACGGCCAATGCACCTAACCAGCACGTTTTCGGACTGTGGGAGGAAACCAGAGCACCCAGAGGAAACCCACGCAGACACGGGGAGAACGTGCCGACTCCGCACAGACAGTGACCCAAGCTGCGAATCGAACCCAGTCCCTGGCGCTGTGAGGCAGCAGTGCTAACCACTGTGCCACATTATTGCTAGACTATTAATCCCAAAACTCAGCTAATGTTCAGAGGTGACCCGGGTTCGAATCCCGCCACGGCAGACAGTGGAATTTGAATTCAATAAAAAATATCTGGAATTAAGTATCCACTGATGACCGTGAAACCATTGTCAGGAAAACCCATCTGGTTCACTAATGCCCTTTAGGGAAGGAAATCTGCTGTCCTTACCTGGTCTGGCCTACATGTGACTCCAGAGCCACAGCAATGTAGTCGACTCTCAATTGCCCTCCAAGGGCGACGAGGGATGGGTAATAAATGCTGGCCAGCCAACGATGCCCATGTCCCACGGATGAATAAAAAATATAATAGAATGGGGGGAACATTGGAAACAATGAAGCCACAGCCAGACTCTGCTCTCCAGTCTAGCACATTCTGTTCTTACGTGTCGGCCTATTTATCACTCATTTTCCCTGGAGGCAAACATGAAGAACACACACATTAACCGCAATGCCAGTTCTGTTTCAACTTGTATCTAGGAACCAGCATTTTAATATTTGTTCTGTTTTGGTCATTGCAGTTCTGGGAGAGAAAGCTCCCAGTCGTGGCTTTGCCCAGAAGAAGATTGTAGTGCAAGGCACCTTGTGTCCTCCTATATTACAATTCATTGGCTATAAAGTCCGACAGTCCTAACAGGCACGGCACAGATACAAGTCTTTGTTCTTTTGTTTTCCACCCAGGTTTGCAGTGCAGATCCCGGCAATTAGACAACCCAAAGAAGTGCAGCCACCAGCCTTTGTTTGTAATATTGGGCAGCTTCACACCTCCAGGGACCTGGGTTCGATTCCCGGCTTGGGTCACTGTCTGTGTGGAGTTTGCACATTCTCCCCGTGTCTGCATGGGTTTCCTCCGGGTGCTCCGGTTTCCTCCCACAGTCTGAAGACGTGCAGGTTAGGTTGATTGGCTATGCTAAAATTGCCCCTTAGTGTCCTGAGATGTGTAGGTTCGAGGGATTAGCGGGTAAAATATGTAGGAATATGGGGGTAGGGCCTGGGTGGGATTGTGGTCGGTGCAGACTCGATGGGCCGAATGGCCTCTTTCTGTGCTGTAGGGTTTCTAAGATATTATCGCTATTAATCCAGAAACTCAGCTTGTGTTCTGGGAACCCGGATTCAAATTCCTTCACGGCAGGTGGTGGAATTCGAATTCAATAATAAATATCTGGAATTAAGAACCCACTGGTGACCATGAAACCATTGTGGGAAAAACCCATCTGGTTCACTAATGTCCCTTTAGGGAAGGAAACCTGCCGTCCTTACCCGGTCTGGTCTACATGTGACTCCAGAGCCACAGCAATGTGGTTGACTCTCAACTGCCCTCCAAGGGCAACTAGGGATGGGCAATAAATACACACCCAGCCAGTGATGCCACGAATGAATAAATTTTTTAAAACCCGAACTAATAAAACCACAAGCAAACAGAATCAAGTGCATCAGGATAAGTGAGAGAGGAAAAGCCTGACATTGCAGATACCAGGATAGAATCACAGAATCCTTACAGTGCAGAAAGAGGCCATTTGGCCCATCGAGTCTGCACCGATCACAATCCCACCCAGACCCTATCCCTATAACCCCACTTATTTACCCTGCTAACCCCCTGACACTAAAGGTCAATTTAGCATGGCCAATCAACCTAACCCGCACATCTTTGGACTGTGGGAGGAAACCGGAGCACCCGCAGGAAACCCACGCAGACACGGGGAGAACGTGCAAACTCCAGACAGGCAGTGACCCTAGCCGGGAATCTAACCCGGGCCCCCGGCGCTGTGAGGCAGCAGTGCTAACCACTGCATTCTGCTTTGTCATTTTATGTCTATTTTTAAAATGGGTGGTTATACACAGAACCCAGTTATGACTTTGCAATGCATTTAGGGAAGGAAATCTGCTGCCTGGTCTGGCCTCCATGTGAGTCCAGAGCCACAGCAATGTGGTTGACTCTCAACTGCCTTCTGAAATGGCCTAGCGAGATTCTCAAGGGCTCAAGTTTCAAGGGCAACTAGGGATGGGCGATAAATGCTGGCCACTCGAATGTCCCACGAATGAATAAACAAAAAAAAACAGCAACCGCAGCTCATTTGGGACAAGTTGTGAGCTAAACATTTGAGACTGGCCAGAGACAGTGCCAGCTCCTTGCTGCAATAATACTGGATGAGTGTTTGTACCAAATGGAAAATCTCCTCGAGTTCTGATGGCCAGTGTGCGAAGGTCTTGTGGCGCAGAGGCAGCCTCCCCAGCTCTACATCTGCAACTCCTATTCTAAATCCCACTTCAGGACTCGATAGTCAAGAGAGGCTGTTTGCAACACGCCCCGACAGCAAATCCCTCCGGTGTGCCTGACGGCAGGCAGAGAGAGCCAGGGGAGCTTCCTGTTCAGAAGGCAACGGCAAATCAATGCAGTACTTTGCTCAGTATAAACATGGACCAAAACAATGGAAGTCCATGGTCGTCAATGCCCTCTTAGAACCCGGGGCGTCACGGTGGCACGGTGGTTAGCATGGCAGCCTCAAGACGCCAGGGACCCGGGTTCGATTCCTGCCTCAGGTGACTGTGTGGAGTCTCCACGCCCTCCCCATGTCTGCGTGGTTTCCTCCGGGTGCTCCTGTTTCCTCCCACACTCCAAAAATGTGTACGTTAACTGGATTAGCCAGGTTAAATTGCCCCAGTGTTGTCCAAAGATATGTGTATTAGGTGGATTAGCCATGCTAAATTACCCCTTAGTGTGCAAAGATGTGTAGGTTAGGTGGATTGGCCATGCTAAATTGCCCCAGTGTTGTCCAAAGATGTGCAGGTTAGGTGGATTGGCCATGCTAAATTGCCCCTTAATGTCCAAAGATATGTAGGCTAGGTGGATTGGCCATGTTAAATTGCCCCCCGTCTGCACAAAGATGTGTGCGTTAGGTGGATTGGCCATGCTTAATTGCCCCTTAGTGTCCAAAGATGTGTAGGTTAGATGGATTAGCCATGCTAAATTGCCCCAGTGTGCGCAAAGATGCGTGTGTTAGGTGGATTGGTCATGCCCCAAATTGCCCCCGTGTGTCTAAAGATGTGTAGGTTAGGTGGATTGGCCATGATAAATGTGTACTGATATGGTGATAAGGTGGGGGAAAGAGGGCCTGGGTAAGATAGTCTGTCAGAGAGTCAGTGCATACTCAGTAGGCTGAATGGCCTCCTTCTGCACTGTAGGGATTCTATAAGGACATGTTGCCTGAAAGAGGAAGGAGTGTGCTCAAGCCTATTAATAGAATTGGTGCCTGAACAGATGGTGCAAGTCCTCATCTGCTTCCTTCGCCTTTTCGTTCATCGACCAAGAAATACCGACTTTGTGTTACCTTAAACCGACCCCATTATTCGAGTTCACTTGGTTTTCTAAGTTCCACTTGTATCTCACTATCACCGCAAGCTCTTGTCAATGTTGGTATTGGAAGACCTCCTCTGTTCTCGCACATTCCCTCTTCTGGGGCTGGTCTTTCTAGCCCCACACGCCCCAAAACCAGAAATTCCCACCCGAGGTCAACGGACCTGTAAGCGATCCGCCAAATTTTCTGTCCCGTCTGCTACAATTCCTGTGGCGGGCGAGATGGGAAAATTCCACCCTTGGAAATGCTTCACTTACAGTCAACGCTCCAGGGGCCTAATAATGGGCAACATTTGAAGAAGTCCTGAGAAATCCTTACCATTGGTAAATGAAAATTATCTCCAATTTTTAAAATGCTGCTTTAATAGCAAAACATAACACTAAAAATGGCTCGCTGTGCCATTTCAGAGGGCAGTTGAGAGCCAGCCACATTGCTGTGGCTCTGGAGTCACATGTAGGCCAGACCAGGTAAGGACAGCAGATTTCCTTCGCTAAAGAACATTAGTGAACCAGATGGGTTTTTATTGACAATTTCACAGCCACCTTGACTGAAATTACTTTCATACTCCAGACTATTAACTCATTGAACTTAAACTCCACCAGCTGCATTTGAACCCGTGGCCCATACCTGGTCCTCTAGAGTTCAACCACATCACCACCACGCATGTGGGCATTTGTAACATGGAGCAAAATTGCCCACTGTACTTCTAAGAGCTGCCTAACCAAGGCACGGTCCATCAGTAATATTTGTCTGCTTTTCAATTCCAGCCCTCTGGAAATGAGCCCATGTTTTGGTTTGCTATTTTTGAGGTTAGTTTGCTGCTTTCAAATGAGGCTCTATGAGCACGGAAATGTACTCTTTTGGAAAGAGATTGCGGCGAGAAAGTAGGCCAAAAGCTTAATTTCCACGGACATGAGCATCCAGCCAGAGAAACTAACCTTACATGTTACGGGTGGCACGGTGGCAGGCACTGCTGCCTCACAGCGCCAGGGAACCAGGTTCGATTCCCGGCCTCAGGTCACTGTCTGTGTAGAGTTTGTACATTCTCCCCGTGTCTGCGTGGGTTTCCTCCGGGTGCTCCGGTTTCCCCTCTCAGTCCAAGACGTGCAGGCTTTGGATTGGCCATGCTAGATTGACCCTTAGTGTCAGGGGGATTAGCAGGGTAAATATGTGGGGTTGTGGGAATAGGGCCTGGGTCGGATTGTGGTCGGTGCAGACTCGATGGGCCGAATGGCCTCCTTCTGCACTGTCGGGACTCTGGTAGTGCAGCATACAGTGACACATTATAGTGTAGAACCAGACAAATTATTAAATAACAATACTGGTCCCCACACAACAAGCTCGTTATACTTTGGTCACGGCATCGCTATGTGGTGTTGAGTGAAACTTGGATCTCCCCAACAGGATGGGAAGGAAAATATTTGGGTGAGGATCCCACAGTATGCATGGGGTTTTGGAAGGCGTGAGAAGACAACCCGTGTCTCGGACGATAAATAAACAGACCTAGTTGGAACAAAGATAGAGGGCGGGATTCTCCAATCTCATCTGTGTCCGCCCCGCCCTGCTGCAGGTGAGAACGGAGAACTTGGCGTTCCACTTGAACGTCGGAGGCTGAGGGGCGACCTGACAGAAGTTTGCAAAATTATGAGAGGCACGGATAGAATGGATAGTCGGGGTCTATTTCCCCAGAGCAGAAATGTCAATTACTAGGGGACATGGGTTTAAGGTAAAAGGGGGAACTGAAACGTGAGAGGCAAGTGTTTTTGACACAGAGGGTGGTAAGTGCCTGGAACGCGCTGCCAGAGGAGGTGGTAGAAACATATACAATAGCAACATTTAAGAGGCAGCTTGACAGATACATGAATAGACAGCGAATAGAACGATACGGAACATGTCGAGGCAAAAGATTAAATCAAATTACTGCGGATGCTGAAAGCTGAAACCAAAAGGGAAAACACTGGAAAATCTCAGCCGGTCTGGCAGCATCTGTAAGGAGAGAAAAGAGCTGACGTTTCGGGTCCAGATGACCCTTTGTCAAAGGCAAAAGGTCTTTAGTTTAGAAAGGCGTCATGTGTCGGCACAGGTGGGCCAAAGGGCCTGTTTATGTGCTGTACTGTTCTTTGTTATATTCACTTTCAGCAGCACCAGAGAACCCCAGCCACAGCCGAGTGGAGATTTCCGGCAAGAATTTAGACAACTATACGTCCAAATGTTAAACTGTCTCCTCAAGCCAATGGCGCAGTAAGTAACGCAGCACTATCAACTCTACTGAAGTATTATCTGATCTGTACACAAGCAATTCAACCACTCAGGAAACAGTGGCTACAATTGCTACTATTAACTCAAAGAGCATTATTTTACAAAGCCGTAATGAATCACTTGGCTTAAAGACCTTGCTATGGTTCAATGCTGGGACAAGAGACCTGGATGATAAACAGGATCGCTCAATTGACAGGAGTCCCAGGTGTTGTTCAGCTGGGAAAAGAACCTTCCTTGGACCTTTCCAGCTCTAGAGAAAAGGATATTTCAAGACAAGTCCTTTCTGCAACAAATTTAGGAGGTTGTAGAACTGGCGTCATGCTCCAAGGTAGAACCAGTCCATCATGCAAACCAGCCTCCCATCCACTGACCCCATCTACACTTCCCGCTGCCTCGGGAAAGCAGCCAGCATAACCGAGGAACCCTCGGACATTCTCTCTTCCACCTTCTTCCGTCGAGAAAAAGATACAAAAGTCTGAGGTCACGTACCAACCGACTCAAGAACAGCTTCTTCCCTGCTGCCATCAGACTTTTGGTCGAGAGCTTCAGGTTCTTAGGTATCAAGATCACCAACAATCTGTCCAAGTCCCCCCCATGCCGACACCTATAGTTAAGAAAGCCCACCAACGCCTCTACTTTCTCAAAAGATTAAGAAAATTTGGCATGTCCGCTACGGCTTTCACCAACTTTTGCAGATGCACCATAGAAAGCATTCTTTCTGGTTGTATCACAGCTTGGTATGGCTCCTGCTCTGTCCAAGACCGCAAGAAACTACAAAGGGTCATGAATGTAGCCCAATCCATCACGAAACAAGCCTCCCATCCACTGACTCTGTCGACACTTCCCGCTGCCTTGGCAAAGCAGCCAGCATAATCAAGGACTCCACGCACCCCGGACATTCTCTCTTCCACCTCCTTCCGTCGGGAAAAAGATACAAAAGTCTGAGGTCACGTACCAACCGACTCAAGAACAACTTCTTCCCTGCTGCCAGCAGGCTTTTGAATGGGCCTACCTTGCATTAAGTTGCTCTTTCTCTACACCCTAGCTATGATTGTAACACTGCATTCTGCACTCTCTCCTTTCCTTCTCTATGAATGGTATGCTGTGTCTGTATAACATGCAAGAAACAATACTTTTCACTGTACACTAATACACACGACAATTATAAATCAAGTCAAACCCATTCACCAACACAGACCGAATGCAAAATGGCCGCTCACTTACCAGTTCCACATCTAATTATTTGTCGGTGTGCATTGTAAAGAAATTTCTTCTTTCCCTAAAAAAAAGAAATTATTTTTCAATCCTCACTGTAAAGATGTTATAACATTTCTTCTGGGAAAAAAAAGTTCTTAAATAAGCAGAATGACTCAGCTGCTTGCAATAGATCTGATATTTAAAAAATGCATCAGCGCTGACAAAACAAACCTTGCTATCATGTTATACTGAGAAGTTGAGACACCGTAGCTTTCTTATCTCCTTACAAAGGTGGATGCCAACCAAAACACAGGCCTTAAATTCCAATAAAGGTCGGGTCTTTTTCCAACTTAAATCAAAACTAAATTAGCCCAAGAGAAAGGTTTGCTAAAAACTTGAGATTTAAAAAATTATTTCATGGGATGTGGGCATTGCCGGCAAGACCATAAGATATAGGAGCAGAATTAGTATATATTGTCTGTATAGCGCGCAAGAAACAATACTTTTCACTGTATCCCAATACATGTGACAATAATAAATCAAATCAAAAAATCAGAAGTTGACAGAAAGGAAAAATCAGTGTCATTAAAGAATATTAAAAATAACCACAAGCATCTTGATATATTGCAACTCGATGGAGTTTAGAAGGATGAGGAGGGATCTCATTTAAACTTGCAGAATGCCAAAAGGTCTGGATAGAGTGGACATGGGGAAGATGTTTCCATCAGCAGGAGAGACTAGAATCCGAGGGCACAGCCTCAGAGTAAAGGGACGACCCTTTAGAACAGAGATGAGGAGGAATTTCTTCAGCCAGAGGGTGGTGAATCTGTGGAATTCATTGCCACAGAAGGCTGTGGAGGGCACGTCACTGAGTGTATTTAAGACAGAGATAAATAGGTTCTTGATTGGTAATGGGATCAAAAGTTATTCATTAGTGTCACAAGTCAGCTGACATTGACACTGCAATGAAGTTACTGTGAAAATCCCCCAGTCGCCACACTCCGGCGCCTGTTCGGGTACACCGAGGAAGAATTTAGCCTGGCCAATGCACCTAACCTGTATGTCTTTCGGACTGTGTGAGGAAACCCACGCAGACACGGGGAGAACGTGCAAACTCCACACACACACTGACCCAAGCGGGGAAATCGAACCCGGGTCCTGTGAGGCAGCAGTGCTAACCACCATGTCACCTGATGCCTCGGGTACTAAAATCCCAAAGTGCTGGAAAACTTTTGTCGGTCTGGTAGTATCTATGGACAGTTTTTGAAGTGTCATTTTGGACTCAAAGGGCAAAGGCGGGAGAATGGGGTTGAGAAACCTATCAGTCATGATCGAATGGCGGAGCAGACTCAATGGGCCGAATGGCCTAATTCCAGCCAGAGTTAATAGCCAGGACCCGTCACCACCCTACTGGGTTTTCCGTCTCCATTGGCCAATGGGTTTCCTGGTGAGCCAAAGAAAACAACCATTACCTTTGGCGGGACTGGAAGATCCCACCACTGACCAATGGTGAGCCAGCTCGGTCAGAGAAAAATCCCAGCCATTGATTGGAGTCTTCTCTGTCCACAGAGACTATCAGACCCACAAAGCTTTTCCAGCACTTTCGGCTTTTATCATCTGAGGCATTGGGTCAGCACGGTGGCACAGTGGGTTAGCACTGCTGCCTCACAGCACCAGGGACCCAGGTTCGATTCCCGGCTTGGGTCACTGTCTGCGTGGAGTCTGCACGTTCTCCCCCGTGTCTGTGTGGGTTTCCTCCGGTTTCCTCCCACAGTTTGAAAGATGTGCTGGTTAGGATGCATTGACCCGAACAGGCGCCTGAGTGTGGCGACTAGGGGAATTTCACAGTAACTTTGTTGCAGTGTTAATATCAGCCTATTTGTGACTAATAAATAAACCTTACTTCAATTGGCAGAGTGGTTAGCACTGCTGCCTCACAGTGCCGGGGATCCGGGTTCGATTCCCGGCTTGGGAATCTGCACGTTCTCCCCGTGTCTGCGTGGATTTCCTCCGGGTGCTCCGGTTTCCTCCCAAAGCCCGAAAGATGCGCTGGTTAGGTGCATTGGCCGTGCTAAATTCTCCCTCAGGCGGCGGAGTGTGGCGACTAGGGGGTTTTCACAGTAACTTCATTGCAGTGTTAATGCAAGCCGACTTGTGACACGAATAAATAAACTTTAAACTCAATCTAAAGCCAGACACTCGCGTAGGTTACGCAATAAGGCGTAATACCAAATACCAAAGGCATGATACCAAATCAGAAAGTAGCCAGCGACCCCTGAACCCTTTTGACTTAAAATGCCAACGCCGCAGATGCAGAGTTCACTCCATGCTATTTTAAACAAACGCCCCAAAAAAGGCATCAATAGCATCAATATCACAGGATAATTTTACGTGTCGCGACAGCAAAATTTTAAAATTAGCACTTTCGAATGTCATTAAACAGCCGAGGAAGCAGCTTCAGTCAAAAATATCTTCCGCAATTGAAATTACAAAGTAAATGACGCAAGTAATTTTTATGCATGTATATTTATGTCAGCTATTAGCTGGAGGCACGGCCTGAGAATGGACTGCTTAAAGCAAATATTGATGCATTATTGTGCTTTGTAAATAAGCAATCTTCCCTTTGAAGCTTTCGCTGCTCAAAGGACACAGCTTCTTTTAAAGTTGGTTTGTTTAACTTGATTATAAAAACACTTTATTTTTCAACAAATCTAACCGGTCGTAAGCAAAAGCGGTCATTGAAGAATCGGATGGTCAACAATAACACCAGAGTTCTGACACGTGGTGAGAAGCGTTTTGATTTTAGAAGCGATTAAAAGAACAAGGATCAGGGTTGAGGAAGACAATGATTGCTCAAGCAGGACTGACCTCATCCCAGGCTGGGCAAATGTGACACTGCGACTGCTCATCCTTTTAAACCATTTACAGCAATTACTGCAGTCACGTTTCACCAGTCAGGCGATACATCACAGGGAAACAATATCCGATTGGGGGACACACCACACTGGACCATCCGGTTAAATTCTAATCAATCCCACTTAACGTTCGGCAGTTTGATTGATTTGATTTATTATTGTCACATGTATTAACATACAGTGAAAAGTATTGTTTCTCGCGCAAAGCAGACCGTTCACAGAGAAGGAAAGGAGAGAGTGCAGAATGTAGAGTTACAGTCATAGCTAGGGGGTAGAGAAAGATCAACTTAATGCGAGGTAGGTCCATTCAAAAGTCTGATGGCAGCAGGGAAGAAGCTGTTCTTGAGTCGGTTGCTACGTGACCTCAGACTTTTGGATCTTTTTCCCAACGGAAGAAGGTGGAAGAGAGAATGTCCGGGGTGCGTGGGGTGCTTGATTATGCTGGCTGCTTTGTCGAGGCAGCAGGAAGTGTAGACAGAGTCAATGGATGGGAGGCTGGTTTGAGTGATGGACTGGGCTACATTCACGACGCTTTGTAGTTCCTTGCGGTCTTGGGCAGAGCAGGAGCCATACCAAGCTGTGATACAAGCAGAAAGAATGCTTTCTATGGTGCATCTGTACAAGTTAGTGAGAGTCGTAGCTGACATGTCAAATTTCCTTAGTCTTCTGAGAAAGTGGAGGCGTAAGTGGGCTTCCATGAGGGTGGGCGGGGGCGAGGGAGAGCACGCGAGGGGGGCGGGAGAGTGCACGCGCGTGAGGGGGGCGGGAGCAAGGGAGCGGGGGCGCACGAGGGGGGCGGGGTACAGGGAGCGGGCGTGGGCAAGGGGGGCGGGGTCCAGGGAGTGGGCGTGCGTGAGGGGGGCGGGGTCGAGGGAGCGGGCGTGCGCGAGGGGGGCGGGATCGAGGGAGCGGGCACGCGCGAGGGGGGCGGGGTCGAGGGAGCGGGCGTGCACGAGGGGGGCGGGGTTGAGGGAGCGGGCCGATGCGAGGGGGCGGGGCCACGCGAGGGGGGCAGGGTCGAGGGAGCGGGCGCGCGCGAGGGGGGCGGGGTCGAGGGAGCGGGCCCACGCGAGGGGGGCGGGGTCGAGGGAGCGGGCGCGTGTGAGGGGGGCGGGGTCGAGGGAGCGGGCGCGCATGAGGGGGGTGGGGCCGAGGGAGCGGGCCCACGAGGGGGGCGGGTTCGAGGGAGCACGCGAAGGGGGCGGAGTCAAGGGAGCGGGCAAGGGGGGCGGGGTCGAGGGAGCAGGCGCGCGCGAGGGGGGCGAGGTCGAGGGAGCGGGCGCGCGCGAGGGGGGCGAGGTCGAGGGAGCGGGCGCACGCGAGGGGGGCGGGATCGAGGGAGCAGGGTCGAGGGAGTGGGCACGCGCGCGGGGGGCGGGGTCAAGGGAGCGGGCGCGCGCGAGGGGGCGGGGTCGAGGGAGTGGACGCGCACGAGGGGGGGATCGAGGGAACGGGCTCGCGTGAGGTGGGCGGGGTCGAGGGAGCGGGCGCACGTGAGGGTGGCGGGGAGGGGGTGGGGAAGGGGAGCGAGGGCGGGTGAAGGGGAGGGAGCGAGAGTGTGCGAGGGGGGGGAGGGGAGAGAGCGAGCGCGGGCGTGGGCGATGGGGAGGGGAGAGATAGGAGTGAAAGCAAGACAGAAATTAATGAGGTTGAGCGAGAGATGATCCGGGTGGAGAGAGAATGGGCTCGGGACTAATGCAGAGAGGGGGAGACAGAGAGAAAATGTGGTGTATTAAATTTAAAATTAACTCAGTTTATTACAACGATCAGTAGCAATAAATGCAGCAAAAAGGATCGCAAATAGATGGGACAAATATTAAATCCGTGTGTCCGAAGGTGTTTATGCCGTTTACGCATTATTCACTGAGGAAGACATCCACCTCTTCCCAAAAGCTGATTCACTTTGTGTTCGACATGGATTTAAATCTAACTCCGGAATTTCCGAAATAACAAAATGTTTAAATGAGCAGTTAGCACATTCAGTCAGTGCGCAGACATAGCCCACAATCCGCAAACAGGTTTCAAAGTCAAAGTTTATTTATTAGTGTCACAAGTAGGCTTACATTAACACTGCAATAAAGTTACTGTGAAAATCCCCGAGTTGCCACACTCCGGCGCCTGTTCGGATCAATCCACCCAGCACGTCTTTCAGAATGTGGGAGGGAACCAGAGCACCCAGAGGAAACCCACACGGACGCGGGGAGAACGTGCAGACTCCACACAGTCAATGACCCAAGCCGGGAATCGAACCCAGGTCCCTGGCGCTGTGAAGCAGCAGTGCTAACCACTGTGCCACCGTGCCACCCTGGAAGAGAGACTTTCCCTGAAACTCCAACCCAACAGGTTCAACTTCCCTTCTGTACAGAGTCTCTCACTGAGCAACCAGAAAGGTAATATTGACATGACTGTCCTTATTTACTTTGTTATTAATGCGTCAAATTTGGCCGAGAATGGTGACTTGAATCAAAATTCTAGAATCTGCCTCCACACATCGGAATTGCCAACCACTTGGATTTGCATCAAAAAACATATCCAGGAATCATTTTTTAACAAAATCTCACAAAGCATCATGCCAGCGACAAGTGTGTCCACTTTACCAAGTGAAGTTCGAGTCAAACTCCATTTTGCCAATGCGACTGTCTAGAAATAAAAGGTGCCACGGCAAAATCACACTTCAACGACCTGCCACATTGTCAATCATTAGAAGAGATCCTTCTCTTAAACAAAGACAGCAACTCAAACATGCTTTTATAGAACAATAGGAACGTTACCATGCAGCAACAGGGCCATTCAGCCCATCGGGTTCTGTGGGTGCATTTTTCAGGTTGCTTTAAAAGTTGGGCCATGAAGATTCTTTTTTCCCTATTCACATTGCCTAACTCACAACCCTCACTCACACTCTGACCCAATAAATTGCTGCTAAAACGTGAGCGACTGGGAGAAAGAATATTTCTGCGCCACTTCTTGGACCACAGCGTTACTCTAAGTGATGCTGGAGGAATTTCTTCACTCTTGAGGGTGGTGAACCTTTGGCATTTTCGACTGCAGAGGGATGCAGAAGCTCAGTCGCTGGGTACGTTCGAGAGAGAGATCCGCAGGTCTCCAGGAAGCTGATAACAGCCAGGGATTTGGCGGGTGGCGCAGTGGTTAGCACTGCTGCCTCACAGCATCAGGGACCTGGGTTCATTCCAGCCTTGGGTGATTTTGTGTGGAGTCTGCACATTCTCCGTGTCTGCATGTCCCACAGTCCACAGACAAGCAGGTTAAGTGGATTGGCCATGCTAAATTGCCCCTTAATGTCCAAAGATGTGCGGGTTAGGTGGATTGGCCATGCTAAATTGCCCCTTAATGTCCAAAGATGTGCAGGTTAGGTGGATTGGCCATGCTAAATTGCCCCTTAGTGTCCCAGGACATGCAGGTTAGGTGGATTGATCATGCTAAATTGTCCCTTAGTATCCCAGAATGTGTAGGTTAGGTGGATTGGTCATGCTAAATTGCCCCTTAGTGTCAGGGGGATTAGGGGGTAAATATGTGGTGTTACTGGGATAGGGCCTGGGCAGGGTTGTTGTCGGTGCAGGCTCGGTGGGCTAAATGGCCTCCTTCTGCACTGTAGGGATTCTGTGACTTGGGAAAATGGCGCGAGGATGGATGATCAGCCCAGATCCAGTTCAAGGGGCAGAACAGGCTCGAGGGGCTGAATGGGGCTCCTCCTGTCCACAAGCTGCTCAATAGAAGGACCCAATGCACCCATCAAGCTAATGGAAGTGCGACTGGGCACACTGACTGACACAACTGTTCCTGCTCTAACAGAACAAAACCCCAACAAGCTTGTTTCCCCAAGAAGTTCTGAACTGAAGTGCAATATCAAACGAGAAACAGCAGCGTAGACAAACTGCATCCTTCACAAACAATGCAAACTTCATTTAGAACAGGTGAAATTGGGGTGACACGGTGGTTCGCACTGCTGCCTCACAGCATCAGGGACTCGGGTTCGATTCCCGGCTTGGGTCACTGTCTGTGCGGAGTCTGCACGTTCTCTCCCCGTGGCTGCGTGGGTTTCCTCCGGGCGCTCTGGTTTTCTCCCACAGTCCGAAAGACGTGCTGGTTAGGTGCATTGGCCATGCTAAATTCTCCCTCAGTGTACCCGAACAGGTGCCGGAGTGTGGCGAATTGTGCCGGAGTGTGCAACTTCATTGCAGTGTTAATGTAAGCCGACTTGTGACTAATAAATAAACTTTGAACTTAAAAATCTCAGGGACAATAACACAATCCAAATAGTTTCTTAAAGGTTTATATATTAGTGTCACAAGCAGGCTTACATTAACACTGCAATGAGAGTGGGGGGGGCATGAATGCAAACCAGCGTCCCATCCATTGACACTTCCCGCTGCCTCAGCAAAGCAGCCAGCATAATGATAACCACACACCCTGGACATTCTCTCTTCCACCTTCTTCCTTTGTGAAAAAGATACAAACATCTAAGGTCACGTACCAACCGACTCAAGAACAGCTTCTTCCCTGCTGTTGAATGGACCTACCATGTATTAAGTTGATCTTTCTCTACACCCTAGCTATGACTGTAACACTACATTCTGCACTCTCTCGTTTCCTTCACTATGAACGGTATGCTTTGTCTGTATAGCACGCAAGAAACAATACTTTTCACTGTTTACTAATACATGGGACAATAATAAATCAAATCAAGTTACTGTGAAAATCCCCCAGTTGCCACACTCTGGCGCCTGTTCTCCTGGAGGGAGAATTTAGCACGGCCAATGCACCTAACCAGCACGTCTTTTGGACTATGGAAGGAAACCGGACCACCCGGAGGAAACCCACGCAGACCCACGGAGAACGTGCAGACTCCACACAGTGACCCAAGCCGGGAATCGAACCCAGGTCCCTGGCGCTGTGAGGCAGCAGTGCTAACCACTGTGCCACCGTGTCGCCCTAAATATTGGCCAGAGGTTGAAATATTGAAGACAGCGTGTGCAATCTAAGAGCCTCTGCTGCGGGGTTTTAAACATCAAATCAAATCAGTATCCTTTGTCAATACAAAGTATCAAGTGTGGGCTTGTCACAATCAGGAACCAGTTGCAACTGCAAACTTAGGACTAAAAAAAATGTCAGGACTGATTGCAAAGCTTTTTAATCTTTTCCATGCAGTCGATACTGAAACCATCCATTTTGCAGCAAGTTCTCCCACTTTTATCTCGGGTATTTAAGGTGGCTGTGTTTGGCCCGCTACAACTGTAGGAGACATTTCTACCAGGAGAGAATTGATGGCCCGACACAAGGCAAAAAGGAAATGCCACCCTCCGGAGCACTTAGTTTTTCGAGAGCAACATTGCATGAAAAGGTAGAGTTGGAAAGGAAGGCGCTGGGTCTAAGTTGCTGGGGGAAGAGTGGAGGGGGGGACAAAGGGGGGGGGCGAAGGGTGGGTGGGGGGAAGGGTGGGTGGGGCGAAGGGTGGGGGGGCGAAGGGTGGGGGGGCGAAGGGTGGGGGGGCGAAGGGTGGGGGGGCGAAGGGTGGGTGGGGCGAAGGGTGGGGGGGCGAGGGGTGGGGGGGCGAAGGGTGGGTGGGGTGAAGGGTGGGTGGGGCGAAGGGTGGGTGAGGCGAAGGGTGGGTGGGACGAAGAGTGGGTGGGGCGAAGGGTGGGTGGGGCGAAGGGTGGGTGGGGCGAAGGGTGGGTGGGGCGAAGGGTGGGTGGGGCGAAGGGTGGGTGGGGCGAAGGGTGGGGGGGCGAAGGGTGGGAGGGCGAAGGGTGGGTGGGGCGAAGGGTGGGTGGGGCGAAGGGTGGGGGGGCGAAGGGTGGGGGGCAAGGATTGGGGGGCAAAGGGGGCAAGGGTGGGGGGGCAAAGGGGGGGGCAAAGGGGGGCAAGAGTGGGGGGCCAAAGGGGGGCAAAGGGGGGCAAGGGTGAGGGGCAAAGAGGGGCAAGGGTGAGGGGCAAAGGGGGGCAAGGGTGTGGGACAAAGGGGGGCAAGGTTGGGGGCCAAAGGGGGGCAAGGGTGGGGGGGCAAGGGTGGGGGGGCCAAAGGGGGGCAAGAGAGGGGGGGCAAAGGGGGGAAGAGAGGGTGGGGCAAAGGGGGGGAAGAGTGGGTGGGGCAAAGGGGGGAAGAGTGGGTGGGGCAAAGGGGGGGAAGAGTGGGTGGGGCAAAGGGGGGGAAGAGTGAGTGGGGCAAAGGGGGGAAGAGTGGGTGGGGCAAACGGGGGAAGAGTGGGTGGGGCAAAGGGGGGGAAGAGTGGGTGGGGCAAAGGGGGGGAAGAGTGGGTGGGGCAAAGGGGGGGAAGAGTGGGTGGGGCAAAGGGGGAAGGGTGCGGGGGCAAAGGGGGGAAGGGTGCGGGGGCAAAGGGGGGAAGGGTGCGGGGGCAAAGGGGGGAAGGGTGCGGGGGCAAAGGGGGGCAAGAGTGGGGGGCAAAGGGGGGCAAGGGTGTGGGCAAAGGGGGGGCAAGGGTGGCTGGCAAGGGTGGCGGGCAAGGGTGGCGGGCAAGGGTGGCGGGCAAGGGTGGCGGGCAAGGGTGGGGGACAAGAGTGGGCGGCAAGAGTGGGCGGCAAGAGTGGGCGGCAAGAGTGGGTGGGGAAAGGGGGGCAAGAGTGGGGGGGCAAAGGGCGTCAAGAGGGGGGCAAAGGGGGCAAGAGTGGGGGGCAAAGGGGGGCAAGAATGGGGGGTCAAAGGGAGGCAAGAGTGGGGGGCAAAGGGTGGCAAGATTGGGGGGCAAAGGGGGGCAAGAGTGGGGGCAAAGGGGGGCAAGGGTGGTGGGGCAAAGGGGGGCAAAGGTGGGGGGCAAAGGGGGGGAAAGGTTGGTGGGGCAAAGGGGGCAACGGTGGTGGGGCAAATGGGGCAAGGGTGGAGGGGCAAAGGGGGCAAGGGTGGGGGGGGCGAAGGGTGGGGGGGCAAAGGGTGGGGGGGCGAAGGGTGGGAGGGCGAAGGGTGGGAGGGCGAAGGGTGGGGGGGGCGAAAGGTGGGGGGGCGAAGGGTGGGGGGGGCGAAGGGTGGGGGGGGCGAAGGCTGGGGGGGCGAAGGGTGGGGGGGCGAAGGGTGGGGGGGCGAAGGGTGGGGGGGCGAAGGGTGGGGGGGCGAAGGGTGGGGGGGCGAAGGGTGGGGGGCGAAGGGTGGGGGGCGAAGGGTGGGGGGGCGAAGGGTGGGGGGGCGAAGGGTGGGGGGGCGAAGGGTGGGGGGGCAAAGGGTGGGGGGGGCAAAGGGTGGGGGGGCAAAGGGTGGGGGGGGCAAAGGGTGGGGGGGCAAAGTGTGGGGGGGCGAAGAGTGGGGGGGCGAAGAGTGGGGGGGCGAAGAGTGGGGGGGCGAAGAGTGGGGGGGCGAAGAGTGGGGGGGCGAAGAGTGGGGGGGCGAAGAGTGGGGGGGCGAAGAGTGGGGGGGGCGAAGGGTGGGGGGGCGAAGGGTGGGGGGGCGAAGGGTGGGGGGGCGAAGGGTGGGGGGCGAAGGGTGGGGGGCGAAGGGTGGGGGGCGAAGGGTGGGGGGGGCGAAGGGTGGGGGGCGAAGGGTGGGGAGCGAAGGGTGGGGAGCGAAGGGTGGGGGGGCGAAGGGTGGGGGGACGAAGGGTGGGGGGGGCGAAGGGTGGGGGTGCAAGGGTGAGGGGCAAAGAGGGGAAAGGGTGGGGGGCAAAGGGGGGGGCAAAGGGGGCAAGGGTGGGGGCAAAGGGGGGCAAGGGTGGGGGGCAAAGGATGGGGGGGCAAAGGTGGGGGGGCCAAGGGGGGCAAGGGTGGGGGGGCAAAGGGGGGGCAAGGGTGGGGGGCAAAGGGGGGCAAGGGTGGGGGGGCCAAAGGGGGGCAAGAGAGGGGGGGATGAGTGGGTGGGGCAAAGGGGGGAAGAGAGGGTGGGGCAAAGGGGGGGAAGAGTGGGTGGGGCAAAGGGGGGAAGAGTGGGTGGGGCAAAGGGGGGGAAGAGTGGGTGGGGCAAAGGGGGGGAAGAGTGGGTGGGGCAAAGGGGGGGAAGAGTGGGTGGGGCAAAGGGGGGAAGAGTGGGTGGGGCAAAGGGGGGAAGAGTGGGTGGGGCAAAGGGGGGCATGGGTGGGGGCAAAGGGGTGCAAGGGTGGGGCAAAGGGGTGCAAGGGTGTGGGGGCAAAGGGGGGCAAGGGTGGGGGGCAAAGGGGGGCAAGGGTGGTGGGCAAAGGGGGACAAGGGTGGGTGGGGCAAGGGTGTGGGGGCAAAGGGGGGCAAGGGTGGTGGGGCAAAGGGTGCAAGGGTGGGGGGGGCAAAGGGGGGCAAGGGTGGGGGGGCAAAGGTGGGGGGGCAAAGGGGGGCAAGGGTAGGGGGCAAAGGGGGGCAAGGGTGGGGGGGCAAAGGGGGGCAAGGGTGGGGAGGGCAAAGGTGGGGGGGCAAAGGGGGGCAAGGGTGGGGGTGGCAAAGGGGGCAAGGGTGGGGAGTCAAAGGGGGCAAGTGTGGGGCGGCAAAGGGGGGCAAGGGTGGGGGGTGGCAAAGGGGGGCAAGGGTGGGGGGCAAAGTGGGGCAAGGGTGGGGCGCAAAGGTGGGCAAGGGTAGGGGGCACAGGTGGGGGGCAAAGGGGGGCAAGGGTGGGGGGCAATTGTGGGCAAGGGTGGGGGGGGCAAAGGTGGGGGGCAAGGGTGGGGGCGAAGGGGGGCAAGGGTGGGGGTTAAAGGGGGGCAACGCAAAGGGGGGCAAGGGTGGGGGGGCAAAAGTGGGGGGGCAAAGGGGGCAAGGGTGGGGGACAAAGGGGGCAAGGGTGGGGTGGCAAAGGGGGCAAGGGTGGGGGGAAAAGGGGGAAAGGGTGGGGGGCAAAGGGGGGGCAAGGGTGGTGGGGCAAGTGGGGCAAGGGTGGGTGGGGGAGAGTGGGGGGAAAGGGGGCAAGAGCGTGGGGCAAAGGGGGGCAAGAGTGGGGGGCAAAGGGGGTAAAGAGTGGGGGGCAAAGGGGGGCAAGGGTGTGGGCAAAGGGGGGGCAAGGGTGGCTGGCAAGGGTGGCTGGCAAGGGTAGCTGGCAAAGGCGGCTGGGGGGCTAACGGGTGGCAAGAGTGGGGGCAAAAGTGGGCAAATGTGGGGGGCAAAGGGGAGGCAAGAGTGAGGGGTACAGGGGGGATGAGTGGGGGTGCAAAGGGGAAGAGTGGGGGTCAAGAGTGGGGGTCAAGGGGGGCAAGAGCGGGGGGCAAGAGCGGGGGGCAAGAGCGGGGTGCAAGAGCGGGGGGCAAAGAGGGGCAAGAGTGGGTGGATCAAAGGGGGGCAAGAGTGGGGGGGACAAAGGGGGGCAAGAGAGGGGGGGCAAAGGGGGGGATGAGTGGGTGGGGTAAAGGGGGGAAGAGTGGGTGGGGCAAAGGGGGGGAAGAGTGGGAGGGGCAAGGTAGGGAAAGAGTGGGTGGGGCAAAGGGGGGAAGAGTGGGTGGGGCAAAGGGGGGAAGAGTGGGTGGGGCAAAGGGGAGAAGAGTGGTTGGGGCAAAGGGGGGAAGAGTGGGTGGGGCAAAGGGGGTAAGGATGCGGGGGCAAAGGGGGGCACGAGTGGGGGGCAAAGGGGGGGCAAGAGTGGGTGGGGCAAAGGGGGGCAAGGGTGGCTGGCAAAGGTGGCTGGCAAAGGTGGCTGGCAAAGGCGGCTGGCAAGGGCGGTGGGCAAGGGTGGCAGGCAAGGGTGGCGGGCAAGGGTGGGCGGCAAGAGTGGGTGGGGCAAAGGGGGGCAAGAGTGGGGGGCAAAGGGAGGCAAGAGTGGGGGGGGCAAAGGGGGGCAAGAGTGGGGGGCAAAGGGGGGCAAGAGTGGGGGGGACGAAGGGAGAGAGTGGGGGGGACGAAGAGGGAGAGTGGGGGTGACGAAGGGGGAGAGTGGGGGTGACGAAGGGGGAGAGTGGGGGTGACGAAGGGGGAGAGTGGGGGTGACGAAGGGGGAGAGTGGGGGTGACGAAGGGGGAGAGTGGGAGTGACGAAGGGGGAGAGTGGGGGGGCCAAAGGGGGAGAGTAGGGGGGACGAAGTGGAAGAGTGGGGGGGACGAAGGGGGAGAGTGGGGGGGCCGAAGGGGGAGAGTGGGGGGGCCGAAGGGGGAGAGTGGGGGGTACGAAGGGTGACAGTGGGGGTGACGAAGGAGGAGAGTGGGGGTGATGAAGGGGGAGAGTGGGGGGGGGGAGGGGGGAGAGTGGGGGGGGGCAGAGGGGGGAAAGTGGGGGGGGACAGAGGGGGGAGAATGGGGGGAGGCGGAGGGGGAGCGTGGGGGGAGACGGAGGGGGGAGAGTGGGGGGGGACGGTGGGAGGAGAGTGGGGGGACAGAGGGGGGAGAGTGGGAGCGGACGGAGGGGGGAGAGTGGGGGTGGACGGAGGGGGGAGAGTGGGGGTGGACGGAGAGGGGTGAGTGGGGGGAGACGGAGGGGGGAGAGTGAGGGGGGACGGAGGGGGGAGAGTGGGGGGATGAAAGGGGAGAGTGGGGGGGTGATGAAGGGGGAGAGTGGGGGGGATGAAGGGGAGAGTGGGGGGGGATGAAGGGGAGAGTGGGGGGGATGAAGGGGAGAGTGGGGGGGATGAAGGGGAGAGTGGGGGGGATGAAGGGGAGAGTGGGGGTGATGAAGGGGGAGAGTGGGGGGGATGAAGGGGAGAGTGGGGGGGATGAAGGGGAGAGTGGAGGGGGTGATGAAGGGGGAGAGTGGGGGGGTGATGAAGGGGGAGAGTGGGGGGGGGGGAATGAAGGGGGAGAGTGAGAGCAGGGGGAGAGTGGGGACACTTGGCTGTCCTCCTACCTGTCAGCACACAGCGCTGTCCTTTGCATTCGCCCCGGCAGAATCCACTCGTGCATCCAGCCCCAGCGCCTCTCATTAGAGCAGCTTCCTTCAAATGACACCGCGTCAGGAAGGCGATAGGAAGTAATACATAAACATATGCGTGCATTAGACAGAGAGAGAGAAAGTCTTACACCCAGCGGGCAGGAGGAGAAGCCGTGGGCGTGCTGGTTGCTGTGGCGATGAGGGGGGTTTTCTGTCCAGTTGCCACCCACTTGTCCTCAGTCTCCCTTCATTCTCGGGACTGAATTAAATAAATCCAGCCCCTCCCCGCAACTGAACCTCACAGGGGGGGTGGTTGGGGAGGGGAGGAGATGAGGGAAAACATGCACTCCCTCCTCACACACACCGCTGCAGGAAAATACAATGTCAAGACTTGCGAGACAGAGGGAGAAAAGCGCCCGCTGTCAACCCGGAGCACACGCTTCACTCCGCTCCGCCGCGTTCCATTCCCGGGCTCAGATTCTACCCTTCCCGGGTCAACGTTCCATTCCCGGGCTCAGATTCTAAACTCCCGGGTCAACGTTCTATTATCCCGGGCTCAGATTCTACCCTTCCCGGGTCAACGTTCTATTATCCCGGGCTCAGATTCTACCCTTCCCGGGTCAACGTTCTATTATCCCGGGCTCAGATTCTACCCTTCCCGGGTCAACGTTCCATTATCCCGGGCTCAGATTCTAAACTCCCGGGTCAACGTTCTATTATCCCGGGCTCAGATTCTAAACTCCCTGCCAACGTTCTGCAGCCAAACACCCATCAAACACCACCCGCCCCAGCTTCATCTAGCGGCCCCCCCCGGTGCAAGCTTCCCTCCACAGGAGCAGGGAAAGGAGGGAGGGAAGGTGGGAAAAGCATTGCATTCAGATGGAACAGACTGAATGAGCGCTGTGCAGCCTGCGCCGGCCAAGGTTAATGCAATTCTCACTGTAAAATCCTCCAGTCGGTGGGAACTCTGCAGTCAGCAAAGGGGAAGCCAATTGGACCGTCCCTCTCAAATGACATGTGACCACTATTACTAGGGAAATACATACGTCATTGTCTTGTAGATAAAAAATAATAATTCAGGGTTGTGAGTTTTAGCACCGTCTGTGCATATTGTAGCTGCCCCTTGTCCTCTGTTGCAAAGATGCCGCAACATTTTAACCAGCATCTAACGTCCTGATTCTTCTGATTAACGATTGCTCTGCCTAAATGAATGAGACATTTTTTTTAAATTTTGCAAACTTATTTACCAGCATTGGGTGGAAGATTGTTATTTTTTTGCCTCTATTTTCCAATAATAAAGCAGTAGCAGGAAGGCTCGGCTGCTGTGCAAAGTGAAAGGGACCCGAGGACACATTCTCTCCTCTGGTGCAGCATCCGAGAATGGCAGGCTTGAGCTCCCCCCGCCCCCCGAATGTTTTAGGCGATTTGCTGTTTTGCCCGAAAAATAACATGCACTAAAAAAACACTTTGTTGCATTCTTGCGCGCTGAGAGTGTGGCTTTACCTTTAACATTTGATGCCGAATGTATTGCTGATGTTGCAACTAGAGAGAAAATAAATCGGGGCAGTTTGCACCGGGAGGGAGGGACAATGAAAGGAGGTTGTAACCTGAGAAAGCAAGCAACAATCTTATAACAAACAGGTCTGTGACCAGGACTTTCACATTGTGGTTACTCAATAGCTAAGATTCCATTCTCATTAACTGAGACTGTCACTGGTACCTGAGGGAGTGCATTCTGCAATTCACTTCTTTCTCTCTCTGTGAAATTGGCCTGAAAACAAGTTTCTTATGACAGATAGACTACAGGTGCAACAGGATACTATGGTCCAGTGGCCTCTATCTATTGGCACAGTGGTTAGCACTGCTGCCTCACATTTCCACTCCATCTGACGAAGGAGCAGTGCTCCGAAAGCTTATGGTATTTGCTACCAAATAAACCTGTTGGACTTTAACCTGGTGTTGTGAGACTTCTTACTGGCCTCACAGCACCAGGGATCGATTCCTGGCCTTGTGTGATGGAGTCTGCATGTTTTCCCAGTGTCTGCGTGAGTTACATAGAAGATAGGAGCAGGAGGAGGCCATTTGGCCCTTCGAGCCTGCTCCTCCATTCATTACGATCAGCTGATCGCCCAACTCAATAGCCTAATCCTGCTTTCTCCCCATAACTTTCGATCCTATTCACCCCAAGTGCTGTATCAAGCCGTCTCTTGAATACATTCAATGTTTTGGCATCAACTACTTCCTGTGGTAATGAATTCCTCCGGTTTCCTCCCAAAGTCCCAAAGACATGCTGGTTAGGGTGCATTGGCCATGCTAAATTCTCCCTCAGTGTACCCGAGCAGGCGCTGGAGTGTGGCAGCTAGGGGATTTCCACAGTAACTTCATTGCAGTGTGAATGTAAGCCTACTTGTGACACTAATAAATAAACTTTAAATGATACAGCACAGAAAGAGCCATTCAACCTATCTTGCCAATGCTGAACTAAGTGCCCTTTCTAATCCCACCATCCTGCATTCAGTCCATAGGCCTTCTTCTCCTGTTTTGCACTGTTGGAGATCCTGGAATTATAACTTTCACCATCTTTGATAACATTTTGGTGTTGTTCTCAAATCTTGTGCCTGTCCCGCTTCCTAAACTATCGATGCATTTCCTCCTTTCTCTCTCTCTTCAGCCCTGCTGCCCTCAATTTTACCCGTCGGTAGCAGATGTTCTAGTTCTGCCCTCCCAAGCATCAAGTAAAGAATTGTAGTGTCTCTTGATCAGCTGTGGTTGCCAGCAACGGGGAGGCGATGGCCTAGTGGTATTATCGCTAAGCTATTAATCCAGAAACTCAGCTAACGATCTGGGGACCTGGGTTCGAATCCCATCACGGCAGATGGTGGCATTTGGATTCAATAAAAAAATATCTGGAATTAAGAATCTACTGATGACCATGAAACCATTGTCGATTGTCGGAAAAACCCATCTGGTTCACTAATGTCTATTAGGGAAGGAAATCTGCTGTCCTTACCCGGTCTGGCCTACATGTGGCTCCAAAGCCACAGCAATGTGGTTGACGCTCAACCTCAGGGACTTCATCCTTTCACACTCTGCTTGTAAACGATATACGGTATCTTCTGGATAGGAGTTACCCACACTCTGCATGTCCGTGAGTATTCTCACACCACAATTGATGCCATTGATCTTTGCAGCTGTGGTTAACACTGCAACCTCACAGGACCAGGGACCCGGGTTCAATTTCGGCCTCGGATGACTGTGTGGCATCTGCGTGGGATTCCTCGGGTGCTCTGGTTTCCTCCCACAGTCCAAAGATGTGTGGATTGGCCATGCTAAGTTGCCCCTTAGTGCCCCAAGATGTGTAGGTTAGGTGGATTAGCCATGGTAAATTGCCTCTTTGTGTCCCAAAATGTGTAGGTTAGGTGGATTAGCTGTACCATCTGACTCAAGAACAGCTTCTTCCCTGCTGCCATCAGACTTTTAAATGGGCCTACCTTATATTAAGTTGATCTTTCTCTACACCCTAGCTACATTCTGCACCATTTCCTTTCTTTCTCCCCTGTGTACTCTATGAATGGTATGCTTTGTCTGTATAGCATGCAAGAAACAACATTTTTCACTGTATCCAATACAGGTGACAATAATAAATCAAATCAAATCAAAAGATGTGTAGATTTGGAGGATTAGCCATGGTAAATGTGTGGGGTTACGGGGATAGGGCGGGGAGTGGGCCTGGTAAGCTGCTCTGTCAGAGAGTCGGTGCAGACCTGATGGGCTGAATGGCCTTCTTCTGCAATGATTCTATTCTATGTCCAGGGCTTGAGAAGCAAGGCCAACACTCCAGTGCAGTAATGAGGCAGCACTGCACTGTCCGAGAGTGAGACATGCAGCTGCCTATTCAGGTGGATGTAAAAGATCCCATGGCGATATTTCAAGGAAGAGGCAAGTTATCCCCTTGTCCTGGCCAATATTTATCACTGAATCAATATTGCCATAAAACAGATGAGGGAAATTTTCCCATTCCACCTGCCATGGGAATTGTAGCAGGCGGGAGGGGGTGGACCTTGCAAAGGTCCATTGACATCAGGCGGGATTTTCTGGGTTTGGAGTGAGTGTGGCTGGAAAATCCCACCCATTAAAATTTTAAAGTTTATTTATTAGTGTCACAAGTAGGCTTACATTAACACTGTAAGTAATCTCACAAACCAGGTTAAAGTCCAACAGGTTTATTTGATAGCACAAACTTTCGGACCGCTGCCCCTTCAGGTAACCTGGTGTTGTGAGACTACTTACTGTGCTTACCCCAGTCCAACACCGGCAACTCCACATCATGGCTACATTAACACTGCAATGAAGTTACTGTGAAAATCTCCTAGTCGCCACATTCCGGCGCCTGTTCGGGTACACTGAGGGAAAATTTAGCACAGCCAATGCACCTAACCAGCGCATCCTTCAGACTGTGGAAGGAAACTGGAGCACCCGGAGGAAACCTACGCAGACACGTGGGAGAACGTGCAAACTCCACACAGACAGTGACCCAAGCCGGGAATCAAACCCGGGTCCCTGGCGCTGTGAGGCAGCAGTGCTGATCACTGTGCCATCATTGCTGTTTGTGGGAGCTTACTGTGCACAAATTAGACGCCGTGTTCCCCACATTCCAACCAGCCTCCCATCCATTGACTCTGTCTACACTTCCCGCTGCCTCGGAAAAGCAGCCAGCATAATTAAGGACCCCACGCACCCCGGACATTCTCTCTTCCACCTTCTTCCGTCGGGAAAAAGATGCAAAAGTCTGAGGTCACGTACCAACCAACTCAAGAACAGCTTCTTCCCTGCTGCCATCAGACTTTTGAATGGACCTACCTTGCACTAAGTTGATTTTTCTCTACACCCTAGCTATGACTGTAACACTACATTCTGCACTGTCTTCTTTCCTTCTCTTTGCTGGCATAGCGTGCAAGAAACAACACTTTTCACGTATGTTAATACATGTGACAATAATAAATCAAATCAAATTTTGAAAAGTATTTCTTTGACTGTAAACCACTTTGTGAGACATCCAGTGATCCTAAAAATTATTTAAATGCACACATTTCTTTTCTCCATGTCATTTTATACCAGTGAAAGAATGTCAACTTTCAATCGATATTTTATGAGCTTTCAGCTGACGAAATAATGAAATGATTAAATCCCAGAGCATTAAGTTCATTTGTTGAAAACAACTTCTAAATGCGGGTGTCTCTCTGAGAGTTTATTGTCACTCATTACTGTAATTCAAAATGTGGCCTCAGAATCTTCTTTCTCTTCCTGCAGTTCACATTGAGCAGTTTGTAAAAACTGACCTTTTAGTTGAACCAGCGCAGGCAGCTCTTTTATATGCCGATCCAGAGTTACTGGAAATTTATAGTATTTGATCAGGATCAAAAAAGAACAGCAAGTCATGTACAGATGGAAACAATCACACAGTGTTCTTGACATCTGAAGAATTCAATTTCCAGCCTGTAACTATGTAATAATGATGCTTGCAACACTGTAACAGGGCGTGAACGATGTTTGGTTCTTAAACTGTGTCTGTATTCTACCTGGATCCATAGACTCAGCCATCAACCAAAAAAAAACCTAGGCTAGTGACTGGGCCACCTGAGTGGCCATCCTTCTTCTCAGTGGGGTGGCACAGTGGTTAGCACTGCTGCCTCACAGCGCCAGAGATCCGGGTTCAATTCCCGGCTTGGGTTTGCGTGGGTTTGCGTGGGTTTCCTCCGGGTGCTCCGGTTTCCTCCCACAGTCCAAAGATGTGCGGGTTAGGTTGATTGGCCATGCTAAAAATTGCCCTTAGTGTCCTGAGATGCGTAGGTTAGAGGGATTAGTGGGTAAATATGTAGGGATATGGGGGTAGGGCCTGGGTGGGATTGTGGTCGGTGCAGACTCGATGGGCCGAATGGCCTCTTTCTGTACTGTAGGGTTTCTATGGTTTCAAAGATGCGTGGGTTAAGGTAGATTGGCCATGCTAAATTGCCCATTAGTGTCAGGGGAACTAGCAGGCGGTAAATGCATGGGGATAGGGCCTGGGTGGGATTGTTGTCGGTGTAGACTCGATGGATCAAATGGCCTCCTTCTGCACTGTAGGATTCTATGATTCATTACCAGTTACAACCATGTCCTGAGTGATATCAATGCCGGAACATATTTATGTCAATTTGATTAAATCTATAACAACAACACTCAGCTTTTGCCCATCCTGATTTCTTTCCTTGTCAGTTTGGAACATGCAGAGGCACTTGGGATGTGGAACATATGAAGGCTTCCAATGGATGGGGGCAGTGGAGCAAGGCTAATCATGGGATTGAGTAAAGGAAACTACAAGGCCATGAGGGAGGAGCTCGCCAGATTTGATTGGAAAGGGAGCCTAGCAGGAAAGACTGTGGAACAGAAGTGGCAGCACGGTGGCACAGTGGTTAGCACTGCTGCCTCACATCTCTAGGAACCTGGGTTCAATTCCCAGCTTGGATCACTGTCTGTGTGGTGTTCGCATGTTCTCCCCATATCTGCGTGGGTTCCCTCCAGGTGCTCCGGTTTCCTCCCACATTCCAAAGATGTGCGGGTTAGATGGATTGGTCATGCTAAATTGCCCCTTAGTGTCATGGGGACAAGCTAGGGTAAATGCATGCTGTGATGGGGACAGGGCCTGGGTAGGATTGTGTTTGGTTGGGTTTCCTCCGGGTGCTCAGGCTTCCTCCCACAGTCCAAAGATGTGCGGGTTCGGTTGATTGGCCATGCTAAATTGCCCCTTAGTGCCCCGGGATGCGTAGGTTAGAGGGATTAACAGGGTAAATATGTGGGGTTACGGAGACAGGGCCTGGGTGAGATTGTTGTCGGTGTAGACTCGATGGGCCGAATGGCCTACTTTTGCACTGTAGGAATTCTAAGATTCCATGAACAGTGGCAGGAGTTCTTGGGGATAATTCAGGAGGCACAACATAAATTCATTCCAAGGAAGCGGAAGCATGTTAAGGGGAGGATGAGGCAACCATGGCTGACAAGGGATAGCATAAAAGCAAAGGAAAGAGCACAACATGAAGCAAGGAGTCGTGGGAACCCACAGGATTGGGAAGCCTTTAAAAGCAAGCAGAGAACAAGTTAAAAAACAATAAGGGTGGAGAAGATGAAATATGGTCTTATGGGATGGTTATGGAGGTAAAAAACAGCGGAAGGTAAGTGGAGAACAACAGCTAAGCTGCAATGGCTGGAGAGATTGTTACTGTGAAAGGATGGAAACGGGAGGGAGGGAGGGGACGTCTTGGGAAGGGCGGAAGAGACCATGGACTGAGTTAATGGCAAACGGCAGGGGCAATTATTTGATACAACTATTATTTGAAAGATATTCTTTGTGCTAAGTCTGTCAGGTGAACCCAAGGAAGGAAAATAGAAAGCGGGCCTTGCATTTATGTAGCATCTTTCACGACTAATTATCAGCCCAAAGCGCTTTAAGCCAATGTAATATCGGATATTGTGAGCAGTTTTGGGCCCCATACCTAAGGAAGGATGTGCTGGCCTTGGAGGGGGTCCAGAGGAGGTTCACAAGAATGATCCCAAGAATGAAGGGTTTGTCATATGAGGAGCGGTTGAGGAGCCTGGGTCTGTATTCGATGGATTTAGAAGGATGAGGGGGGGATCTAATTGAAACTTACACAATACTGAGAGGCCTAGATAGAGTGGACTTGGAGAGGCTGTTTCCATTAGTGGGAGAGACTAGAACTCGAGGGCACAGTCTCAGAGTGAAGGGGCCCTCCTTTAAAACAGAGATGAGGAGGAATTTCTTCAGCCAGAGAGTGGTGAATCTGTGGAACGCATTGCTGCAGAGGGTTGTGGAGGCCAGATCATTGAGTGTCTTTAAGACAGAGATAGATAGGTTCTTGATCAATAAGGGGATCAAGAGTTATGGGGAGAAGGCAGGAGAATGGGAATGAGAATCATATCAGCCATGATTGAATGGCGGAGCAGACGCGATGGGCCGAATGGCCTAATTCTGTTCCTATATCTTATGGTCTTGTGGTCTAGTACCTTTGTAGCATAATCACCGTTACAATGCAGCAGTCAATTTGTGCACAGCAAGCTCCCACAAACAGCAATGTGACAAGGAGCAGACAATCTGTTGTTTTAGTGATGTTGATTGAGTGATAAGCATCGGCCAGGACAATTTAAACGAGTACCTCAGCACTGATCCTAAAGATGCTAACTGTCTATACCTTCTAGACCTTCTGCACGGTCTAACTCCAATAGAGCACGCCACCACCCAAACAAGTTTAAGGAAGGATTAAGTTATACTGTTGCTATGAAACGTGAACCCTAAACAAGGACTTCATCATGAAATTGGTAGTTAGGGAGCTGTTTTTTACGATGCTGAAATTCGAACAAGGCAGATTTCAAGGCAGTAGTATTCATTCCTCGAATAATGTTGAGCCCATCAGATGCAAGGCTGCCTTCCCAGCTCAAGAGAAAACATTTCCCAACTCTGAAAATATAGCAATTCACCAGAATCTTAACAAAATATGTATTTAAATTTCTAAGTCTGTTTTTACACAAGGACTGTTTTATGTAGTTTTATCCAGGTTTTGGTTTTGTTAAAGTCCTTGTTGAAGTAATAGCTAGAAATCCTGTAGTTACCGGAGTTGCGAGGGTTAGCTTATGTGGAGAGGCTGAGTAGACTGGGGCTATACTCATTGGAATTCAGAGAAATGAGGGGAGATCTTATGGAAAGATATAAGATTATGAAGGGAACAGGCTTCAGGCATTTGAATGTTTTTGAATTTGGCCCAATCAATTTAAAGCAGGTGCTCAGCTACCAAGAACCTATAAGATTTGAATTTGATGTTGTTGACAACAGCAGAGCAATCCTATTGTTGGAAAATTGATAGGTCATCGCAGGTATAAAAGAGAGTGCAAGGGGGAAAAACAGGAGATAGCACGTCTTGAGAGGGAGAGAGTAGCTCTCCACCTTGCCAGAACACGCTATCGAACCAACAAAAGGTACCAAATCAAAAGAGAACTTACAGACAGAGAAATCAACTGAGAAACTCCAGAAGATTCCAAAAGCCACAAAACCTGATTATATATCTTTTTGAGAGTGACTAAATTCTATTATTAATTTTTAAATTAATGAATGGATATTGTATTTATTTGAACAGCATTCCAGTAGAATCTTATTTTATTCGGTATTTTACTTGTTCAGTTAAGGTTCCCTGTCAGTTAAATAAATAAATTGTTAAGTGTTTATTTTAAAGTGAGTATCAGGTATTTCTGTTAGTTACCCACTAACCATTACTGAAGGACAGTTCGCCTTCCCAAACACTTTTAACAGATTATGAGGTGAGTTATTCCTCATTGGGAGATTCAGCGTTACGTCTCAAAGGGGGAACCACCTACGCACTGTAACACTTCAAAAGTCATGACTCCATTGGAGTAGCGACCATTGTTTTTGTCTTCACAGTGGTGGAAGGAGTGAATACTTAATGGGGTGCCAATCAAACGGCTTGCTTTGTCCTGGATGATGTGGAGTTTCTCGAGTGTTGTTGGAGCTGCACCCATTGCACCACACTCCTACTTGTACTTAAGTGGACAGTCTTTGGAAAGTCAGGAGATGGGTTATTTGTAAAATTCCTAGCCTTTGATTTGTAGTCAAATTATTTTTGTGGCTCATTCAGGTAATTTTTTTAATAAGTGGTAACCTGTAGGATTTTGAGGATGCAGGAATCAGCGAAGGCAATGATAGCAGTGATGGGTAACCCATCTTTCCTGCATGCTATCAGGTTATCTTTTGAATCACACTACTGCCTGATGTATTTGGGCAATGTGGGCAGCTCGGCAGCACAGTGGTTAGCGCTGCTGCCTCACAGCGCCAGGGACCCGGGTTCGATTCCCGGCTCGGGTCACTCTCTGTGTGGAGTTTGCACTGACTGTGTGGGTTTCTCCAGTTTCCTCCAGTTTCCTCCCACACTCCAAATATGTGGGAGTTAGGTTGATTGGCCATGCTAAATTGCCCCTTAGTGTCAGGTGGACTGGCAGGGTGAATAGGTGGGGTTATGGGGATAGGGCCTGGGTGGGCTTGTTGTCAGTGCAGGCTCGATGGGCCAAATGGCCTCCTTCTGCACTGTAGGGATTCTATGATTTGCTGAATGTCTTTATTTTTTCAATTGCCAACCCTTGACAATGTTCACTTTGTAATTCTATGGGGCAGAAATGGAGTGTGGAGATGGGCACAGGGCGAGGTATGGTGCTTAAAGCTAACTGAAGATTAGATAGCCTCCTGATGGGAGCAAGCACATTGTAGCAATTACATTTCAAGGTCTCTCATCCATCACTTTGTTATTGTTTGGCAGAATCTTCTGGGGCACTTGGATGGGGTGGGGGGGAGAACTTTTGAGTTAATAACAAACATGAGCAACCTGAACCGCAAACTAAGCAAAGCAGATCACTTCCAGTGCTCCATAACCAGCCCTCCTTGACGTACAAAGACAAAATTGTGAACAACATTTCTAACAAAACCTCCAATACAGTTCGGTACAATTGTGAAGCACCGCTGCACTGCCAGCGCAACATGGCAGCAATGTGTACCATCTACAAAACACACTGCAACAACTCACCAAGGATCCAGCGACAGCAGTGTCCAAACCTGCAACCTCTAGCAATCTAGAAGGACAAGAACAGCAGACACATGGGAACACCACAACCTGATGAACAGCAGTGGCTCCAGAAGGCACATGGCAGCACTGTGGCACAGTGGTTGGCACTGCTGCCTCACAGCGACAGGGACCCAGGTTCAATTTCGGCCTTGGATAACTGTCCGTTTGGAGTTTGCACATTCTCCCTGTGTCTGCGTGGGTTTCCTTCGGGTGCTCCGGTTTCCTCCCATACTCCAAAGATGTGTCGGTTAGATGGATTGGCCATGCTAAATTGCCCCTTAGTGTCAGGGTAAATTAGCAGGGTAGATTTACCCTGCTAATTTACCCTGACACTAAGGGGCAGTTTAGCATGGCCAATGGGAGAAATGATCTCCCCTGCATTCCCAGGGGTAAGGGGATAGGGCCTGGGTGGGATTGTTGTCGGTGCGGGCTTAATAGGCTGATTGGCCTCCTTCTGTACTGTAGGGATTCTATGTTCATAATTTCATAAGTTCATAAGATATAGGAGCAGAATTAGGCCATTTGGCCCATCGAATCTGCTCTGTCATTCGATCCTGGCTGATATGCTCCTCATTCCCATTTTCCTGCCTTCTTCCCAGGCAGATGCATGGGATTACCACCACCATCGCCAGCAATGCTCACATCCCGAGATTGAGTACAAAAAAGAGAAAAATGGAAACCTCAGCGCTCGTAAATAACAACAAGTCCAAACGATTTAGAGACTTCCTTGACTCTTAAGGGAGAGTTAAAGAGCAGGACAGGTATAAGGTTTGAGAACAACACATGGATCTTCTTCATCACCCAAGACCGTGAAAGTTGGAGAGCTTGAACCTATGGTACAAAACATGAAGGAGAAAGAAAAATAAATTGATTAATGGAGTTATTAATGTATGAAATAGGAACAGCAGCAGTGAGCCAAGGAATAGCAACATGTTTAAAATGTATCTATCAATGTCACAACTAGGCTTACATTAACACTGCATGATGTGGAGATGCCGGCGTTGGACTGGGGTAAACACAGTAAGAGTTTTAACAACACCAGGTTAAAGTCCAACAGGTTTATTTGGTAGCAAATGCCATTAGCTTTCGGAGCGCTGCTCCTTTGTCAGATGGAGTGGAAGTCTGCTCTCAAACAGGTCACAGAGACACAAAATCAAGTTACAGAATACTGATTAGAATGCGAATCTCTACAACCAACCAGGTCTTAAAGATACAGACAATGTGATCTGGTTGGTTGTAGAGATTCGCATTCTAATCAGTATTCTGTAACTTGATTTTGTGTCTCTGTGCCCAGTTTGAGAGCAGATTTCCACTCCATCTGACGAAAGAGCAGCGCTCCGAAAGCTAATGGCATTTGCTACCAAATAAACCTGTTGGACTTTAACCTGGTGTTGTTAAAACTCCTACTGATGTGGAGATGCCAGCGTTGGACTTGGGTAGGCACAGTAAGTAGTTTCACAACACCAGGTTAAAGTCCAACAGGTTTATTTGGTAGCACGAGCTTTCGGAGCGCTGCTTCTTCACCAGGTGAGTGCACTTAATTAACACTGCAATGAAGTTACTGTGAAAATCCCCTCGTCACTACACTCCAGCACCTGTTCGGGTACACTGAGGGAGAATTTAGCACGGCCAATGCACCCAACCAGCACATCTTTCGGACTGTGGGAGGAAACTGGAGCACCCAGAGAATGCGCAGACTCCGCACAGACAGTGACCCAAGCCGGGAATCGAACCCAGGTCCCTGGCACTGTGAGGCAGCAGTGCTAACCACTGTGCCACCGTGTCGCACCTGATGATGTTTTGCCTTTCTGCCAACTTTAAAATTCATGAGGAAAGCTTTCATAATGCCTTTGTGAATAATCAGGTCTTCCCTCAGTCACATGGACCAGGTGTTCCATTGTGTTCCATTGACTACATTTTACTCATCAACCACAATGCATTTACCAATGTAAATAAAGCAAATTCATATTGTGGGTGGAATCCACTGTTATGGTGATATCTGCAAAACGTTCACCTGTTTTTACGAACACTGACTGATCTCCCCTGCATTCCCAGTGTTGTCTCAGTTTAGTTTCTTTCGGATTCCCAAAATGGCAGCAAAGAATCAGTGAAAGCTGCATTTAGTGGATTTACACACGGTCTAGTTCCAATGGTAGAAACTTCACTGGTATAACTAGAGCCCGAAAGGTTACATCGAAACACACATAGAAAACAGAAGCAGGAGTAGGCCATTCGGCCCTTCGAGCCTGTTCTGCCATTCATCCTGATCACGACTGATCATCAGATTCAATATCCTATCCCACCTTCCCCCCAAGTCCCTTGTTATGACATTATCCCCCCATCCAATTATATTTTGATATAGAATCCATAGAATCCCTACAGTGCAGGAGGAGGCCGTTCAGCCCATCGAGTCTGCACCGTTTCTCTGAAAGAACATCCCACACAGATTCTCTCTTCCATCCCATCCCCACAACCCCGTGCAATTACCATGGCTAATTTAACTAATTGACACGTCTTTGGACACTAAGGGGCAGTTTACCATATGGCCAATCCACCTAACCTGCACATCGTGAGACACTAAGGGGCAATTTAGCATGGCCAATCCATTTAACCTGCACATCTTTGGATTGTGGGAGGAAACCAGAGCGCGCGCAGATATGGGGAGAACGTACAGACTCCGCATAGACAGTGACCTAAGCCGGGAATTGAACCTGGGTCCCTGGTGTTGTGAGGCAGCAGTGCTAACCACTGTGCCACTGTGCTGCCCATGGGAGGGAAGTCCAGGTTGTTGACCCAGTGACAAAGAAGGAACAACGATATATTTCCAAGTCAGGCTGGTGAGTGGCTTATGGGGCAACTCGAAGCTGGTGGTGTTCCCATGCAACTGCTGCCCTTCTCCTTCTTGGTGGTGCAGGTCCTGGGTTTGGAAGATGCTACTGAAGGAGCCTTGGTGTGTCAGTAGTGAAGAGAGTGGAAGTTGAAGGGAGTGGGCAGGGTGCCACTCAAACAGGGCCCTTTCTTCCGGAAATGTGAGAAACCTGAAATGAGAAACAAAATACTGAGAAGATAGGATAGATAAGGCTGTATTTTCAAAGCTAAAATCCCGATTAATGTTTCATGCGGCACCATTTCAGATACTGAGAAAAGGTTGCACCTAAACTGATAATTTACAGAGACTATTGAGCTGTGTATCATAGAATCCCTACAGTGCAGAAGGAGGCCATTTGGCCCATCGAGTCTGTACTGACCACAATCCCACCCAGGCCCTATTCCCGTAATTTTCATTTACCCAGCTAATCCCCCTGCGCTAGGGGCAATTTAGCATGGCCAATCAGCCTAACCTGCACATTTGTGGACTGTGGGAGGAAACCGGAGCACGCGGAGGAAACCCACGCAGACACGGGGGGATCGTGCAGACTCCGCACAGTGACCCAAGTCGGGAATTGAACCAGGGTATTTGGCTGCTGTGAGGCAGCAGTGCTAACCACTGTGCCACCGCGTGTACATCCAAGGAGTATTATTTTCCTGTCAGAATTAAATGTCCCCAGAAGTGCGTTGTTCCACTAAACAGTGAACTGGAAGGCCAATGTACGGCATTGCCACTGCAACTTGAGGGGTCCCTTTGACCACTTAAACAGAATATTTTTTAACATAGGGTTAGGTGCATCATCAGAGGATGGACAATGAATATTGGTGTAGCCAGTGATGCCGGCATCTCATGAATGAACCCATTTAAAAAAAAATTGTGGTGTTTTATTCTGTCCGGGAAGTACCTCTGATTTCCCCTGTAAACAAACACCTACTTTCGAGGTGGCTTTGATGGAGAAATTGGCAGAAATGCCAACTTGAATCATTCATGGAGGATTTCTCAGCATTCAACAAAACTTTCAGAACATTGGAACAAGAGTAGGCCATTCAATCCCTCAAACTTGTTCTGCCATTGAACGAGATTATGGCGGATCTATATCTTAGCTTCATCCATGGGGGTGGCACGTTGGCACAGTGGTTAGCCCTGCTGCCTCACAGTAACAGGGACCCCGGTTCTCACTCTTTGGTACAATCACTGTGCTTTCAGCATTTCAGCCTCGTCAAGGCTGGGCGGCACGGTGGCACAGTGGTTAGCACTGCTGCCTCACAGCTCCAGGGACCTGGGTTCGATTCCCGGCTTGGGTCACTGTCTGTGCGGAGTTTGCACCTTCTCCCTGTGTCTACGTGGGTTTCCTCCGGGTGCTCCGGTTTCCTCCCACAATCCAAAGATGTGCGGGTTAGGTTGATTGGCCGTGCTAAATTGCGCCTTAGTGTCCTGGGATGAGTAGTTTGAAGAGATTAGCATGTTAAATGCATGGGGTTGTGGGGATGGGGCCTTGGGTGGGATTGTTGTCGGTGCAGACATGATGAGCCGAATGGCCTCCTTCTGCACTGTAGGGTTTCTATGATTCTAAGAACGTCTCCTCGGTAGGCCACTGGCTTCAGAAATCTACGCACGATGCTGTGAAGTGTAGGCCCCTCTCTAACATGTGTTGGGAGGGGTGGGGAAGTCTGAAGATCTTTGGCTGGATTCTCCGACCTCGCTTGCCGCTGGGATTTTCCGGTCCCGCTGTGGGGAATAGAGATTTGGCTGAGCACCAAATTCTCCATTCACGGTGGCAGGGCGTGAACGACCAGTGAATGCTGCCTCTTATCAGTAGTTTGGGTGGGTTAATCAGGTCAAAAGACACATTGACATTATTAAGCACCTCAGAACCGATCAGACTGAGATGGAAACAAGTCAACGTCGATCCCAAGCGATCTGTCTAAGGAAGAAGGGATAATAAATATATACAAGTGCTTTTCATATTTCTTACACTGTTTTTTTCTCTCATCCTCCTTCAGATATGTGTATTTTTAATAATGTTTTCTTGGAGTGTGTTTTTCTCCTGAGCACAAACATTTCCACTGATCACAAGGTGAGTGGTATTTTAACCCTCTGCCCCTCCAACCTTTCCCTGACTAAAGATCTTTTTTCTTAACTTTTTATTCATTCATGGGATGTGGGCATCGTTGGCTGGGCCAGCACTTATTGCCCATCTCTGAGGGCATTTAAGAGTCAACCACATTGCTGTGGCTCTGGAGTCACATGTAGGTCAGACCAGGTAAGGACGGCAGATTTCCTTCCCTAAAGGACATTAGTGAACCAGGTGGATTTTTAACGACAATTGTTTCACAGTCACCTTTTAATCCAGATTTATATTGCAATACGTTGACACAGTGGTTAGCACTGCTGCTCACAGTGCCAGGGACCCAGGTTCGATTCCCGGCTTGGGTCACTGTCCGTGTGGAGTCTGCACGTTCTCCCCGTGTCTGCGTGGGTTTCCTCCAGGTGCTCCAGTTTCCTCCCAGAATCTGAAAGACGTGCTGGTTAGATGCATTGGCCATGCCAAATTCTCCCTCAGTGTACCCAAACAGGCACCGGAGTGTGGCGACTCGGGGATTTTCACAGTAACTTCATTGCAGTGTTAATGTAAGCCTACTTGCGACACTAATAAAGAAACTTTACTTTACAGTGAAACCTCCCTAGAGACGCTCCTCCAGTAAAAGGAGGCCCTCCTGTTTGACCCTGGGTGGCCTGGCCAGAGGTCGCAGCGGGGGTTAGCGACCTAACTCGCACTAAGTTGATCTTTCTCTACACCCTAGCTATGACTGTAACACCACATTCTGCACTCTCTCCCTCCCTAAAGTTAAAAGTTTATTTATTAGTCACAAGTAAGGCTTACATTAACACTGCAATGAAGTTACTGTGATATTGCCCTAGTCGCCACACTCTGGCGTCTGTTCGGGTCAATGCACCTAACCAGCATGTCTTTCAGACTTCTCTATGAACAGTATGCTTTGTCTGTATAGCGTGCACGAAACAATACTTTTCACTTTTACTAATACATGCGACAATAATAAATCAAATCAAATCATTGACATTAAACCGGACAAGTGGTGACATTGGGGATTTGTTATTTTCTTGACTTGGTGCACTGCTGTTGCCATTACCCAATAGAGGGAGCTGCTTGCAACAGCCTGAATAATTTTGTAGGGTTGTGTTTGAATCGAAGTTGAAAATAATGTTAAGAGTGGGAAATTGCATTCCGTATGTTATAATTGCATTCTGCTTGTGGAAGGTGTTAGTAAGCGGGGAATTAAATTGCCGCCTTAATGGAGAATGCTCGCGTTTCAGCCTCATTAATCACCCCGCTGACAAGGCTACAACCTCAGAAATCAGGCGGGGTCATTTTCAGCTAAGTCGCTCGGGGGGGGGGGGGGGGAAAACTCACCCACTGGGTGAATTAGGATAAAAGTCAGTCGTGCGTTTCCCCAATTCCTTCAATCGGGTGATTCATTGCAGAGAAAAACCAGCTTGCTTGCGTGGCTTTCATATTAAAATTTGATGTTATGTTAAAATGTACCCAGGGAGGGAAATAGTCAGGAGATTCTGCGATATTGCAGCGTGTGACTCACAGTGAGACAAAACATAGAATTCATATCCTTTGAGATGTTGGACCATCTATCTACTGCCTTCTAAATGAGTTTATGATGAAATCACATAGCAATACACAGCGTACACAGCACAAAAACAGGACATTTGACTTTACTGATTTATGCTATTGGTGCTCCACTTTCCCTCCCATCTTCCTTCAGACGTATTAGTTTTGCACTGCAATCTCTTCCTTCTGCTACTTTGCTTTGAAGGATGTGTCTGGTACAGTTCTTTCAACCCCCTTTTGTCTTCCAATTATGATTCATAATGGGATATCCGTTCAAAATTTCAGGAGATGTCAGAGTACTCCTGAGGCTTTATAATCACCAAGTCACAGAATCCTACAATGCAGAAGAGGCCCTTCAGCCCATCGAGTCCACACCGACGCATGAAAGGCCCTGACCTGCCCACCTAATCCCACTTGCCAGCACTTGGCCCATAGCCTTGAATGTTCTGGCGCGCCAAGTACTCATCCAGGTACTTTTTAAACATCAAGTTTATTTATTAGTGCCGCAAGTAGGCTTGCATTAACACTGCAATGAAGTTACGGTGTCATACTCCAACGACTGTTCGGGTACACTGAGGGAGAATTTAGCATGGCCAATGCACCTAACCAGCACGTCTTTTGGACTGTGAGAGGAAATCGGAGCACCCGGAGGAAACCCATGCAGACACAGGGAGAACATGCAAAGTCCACACAGACAGTGACCCAGGGCGGAATTGAACTCAGGAGTTTCTGAAGGCAGACTTGGGGCGGAATCTTCCCGTCCTGCCCGCCATGGGAATCATAGCGGGCGGGTCACGGACCATGCAAGGGTCTGTTGACCTCAGGCGGGACTTTCTGGTCTTGGGGGTATGGCGGCCAGAAAATCCGCCCTTGGACTTTGTGTGGCTCACAGTGGCATTGGTTTCAAAGGAAGCTTGGATTGTTCATTAACATAGAAAGCAGGCACTGGAATAGACCTGGTCCATCATTACAAGGTGATATGTATTGAATGGCATCTTGAGTGTTTTAAATGACCACTGGCTTCAGACAGAGGCATTTTCACTACGTAACATATTTAAATCTTAGAATAATTAACCCATAGGTGACAAAACTCGTCTACTGCTAACAGAATATTTTTCAACTTCTGATTCAAGGTAATTAATGAAAGCGTATTGCATGGAATGCTACTTTTTCCTCACAGCTTGTTAGTACAGAGGTCAACAGTGCATAATGGTGGAACACAGAGCAAAGGAACTAAACATATTCTGACTGGCCTTGGACTTAATTACTTCCTAAGAAAGATGTGAAATTGTCAGGTAGAATATTTCCACGGAGAGTTTAATTAAACAGTAGCTACATTTTACAGAATATTCAATGCTTAAATCCAGGAATTCAAATTTGAAACTCATCGAAACACTTGCACATAATTCTGAAAGAGCAGATCGACTGGTCCCTGAGTCAGCAATAAAGTAATTTAATATCAATCACCTCAGGTACACAAACACTCCTGAATCATTCAATTATGGAGATATCACGCAAACTTCAAAAAGCGACATGGTGGCACAGTGTTTGGCATTGCTGCCTTCACAGCGTCACGGACCCAAGTTCGATTCGGGCCTCGGGTGAATGTATGACCATCAGTATGGAGTTTGCACGGTTATTTGATTAATTTATTTGTCACAAGTAGGCCTACATTAACACTGCAATGCAGTTAGTGTGAAAATCCCCTAGTCGCCACTCTCCGGTGCCTGTTCAGGTGCACTGAGGGAGAATTTAGCACGGCCAATGCATCTAACTTGTGCATCTTTCGGACTGTGGGAGGAAACCAGAGCACCCAGAGGAAACCCACGCAGGCACGGGGAGAAAGTGCAGTCTCCACACAGACAGTGACCCGAGCCGGAATCGAAGCCTAGTCCCTGGTGCTGTGAGGCAGTGCCACTATGCCGCCACATTCTCCCCCTGTCTGCATGGGTTTCCTCCGGGTGCTCCGGTTTCCTCCCACACTCCAAAGATCATGGAATCATATTATAGAATCCCTACAGTGCAGAAGGAGGCCACTCGGTCCATTGAGTCTGCACCGACCACAATCCCACCCAGGCCCTATTCCTGTAACCCCACATATTTACCCTGTTAATCCCCTGACACTAAGGGGCAATTTAGCATAGCTAATCAACCAAACCTGCTCATTTTTGGATTGTGGGAGAAAACTGGAGCACCCAGAGGAAACCCATGCAGATACAGGGAGAATGTGCAACCTACACTCAGACAGTGACCCGAGGCCGGAATTGAACCTGGGTTTCTGGCGCTGTGAGGCAGCAGTGCTAACCACTGTGCCACCCGTGCCACAGATGTGGTGGATTGGCAAGCTAGGTGGATTGGCATGCAAAATTGCTCCTTAGTATCCAAAGATGTGTAGGTTAGGTGGATTGGCCATGATAAATTTTCCCTTAGTATCCAAAGATGTGTAGGTTCCTCTGTTTTATTCTTTATTCATTCATGGGACATAGGCGTCGCTGGCTCGGCCAGCATTTATTGTCTATCCCGAGCCGCCCTTGAACTGAGGGGCTCGCTAAGCCATTTCAGAGGGCAGTTGAGAGTCAACCACATTGCTGTGGCTCTGGAGTCACAGGTAGGCCAGACCGGGTAAGGACAGCAGATTTCCTTCGCTAAAGGACATTAGTGAACCAGATGGGTTTTTCTGACAATTGACAATGGTTTCATGGTCATCAGTAGATTCTTAATTCCATATTTTTTTTATTGAATTCAAATTCCACCATATGCCGTGGCGGGATTTGAGCCCAGGTCCCCAGAACATGGGCTGAGTTTCTGGATTAATAGTCTAGCAATAACACCACTAGGCTATCGCCTCCCCTTAGGTTAGGTGGATTGGCCATGCTAAATTGCCCCTTAATGTCCAAAGATGGGTAGGTTGGGTGGATTGGTCATGGTAAATTCTATTGTTGCAAAAAACATTATGAGCACATCTGACTTCCCAATTAGGGTGATGTTACGAGAAAGGGCTAATTGTTAGTGCAGATGGAAAGTGGAATGCTTTTAACGCTGTACTAATGGAGATGGAAACTATCTTCCCTGGATTAAAGGCTGGATACAAGGTAAGATGAAACCAAATTGTTTAATAATAACATCTGCAGACAATTTAACCCACAAAAAAGTAAGCTACCAGATGCAAGAGAAATAGTTCTCAAGAGAATAGTAAAAACTATCAGATTTATTTGAGGATAAGAAAAAGAATCTAAGAGAATGCCAAATAAGCAATTGGAAGGTGATAGAATCCCTCCAGTGCAGAAGGAGGCCATTCGGCCCATCGAGTCTGCACTGGCCACAATCCCACCCAGACTTTATCCCCGTAACCTCACTTATTTCCCCTGCTAATCCCCATGACACGGGTCAATTTAACAGGGCCAATCAACCTGACCCGCACATCTTTGGACATTTTTAGTACACCAGAGATGGTGCATTAATGATAACAATTCTTTTGATAGTGATTGAGAACTAATTGAAGCCTTTGGGCAGGGCATATTCTGGTGGTGTCCACAGATTTAGCTGAGATATCCAATGGATGCTTTCCATATATTCTTGTTACTATTGATGGTGCTGAGTTGCCAGTGGTAACAGATAGTGATCAAATTGATCCCTCACAGCGCCAAGGACCCAGATTCAATTCTGACCTCAGGTAACTGTCTGTGCGGAGTTTGCACATTCTCCCCGTGTCTGCGTGGGTTTCCTCCGGGTACTCCGGTTTCCTCCAACAGTCTGAAGATGTGCAGATTAGGTGGATTGGCTATGGTAAATTGCCCCTTAGTGTCAGGAGAATTAGCAGAGTAAGTACCTAGGATTACGGGGATAGGGTCTGGGTGGGATTGTTGTTGGAGCAGGCTCGATGGGCTGAATGGCCTCCTTCTGCACTGTAGGATTCTGGGATTGTAGAAATAGTCATAAACAGGCCGTTTTTCTCACTCACTGTAAATGTTTCCCACATGACCAGGACTTATTGCCCATCCCGAGTTGCTCTTGGGAAGGTGTTGTGGAAATGCCTTCTTGAACCGCTGCAGGCCATGTGATGAAGCTACACCTTGCAGGGAGCTCCAGGATTTTGACCCAACTATATTGAAGAAACAGCAATATAGTTTCAAGTTGGGATGGTGAGTCCCTTGGAGGGGTATTTGCAGATGGTGCTGTTCCTGTGCATTTGCTGCCTTTGTCCTTTTAGATGGCGAACGTGATAGGTTTGGATGGTGCTGTCAAAAAACCCTTGGCGAGTTTTTGCGAAGTGTCCTGTAGATGGTCCACACTGCTGTGTGCAGGTGGTGGAGAGAGTAAGGCAGCGAATGAGAGACCATTCAAGCAGGCTGCTTCAATCATGTTGAGTTTGTTGAATATTGGAGCTGCAATCATCCAGGCAATCAAAGAACATTGGACTCTTTAAACAGATTTGTACCACTCGCCCTGATGGTGTTCACCCCGGGGTACATAAAAATGGGGCTGTGATATGCAACCTGTTACCTTGGTAGGATTTGGGCTTCTTCCCAAAGACTGGAGAGAGGCCCATATGGTCAAAATAATTAAGATAGATGGTAAATCAGAAGCTGTGAGTTACTTTGCCTTTTGTTGTCGGTATGTTGCTGGAAGGAATTATTAGATGTAGGCTGCAGAACACTTGGAAAAAGCAGAGATTATTAGGAAACTGGCGGTTGCAGGTTGGTGATAGTCCAATCGATATTGTGTGGCTCCATTTTGAAAATTCCTTCATAGAATCATAGAATCCTACAGTGCAGAAGGAGGCCAGTCGGCCCATTGAGTCTGCACCAACCACAATCGCACCCAGGCCCTATCCCCATAACCCCATGCATTTACCCTGACGAGGCCCCTGATACTAAGGGGCGATTTAGCATGGCCAATCCACCTAACCAGCACGTCTTTTGGACTGTGGGAGGAAACCGGAGCACCCAGAGGCAACCTAAGCAGACACGGGGAGAACGTGCAAACTCCACACAGACAGTGACCCAAGCCGGGAATCAAATCCGGGTCCCTGGAGCTGTGAGGCAGCAGTCTAACCACTTCAATGAAGTGACTCATCCCCTGGTATTGGCAAGCAAATTTTAAGATGAACATTGAATTGGTTGCATTTGTTGCGGCAGATGGTAATTAGGAACCATTGAAGTCATGCATAGGGTCCAGTTACTAATTGAATCCTGCAAGGAACCACGGTGGCACAGTGGTTAGTACTGTTGCCTCACAGTGCCAGGGGCCCCAGTTCGATTCCCGGCTTGGGTCACTATCTGTGCGGAGTCTGCACATTCTTCCCGTGTCTGCATGGGTTTCCTCCGGGTGCTCCGATTTCCTCCCACAGTCCGAAGGACGTGCTGGTTAGGCGCATTGGCCGTGCAAAATTCCCCCTCAGTGTACCCGAACAGGCATCGGAGTGTGGCGACTAGGGGATTTTCACAGTAACTTCATTGCAGTGTTAATGTAAGCCTACTTGTAACACTAATAAATTTATTAATGACTTGGTTGAAGGCATTTAGGGAACAATTTCAAATTGGACGATGAAACAAAGGTCAAGTGCTGCTGGATAGGCCGAGGAAAGGGCACGGTGAAGGGGGGAGAGGGTGGGGAAGGGGAAGAGAGGGTGAAGAGAGGGCTCAGTCCAAAAATGTGTGGGTTAGATTGATTGGCCATGCTAAATTGACCATCGTGTCAGGGGGTTAACAGGGTAAATATGTGGGGTTATGGGAATAGGGCCTGGATGGGATTGTGGTCGGCGCAGACTCGGTGGGCCGAATGGCCTCCTTCTGCTCTGTCGGGATTCTATGATCCTATGAATCCCATGCACTTTCACTTTACATTGCAGTCTGCTATGCGAGACCTTAGAAGGAGGCCTTCTGAAAGTCTAAATAACCCACATCCACTGGTTCTCCTTGGTCAATTCTGCATCCTCAAAGAATTCCAATAGATTTGTCAAACATGATTTCCCTTTTGTAAATCCATGTTGACTATGTCTGATTATACCACTGCCTTCCAAATGCTGAGCTATGAAATCCTTGATAATGGACTCTAGCAACATCCCCAGTACTGATATTAGGACTTCCCCAGTACTGATATTAGGACTTCCCCAGTACTGATATTAGTTCTTGGAATTGTTTTTTTTCCCACTTGATAAGCATAGACTTCACAGTGCTGTGATTGTGTTCTTAAACGTGATGAAGCAAATAGATATTACTTGCATTTGCAATGGTCTGAGCAAGCACACATCAAACCCTCATTATCCCCCACATACACATCTATATACATTCTGATTTCATTACCTTAGCTTGGGTTAGGGGGCAGCAGTCTCAGCTCTGGGTTAACTTTCCTTTGTGCTCATGGCCCATCCCGAGACGACATGGCTTACTGCAGGAGTGTTGCACTGCCAGAGGTGCTACCCATTGGAGAAGGAGTAAACTGAGGAACCTTCTGCCCACTGTAGTGCTTGCTGCTGGACATTAGTCCAGTGACAACATTCAAAAGGGAGCAGGGGACCTTCTCAACAGTTGTAACTCATCCAATTATACCAAAGCAAATGAACTAACCACTCATCTGTAATCTTTAGCGAGATTGCATCTATTACTAATGCATAATCCTTGTTTCCTGCAGTGTTTGTGCCCAGTTGGAATGTGTTGTAGAGGAGCATAAAAGCTTGGAATGAAGATTAATATTGTAAAGTGAATGAAGTAGCCATGGAGATGTCTGAGTAACAGGGAATGTTTTTCTATTGGCAAGTCTTGAGTTGCATACAGCTGCTTTATTCTTAGTAATTTCACCACAGTTTCAGCAAGAGAACCTTCTCACCAAGAATATATATATTTATTTCTATATATATTTAACTTTTATTATTTATTTATATTTATGATGATTTATTTATTTTTAGAAATATATAAGAATATACATATATTCATAGAATAGAATCATAGAATCCCTACAAGTACAGAATGAGGCCATTCAGCCCATCGAGTCTGTACTGAACATAATCCCACCCAGGCCCTATTCCCGTAACTCCACACATTTACCCTACTAATCTCCCTGACACTAGGGTCAATTGAGCATGGCCAATCCACCTAACCCACACATCTTTGGGCTGTGGGAGGAAACCCAAGCACCTGGAGGAAACCCATGCAGACACGGGGAGAATGTGCAAACCCCACACAGGCAGTGACCTGAGGCTGGAATTGAACCCGGGTCCCTGGCGCTGTGAGGCAGCAGTGCTAACCACTGTGCCAGCGTGCCGTTCATAATCACCTATAGGGATATGACAGCCGCGATTAAAATGTCTTTGTATTTCTGCATTCGGGACGGAATTGATACACTCATTAAGTTATTATCGTCTGATAATTATGTCCTGGTCTTTGTTATCTGTTATTATTATAGATGTCCTGACAGTGTTTCTTCTATTGCTTTCCGTAGGTGAATACAAGAAGGTCTTTGACATATCCAGCGATCTTGGGTTTCTGTTAAAACACTGGTCTTGCTACTTTGACAAGAATTGTACATTTTTGTTGGCTGCAGTGTGTATATGATTAGGACTGATGTTTGTACAGGAACACATGTTTCAGTCTCACAGACCAAAGCCAAATTGTACGCAGTTGCAATCTGGTTTCTGCCAAATATGTCATTTATATTTTAATTGTTTAAATGACCCACATATCTATTTCAATCCAACTGACCCACAGGAGCTCCAGGCTTGCTGTACTGTGTTTGACTGTTTTATGGCAGGATTTCTATGTAATTTAAAAACCTGACCTGTTCCTGCCTTTTCTCCATTTCTGGTTATTCAATTGACAGTGCGTGTTGCAGATCTCTGAGAAGAAACCAAGCCAACGAATTGTTTTATTCATGGGCTTGTACTCACTGGAATTTAGAATAATGAGAGGGGATTTCAGAGAAACAGGTGAAATCCTGACGGGACTGGACAGGCGAGATGTGGGAAGAATGTTCCTGATGTTGGGGAAGTGCAGAATGAGGCGTCACAGCCTAAGAATAAGGGGCAAGCCATTCAGGACTGAGTTGAGGAAGAACCTCTTCACTCAGAGAACACGTGGAATTCTCTACCACAGAACTTTAATACCGGGGATTTTTGTGGGCAGAACAGGAAAATTTGGGGAGACAGCTCTCCAAATTTTTTAAAGTTCATTTATTAGTGTCACAAGTCCAAAAGATGTGCAGGTTAGGTGGATTGGCCATGCTAAATTGCCCCTTAGTGTTAGGTGGACTAGCTAGGGTAAATGCACAGGGTTGCGGGGATAGGGTCTGGGTGGGATTGTTGTCGGTGTAGGCTCGATGGGCCGAATGGCCTTCTTCTGCACTGTAGGGATTCTATGATTCTATGAAGTCGGCTTACATTAACACTGCAATTAAGTTACTGTGAAAATCCCCCAGTCGCCACACTTCGGCGCCTGTTTGGGTACACTGTTTCTGTCTTCACTTCCCGCTGCCTCAGAAAAGCAGCCAGCATAATCAAGGATCCCACGCACCCTGGACATTCCCTCTTCCACCTTCTTCTGTCGGGAAAAAATACAAAGGTCTGAGATCAGGTACTGAACGACTTCAGAACAGCATCTTCCCTGCTGCCATCAGACTTTTGAATGGACCTACCTCGCACTAAGTTGATCTTTCCTTACACCCTAGCTATGACTATATCACCACATTCTACACTCTCTCCTTTCCTTCTCTATGAATGGTATGCTTTGGCTGTATAGCATGCAAGAAACAATACTTTTCATTGTCTATTAATACATGTGACAATAATATATCAAATCAAATTAAACTGAGGGAGAATTTAGCATAGCCGATGCACCTAACCAGCACGTCTTTCAGACTGTGGGAGGAAACAGGAGCACCTGGAGGAAACCCATGCAGACACGGGGAGAACGTGCAGACTCCGTACAGACAGAGATCCAAGCCGGGAATCGAATCGAACCCGGGTCCCTGGTGCTGTGGGGCAGCAGTGCTAACCATTGTGTCACCGTGCTGCCCTATCAGTATCCTTTACACACAATTTCAAACACATTGATGGAATGTTACCGCCCCGCCTGCTACGGGAATCAGAGCGGGCGAAGGACGGACAATGGGAAGGTCCGTTGATCTCAGGTGGGATTTTACGGTTTTGTGACGAAGGAGGCGATGGTCTAGTGGTATTATTGATAAGACTATTAATCCAGAAACTCAGCCAATGTTCTGGGGACCCGGGTTCGAATCCCGCCACGGCAGATGGTGAAATTTGAATTCATTAAAAAATATCTGGAATTAAGAATCTACTGATGACCATGAAACCATTGTCGATTGTCGGAAAAACCCATCTGGCTCACTAATGTCCTTCAGGGAAAGAAATCTGCCGTCCTTACCTAGTGTGGCCTATATGTGACTCCAGAGTCACTGCAATGTGGTTGACTCTCAACTGCCCTGGGCAATAAATGCTGGTTTATTTGGTAGCAAAAGCCACACAAGCTTTCGAAGCTCTAAGCCCCTTCTTCAGGTGAGTGGGAATTCTGTTCACAAACAGAGCTTATAAAGACACAGACTCAATTTACATGAATAATGGTTGGAATGCGAATACTTACAACTAATCAAGTCTTTAAGAAACAAAACAATGGGAGTGGAGAGAGCATCAAGACAGGCTAAAAAGATGTGTATTGTCTCCAGACAAGACAGCCAGTGAAACTCTGCAGGTCCACGCAACTGTGGGAGTTACAAATAGTGTGACATGAACCCAATATCCCGGTTGAGGCCGTCCTCGTGTGTGTGGAACTTGGCTATCAGTTTCTGCTCAGCGACTCTGCGCTGTCGTGTGTCGTGAAGGCCGCCTTGGAGAACGCTGAGCAGAAACTGATAGCCAAGTTCCGCACACACGAGGACGGCCTCAACCGGGATATTGGGTTCATGTCACACTATTTGTAACTCCCACAGTTGCGTGGACCTGCAGAGTTTCACTGGCTGTCTTGTCTGGAGACAATACACATCTTTTTAGCCTGTCTTGATGCTCTCTCCACTCCCATTGTTTTGTTTCTTAAAGACTTGATTAGTTGTAAGTATTCGCATTCCAACCATTATTCATGTAAATTGAGTCTGTGTCTTTATAAGCTCTGTTTGTGAACAGAATTCCCACTCACCTGAAGAACGGGCTTAGAGCTTCGAAAGCTTGTGTGGCTTTTGCTACCAAATAAACCTGTTGGACTTTAACCTGGTGTTGTTAAACTTCTGACTGTGTTTACCCCAGTCCAACGCCGGCATCTCCACACAATAAATGCTGGCCCAGCCAGCGACACCCATTTCCATGAATGAATAAAAAAACCCCACCCATCTTTTCTTTGGTGCTAATAAATAATAGATAATTTACTTAATGATTCTGGATCCACATAAGGAAAGGAAACACTTAAAGAGCAGTCTTTTGTGTTGCTGCTAAGGGTGCCACTGTTTGTGGCTGTAATCACTTGGATGCCATATGTTATGACATATTTTCTCTGAAGCTGTACTGTGAGGCAACAGTACCTGTAGGGTGAAACAGTCTGGTTGTTAAGCATGAATAATCCGGAATCCAAACAGAAGTGTCACCAAATGCAATATTGGAAACGGCAAGGGGCAGAGATTTAATTAACGGAAGTGCTAAATTTATATAAACTGGACTTGATGTAGCCGTGACCTGCATTCGGTCACCAGTAAGGGGGCCCAGTGCTCTCTCTGACATCTTTATTCACACTAACTTTCAGGGTCATATAACTTCTTGGTCAAATAAGCAAAATGCACCACCCATTAAGTTTAGTTGTCCTGAACAATGCTGACATTTTACCTTCAATACACACTTCCTAGAATTCATCCCTCTTGGTTTTACAAAGATAATGAAATGTAACAATGTAAGGTAATAAAAAATATTTGTGGTAACAAAGGAGCTGCTTTTTCCAGTTTGCAATCTTTCACAGCCATTGTGGAGATTACAAAAGGGCTTCTTATGGATGTTTTCTGCTGTTGATCCTTGAGTGTTAATATCCCAATTCGTCCGGTTTATTAACGCCAAGAAGCTCCGCATGTTTCTGCCGCAGGGACCAATCTTTCCTCACTTTGGCATAGCTGTTAACACTGGAAATCTGGCCAATTTGAAATTACATCCGATAATGACATTTTCACAATTCTGATGCGGCTCAGCGGCTACTTAACTCTAAATGCGTCACTTGCGACGTTAAGCTAGCTGCAGATGAGGGAGCCCATTCACACAGGGGCCAAATGAGATGCTTCAAAGGCAATCTCAAAAGCCTTCGTGAACGCCTGCTCCAATAACATCGACACGTGCGCGGCAGGTGCCTAAGCATGACCGAAGTGGCGATCCATCGTCAAAAAATGATGCCAAGGCCTCCTGATTAATAAGCGCGACTGTGGAGCGAGAATAGCGAGGCAACTGGGAAGGAGAGAGCCACTGCTTAAGCCAACAATCAGCCACAATGCTTTTGACTATAGTCATGAGGTGGAGATGCCGGCGTTGGACTGGGATAAGCACAGTAAGAAGTCTCATAAAATCAGGTTAAAGTCCAACGGGCTTATTTGGAATCACGAGCTTTCGGAGCGCTGCTCCTTCCTCAGGTGAGTCCTGGTCATCGCTCACCTGATGAAGGAGTAGCGCTCCAAAAGCTCGTGATTCCAAATAAACCTGTTGGATTTTAACCTGGTGTTGTGAGACTTCTTACTCTGGCAATAGTAGTTAGGGAAGCAAATGCAATGTTCATAGAATCATAGAATTCCCACAATGAAGAAGGAGGCCTTTTGGTCCTTCGAGCCTGCACTGACAACAATCCCACACAGCCCCTATTCCCGTAACCCCAAGTATTTACCCTGCCAGCTCCCCTAACCTACACATCTTGGTACACTGAGGGGCAATTTAGCATGGCCAATCAACCTAACCCGAACATCTTTGGACTGTGGGAGGAAACCAGAGCACCCAGAGGAAACCCACGCAGACACGGGGAGAATGTGCAAATTCTACACAGACAGTCACCCGAGGCTGAAATTGAACCCGGGTCCTTAGCACTGTGAGGCAGCAGTGTTAACCACTGTGCCACCGTGCTGCATCATGAGAAATGTTAGCATTCATTTCAAGAGGACTAGAATACAAAACTAGGTGTGTACTGCTGAGGCTTTATAAGGCTCTGGTCAGACCACATTTGGAGTATTATGAGCAATTTTGGGCCCCATATCTAAGGAAGGATGCGCTGGCCTTGGAAAGGGCCCAGAGGAGGTTCACAAGAATGATCCCTGGAATGAAGAACTTGATGTTTGAGGAACGTTTGAGGACTCTGGGTCTGTACTTGATGGAGTTTAGAAGGATGAGGTGGGGGGGGATCTCATTGAAACTTATAGAATACTGAAAGACCTGGGTAGAAGGTGTTTCCATTAGTAGGAAAGACTAGGATTCAAGGGCACAGCCTCAGAGTAAAGGGATGATCCTTTAGAACAGAGGTGAGGAGGAATTTCTTCAGCCAGAGGGTGGTGAATCTGTGGAATTCATTGCCACAGAATCTGGGCCCCTGGTGTTGCGAGGCAGCAGTGTTAACCACTGTACCACTGCGCTGCCCTGACTAAATACTCCTCACTGCCGACTTGTCTTCAAATCTTGGCAGGATCCCCTTTATATCTCTTCTTGAGTTTGTTCCATTTCACCCCACTTACTGACTTTGCTGCATCTTAATCCATTCTGCAATTCTGTCTGACTGGCTGTGTGGCTCTGATTACTTCTTTCATCAGATTCAGTTATGAAGTATTGTAATTTTATCCTTCTCAGCGAGAATTTTTTGCATTCCCATCTGCAAATGGCACTTACAATCAAACCTTTCATTCCCCCCTACCGCCACACCCCCCCCCCCCCCCCCCCCCCCCTCCACCACTTGCAGCAATTTTGGAATCTTTAAACATGTCTGGGAAATGTTCAGTCATATGGCTTTCCGTAACAAAGGAGAGATACTGGTCAGTCACAGCTGGTGCCCATGCTAACTCGCCTCTGAAACAGAGTCCCTCAACTTATGAAAGGAACTTTCTTCAATATGCCGTGCCCTTGATATAATTTTTAAAAACAGTTGTTTTCTGTTTTCCATCTTTACTCGAGTCTTGAAGGTCAATTCTCCCGACGTTCGGACAGAGATTCGCAGTTGAGTCTTTGCATGAAACATATCAAAAGTAACTGTACTGAACAGAATTATTGTAACTGCGAGATTTTCTTTTGAAATCCTCTTGATGATCGAAACACACAATGTTCGAAAACATGGGCTGGTACAGTGATTAGCACTGCCGACTCACAGCGCCAGAAACACGGATTCAATTCTGGCCTTGGGTGACTGTCCGTGTGGAGGTTGCACCTTCTTCCTCTGTCTGCGTGGGTTTCCTCCGGGTACTCTGGTTTCCTCCCACAGTCCAAAGAAGTGCAGGTTAGGTGGATTGGCCATGCTAAATTGCTCCTAAGTGTCCAAAAATGGGTAGGTTAGGTGGATTAGCCATGCTAAATTGCCCCTAAGAGTCCAAAGACGTGCAGATTAGGTGGGCTGATGAAATTCAACGTGGGCAAGTGCGAGGTCTTGCACTTTGGAAAAAAGAATAGAGGCATGGACTATTTTCTAAACGGTGACAAAATTCATAATGCTAAAGTGCAAAGGGACTTGGAGTCCTAGTCCAGGATTCTCTAAAGGTAAACTTGCAGGTTGAGTCCGTAATTAAGAAAGCAAATGTAATGTTGTCATTTATCTCAAGAGGCTTGGAATACAAAAGCAGGGATGTACTTCTGAGGCTTTATAAAGCACTGGTTAGGCCCCATTTGGAGTACTGTGAGCAATTTTGGGCCCCACACCTCAGGAAGGACATACTGGCACTGGAGCGGGTCCAGCGGAGATTCACACAGATGATCCCAGGAATGGTAGGCCTGACATACGATGAACGTCTGAGGATCGTGGGATTATATTCATTGGAGTTTAGGAGGTTGAGGGGAGATCTAATAGAAACTTACAAGATAATGAACGGCTTAGATAGGATGGATGTAGGGAAGTTGTTTCCATTAGCAGGGGAGACTAGGACGCGGGGGCACAGCCTTAGAATAAAAGGGAGTCACTTTAGAACAGAGATGAGGAGAAATTTCTTCAGCCAGAGAGTGGTAGGTCTGTGGAATTCATTGCCACAGAGGGCTGTGGAGGCCAAGACGTTGAGCGTCTTCAAGACAGAAATTGATAAATTCTTGATTTCTCGAGGAATTAAGGGCTATGGGGAGAGAGCGGGTAAATGGAGTTGAAATCAACCATGATTGAATGGTGGAGTGGACTCGATGGGCCGAATGGCCTTACTTCCGCTCCTATGTCTTATGGTCTTATGGTCTTATGGTCTTATGGACTGGCCATGCTAAATTGCTCCAAGTGTCCAAAGATGGGTAGGTTAGTTGGAATGGTCATTGTTAATTGCCTCTTAGTGCCCAAAGATGTTCAGGTTCGGTTGATTGGCCATGGTAAATTGTCCCTTAGTATCCCAAGATTTGGAGGTTATGGGATTAGTGGGGTAGGGGGCGGCACGGTGGCACTGCTGCCTCACAGCGCCAGGGACCTGGGTTCCATTCCTGGCTTGGGTCACTGTCTGTGTGGAGTTTGCATGTTCTCCCCGTGTTTGCGTGGGTTTCCTCCGGGTGCTCCGGTTTCCTCCCACAGTCCGAAAGACGTGCTGGTTAGGTGCATTGACCTGAACAGGTGCCGGAATGTGGCGACTAGGGGAATTTCACAGTAACTTCGTTGCAGTGTTAATGTAAGCCTTACCTGTGACTAATAAATAAACTTCACTTTCCTTTACTTTAAATACATGGGGGTACTGGGTAGGGCCTGGGTAAGATGCTCTGTTGCAGAGTTGGTGCAGAATAAATGGGCCAAATAGCATCCTTCTGCGCTGTAGGGACTCTATGATTCTATGATTCAGAATGCAGCACGCAGAGGAGTTTGTGAAGACATTGCTGCTCATTCTCCTCCAGTGCTGGTTCTTGCCGTTGGTTGTCCAACTCTCTGAAGCATATGGCAAAGTGGGGATAACTGCTGCCCAATAAACGATGACTGTACTCTCCGATTTAAGATCCTAGAGACCAAATACTCTTATCCACCATCAGCCAAAGGCTGAGCTGCCACATTGGAGATTATGGTAAATTCTGTCATCCATGCCTGCCTTCATCCCAAGATAGAGAAAATGCTCCACATTTTCCAGGATCTCACCATCAATGTTAATCCAACCCCACCAGGCAGGAGATATCACTTGAATGCCTGACACCAGACTCCTGAAGTGACTACTCTACTTAGAACTTGGTCACGGCAGGAGACCCCCAGGAGGACAGCGCAAACACTTGAGGGAGGTCCACAATGCCTCCCTGAAGAGGTCAAACATGCCCACTGACTCATGGGAAATCCTGCCCCATGACCGAGAAGAATGGAGACGGTTCATTTGGGAAGGCACGGAAAACATGGAGGGACTTTGTCAGGAAACAGGCAGAGGTGAGAAGGAGGCATTGGAGGGAGGGCACAAACATTCAAACAACTCATCTACCCAGCCCTTCGAGCACCACCTGCCCTGCCTGTGACAGAGTCCGCAGATCGCACGTTGGACTTTTCAGAATCCATTGAACCGGAATGGAAGCAAGTTGTCTTCGATGCCGAGTGACTGCCTCAGCAAAAGAAGAAGCTTTTTAAAGTGATAAACCACTGTCTGATCCTCTGGCTGAAAGGTAAATTAGCAGACACGGTATTTGGTATCTTTCAAGTTTTGAAACAAAGGTAAGTAATACATTTAAAGTGTTTGCGGCAACCATGGAGTTTTGACCATCTGAATGGCAAGACAGCACGGTTCATGAACGAGGTTCTGTGAAAGTTTGCAAATATACTGCCGGACTGCCAGAGGCAATCATCAGGCTGATGGACTGTAGGACGTTGCACAGGTTCTTGGGGATATATTGGAATGCAATTACAGTGGATCAATCAATTTACTCATTGTTTTGGACTCCAAGAGGGCGGCACGGTGGCACAGTGGTTAGCACTGCTGCCTCACAGCGCCAAGGATCCGAGTTCGATTCCCGGCTGGGGTCACTGTCTGTGCGGAGTCTACACCTTCTCCCCGTGTCTGCGTGGGTTTCCCCCGGGTGCTCCGGTTTCCTCCCACAGTCCAAAAGATGTGCTGGTTAGGTGCTAAATTCTCCCTCAGTGTACCCGAACAGGCACCGGAGTGTGGTGACTGGGGGATTTTCACAGTAACTTCATTGCAGTGTTAATGTAAGTCTACTTGTGACATTAATAAATAAACTTTAAAACAAAATTGTGCAATAAATACTTGATTCTGGCAATAGGCTCATGGTAAATGCCCCTCTGCCCAGTACATTGTCAAGTTGGCTAATGCTGAAGGGGAATGAAGGATTCACCAATCCATTTGGTTTGCAGTCTCTGTGGGGTGAAGCTAGTAAGTGCTTGCTCTCCTTGCAGTTAAGGTCCCAGCATGAAGCTGCTGAAGGTCTTGGTCCAAGGTAAGGGTCTCAGTTAAAGTGCATTGAACCTTAAGGACACTAGCTTCCCACCTCTTCTGGTTTACAGCAGCTATGTTCTTGTACATTCCTGTTGGTTGCACTGAGCTCCCACTTGCTGGCAAGGGGTAGGAACCCATCATGGGTGACTGATCACCCCCAGGCTGCGGCCGCCAACTCTCGCCCACAAAGTTAACATTTCAAGTCTGGATGACCCTTCGTCTCAGGAGTCTGATTTCAGTAAATCTTTTCGTTTTGGCTCTTATGTTCATCAGATTTATGTTCTGTTTGAGACAAGAAGGAAGATATAAAGTCATAAATATAAGCCAACTGGGCTAGTCTGTAATATTAAAGTTTCTATTCTGAAATAAAGGACCAGGGCTTTACCTTGACTAGCCGTGACTCATACTAGAGAAATCTCTAACCTTCAGACAAACCAGCAGAGTCTTGTTATCTTTAAAATAAAAAAGACACCAGTGCCCCTCCCCAAAGGCTTCTTTGCATTTCTAAAGTGGAATTCTGACCAGCAGAGTTGTCTCCAAGGACAAGGGCAGAGCTTTGTGACTCCTAATATCCAATATGTGTTAATGACCTGCCCACTTACCTGCTCCAAAACACAATGGGTTTCAACCAGGGGCCTTGTTAGGTCAACCCAAAACTGTCATATGAACGAGACTTGAGCTGTTCAAATTCCTTTAATAACCGGTTGGATCTTAACTTTGGTCACTATTTTGACAACCAAAGAGAATGGAACTCCAGGCAAATGTTGCTGTCTACCATCTTATCATTGAACAGGGAGCAATAGAAGAAGCTCTGCTCAGATACAATCACCTGGCCCTCATCTACACTTTGGATTACTGGGGAGGCGATGGCCTAGTGGTATTATCACTGGTCTATTAATCCAGAAACTCAGCTAATGTTCTGGGGACCCGGGTTCAAATCCACGGCAGGTGGTGGAATTTGAATTCAATAAAAATATCTGGAATTAAGAATCTATTGATGACCATGAAACCATTGTCGATTGTCGGAAAAACCCATCTGGTTCACTAATGCCCTTTAGGGAAGGAAATCTGCCATCCTTACCTGGTCTGGCCTACATGTGACTCCAATGTGTTGACTCTCAACAGCCCTCCAAGGGCAACCAAGAATGGGCAATAAATGCTGGCCAGCCAGCGATGCCCGTGTCCACAAGTGAACAAAAAAACATTGGAAATGGTGTCCTCAAGCCTAATTCAACTCTAGGTGCCCTCTCCCATCGTGAAATGATGATGGGGTGGTCTGGCATAGGGGGGCCTGGAAATGGTTGGGGGTGGGTGGGGTGCGGGCAGCACTGCGGAGGTCCCGAGCTGGCCAGTGATCGAGCTGGCCAGCAAACGGGAGACTGTCTGTGCAGGGTCACTGCGCATGTGCCGAGGCCCGCTGGTTTCAGTCTCCCGCGTGGGGATAGGCCCCACCCCCTGAAATTTAATGATATTCACGCTGATGTCCTCTGCATTGCACAGAGTGTGGAAGATTCTAGTGCGAACACCCACTGAAAAAACCAGCGTGAATTACTCCAGTTGTCCCGCAAATTCAACACTTCAAATTTTTTGGGGGAGAATCGCCCCCAAAGAATTTTTTTGGGAGAACTCTGCCCAGTATGTCCGGGATGCATGGGGTCCTTGATTATGCTGGCTGCTTTTCTGAGGAAGACCTTTCTGTTTTATCGACGGATAATGAGAGGTGAAATTAGAGCAGTTTAAATTCACTCCTTTCTGTCTGTAACGTTCACATAACTGCATTTATTTATGCATTTATTTATATAGCATTTAATGTCAGCACTACCAGCTGATGATGCAACCACAATAGCTGTCAGTTCTGAAAAACTGTTCGCAGTGAATCTGATAGTAAATAATAGGCTAATTCCAGAATATTTGATGGTTAAACAGGTTTTGACAGCGAATGAGACAGTTAGAAACACATCAGCAATGAGGTGTTGTAAATTGTTAAAGTAGTTCTCTATAACATATTCACTTTATGATATTATCATTCAAAATATAGAATATAATAATGTGTGACTCCATGGATGACAAAAAATTGCTATGTCAGGTTTGCCCTGTCATTTAAGATAATTTTTCAGAATTTGTATATCACTTTCCATCTGTCGCCTGCTTTGGTTTGACTTGATTTGATGTAATTTGATCTGATTTACGGTGGCACAGTGGTTGGCACTGCTGCCTCACAGCGCCAGGGACCTGGGTTCAATTCTGGCCTCGGGTGACTGTCTGTGTGGAGTTTGCACATTCTCCCTGTGTCTGTGTGGGTTTCCTCCGGAAGCTCCAGTTTCCTCCCACAGTCCAAAGATGTGCGGGTTAGGTTGATTGGCCGTGCTAAATTGCCCTTAGTGTCAGGGGGATTGGCAGCGTAAATGTGTGGGGTTATGGGAATAGGGCCTGGGTGGGATTGTGGTCGGTGCAGACTTGATGGGCTGAATGGCCTCCTTCTGCACTGTAGGGATTCTATGGTTTAGTATACAGTGAAAAGTATTGTTTCTTGCGCACTATACAGACACAGCATATCGTTCATAGAGAAGGAAAGGAGAGAGTGCAGAATGTAGTGTTAGTCATAGCGAGGGTGCAGAAAAAGATCAACTTAATGTGAGATAGGTCCATTCAAAAGTTTGATGGCAGCAGGGAAGAAGCTGTTCTTGAGTCGATTGGTACGTGACCTCAGACTTGTGTATCTTTTTCCTGATGGAAAAGGTGGAAGAGAGAATGTCCGGGGTCGTGGGGGTCCTTGATTATGCTGGCTGCTTTTCTGGGGCAGCGGGAAGTGGAGACAGAGTCAATGGATGGGGGGCTGGTTTGAGTGATGGCGGATGTCAAATTAAAAATATTCTAATCCATTTGAAATCAAAGTTTTCCTATTAGTTTGCTTAAATTGCCTGTTGTTAGTTGGTTCCACAAACCCCTGAGATTTAATTTGCTTCAAACTGATTGTACATGTTTCAATGGTATTAGTTTAATGAGTCAGCATTTGCAGAATGAGCAGTAACTTTATTGCATACACCAAAATTGCTCTGGGACTAGTTGGCCACAAAACAGATCAACACAACAATCTGGCATTGGAAGTTTTTAAGTGGTTGTTGACTAATTAATCGAAGCAGCAATTAATAGGGAGTGGGCAGATTTACTCAGGATGTACTTATTGTGCACATTGCATTCATTTGCCACAGGTGAAGTTGCTACATAAGCACCATAGGATGAAGCTATAGCGTGAAATTTTACCCCCTTTAGTTTTCAAATGACGGTTGGGATCATTTGATTTTTGATTTGATTTTTGATTTGATTTGATTTGATTTTTGATTTGGTTTGATTTGATTTTTGATTTGATTTGATTTTTGATTTGATCTGATTTTTGATTTGGTTTATTATTGTCACATGTATTAGCAAAGTAAAGTAAAGTAAATTTTATTCATTAGTCGCAAGTTGGCTTACATTAGCACTGCAATGAAGTTACTGTGAAAATCCTCTGGTCGCCGCACTCCAGCACCTGTTCGGGTACACTGAGGGAGAATTTTATCCTAACCAGCATGTCTTTCAGACTGTGGGAGGAAACCGGAGCACCCGGAGGAAACCCATGCAGACACGGGGAAAAACTCCAGACTCTACACAGTCAGTGACCCAAGCTGGGAATTGAATGTGGGTCCCTGGCACTGTGAGGCAGCAATGCTAACCACTTTGCCACGGTGCCCCCCACATACAGTGAAAAGTATTGTTTCTTGCACGCTATTCAGACAAAGCGTACCATTCATAGAGAAGGAAAGGGGAGAGTGCAGAATGTCGTGTTACAGCCATAGCTAGGGTGTAGAGAAAGATCAATTTAGTGCGAGGTAGGTCCATTCAAAAGTCTGACGGCAGCAGGGAAGAAGCTGTTCTTGAGTCAATTGGTACATGACCTCAGACTTTTGTATCTTTTTCCCAACGGAAGAAGGTGGAAGAGAGAATGTCCGGGGTGGGTGGGGTCTTTGATTATGCTGGCTGTTTTTCCGAGGCAGCGGGAAGTGTAGACAGAGCCAATAGATGGGAGGCTGGTTTGCGTGTTTTAGATCCTGATGGTAGCCCAGTTCTCCCCCAAGTCGCATTGTCACATTGTCCATCCCTAATTGCCCTTGAACTGAGTGGCTTGCTAGATCATTTCAGAGGGCAGTTAAGAGTCAACCACATTGCTGTGGCTGTGCCTCTGTTTGTTTGAGTTAGTTTACTTGGTTTTATACAAAATAGTTGGAGTCACATGTAGACCAGACCAGACTGGGTAAGGATGGCAGATTTCCTTCCATTCTATGAAGGACATTAGTGAACCAGATGGGGTTTTTAAACACCAATTGGTGATGGTTGCTGTTATTACAATCACTGAGACTAGCTTTCTATTCCAGATTTATTCATTGGATTTAAATTCCACTGGCTGCCCATGGTGGGACTTGAACCCACGTTCTCAGAGCAGTGATGTTAGGTGGATTGGCCATGCTAAGTTGTCCCTTAAGTGTCCCAAGATGTATAAGTCAGTGGGGTTAATGTGTGGGGCTACGAGGATAGGCCTGGGTGGGATGCTCTGTCGGAGAGATTTTTAAGAATTTATCAGTGTCACAAGTAGGCTTACATTAATGATGCAATGAAGTGACTGTAAAAATCCCCTAGTCGCCACACTCCGGCACCCGTTCGGGTACACTGAGGGATAATTTAGCACGGCCAATGCACCTAACCAGCACAACAATGCCCTGGGAACATGGGTTCAAGTCCCACCATGGGCAGATGGTGGAATCTTTTGGACTGTGGGAGGAAACCGGAGCAACCGGAGGAAACCCACACAGCGAAGGGGAGAACATGCAGACTCCGCACAGACAGTGACCCAATCCGGGAATCGAACCAGGGTCCCTGGCGCTGTGAGGCAGTAGTGTTAACCACTGTGCCAAGTTGGTGCAGACTCGATGGACCGAGTGGCCTCCTTCTGCACGGTAGGGATTCTATGATTAGCTTGGTCCTCTTGCTGGCCAGTGACGTTATGACCACGCTGCCATTGCCCCTACCACGTTCTATCATCCACTGGGGTTATTTTTTAAAACACTGGCATATTCACATATTCATTTAATGGGCTTACGGGCTAGTGAGTGAAATGGAAATCAGTTGTTGGTACATCCTGACTGATCTACAGTGACTCCTGCCACCTTTGAATGGCGGGAGGGTGGAATTGACCTTGGCTGTGCTGTTATCCTTAACTGCTGATGCTCACTATGTGGGACTCACATAGTCAGAAGGAACAAAGTGCCAACAAACTCTTAACACCACAGGGAAACACAGTGAAAATTGGCAGAGGGGATAGTTTTTACAAACACTGTTCGAACTGGAACGTATTTCTTCACTTGATTTGTGAGCTGTTTTTGAAATGGAATTTGGGAGTCGCTGTTCCTGTACTGCTGCAGTGTAGATAAAGTTTAGTCGTATTATTTCACCCCTTACTGCAGTTGCCAGGGAATCTTATTTCTAAATAGCTGTTGGCTATTACGGAACTACTTTGCAACGCAATTACATAATTATCATGTCCCAGGCCTCTAAGTGTTCGCAGTTATCTTCAATCTTGCAAAATACCAGCAAATAACGCTCTTGTAGCGAAATTAATGTTGTGCAGCTTCAGAAGCTGTTTCGTTTAGATGTCCCTTGAAATGTCAAATCTGAACACTGATATTGCACTGAAGGTTTCCAAGGCTCAGCAAGCAAGACAATTTTTATACTGCAGTCCCCTACATTATAATCTCTCCTTTTTTTTCCAAAGTTATTTTATTAGTGTCACAAGTAGGCTTACATTAACACTGCAATAAATTTACAGTGAAAATCCCCTTGTCGCCATGCTCCGGCGCCTGTTCGGGTACACTGAAGGAGAATTTAGCACAGCCAATGCACCTAACCAGTATATCTTTCAGTCTGTGAGAGGAAACCGGAGCACCCGGAGGAAACCCATGCAGGCGCGGGGAGAACGTGCAGACTCCACACAGACACTACTGCGACTCCCACATGCTTATCGACTTTCAAGCTAGCTCGCCTTTGGCAAGGTACCACATGGTAGTTTGTTGCATAAAGTTAAATCTCATGGGATCCAGGGTGAGGCAGCCAAATGGATACAAAATTGGCTTGATGACAGAAGATAGAGGGTTGTTTTTCAATCTGGAAGCTTGTGACCAGTGGTGTGCCTCAGGGATCAGTGCTGGGTCCAGTGTTATTTGCCATTTATATTAATGATTTGGATGAGAATATAGGAGTCATGATTAGTAAGTTTGCAGATGACACGAAGATTGGTGACATAGTGGACAGTGAAGAAGGTTATCTAGGATTGCAACGGGATCTTGATCAATTGGGCCAGTGGGCTGACGAATGGCAGATGGAGTTTAATTTAAATAAATGTGGGGTGATGCATTTTGGTAGATTGAACCAGGGCAGGACTTACTCAGTTAATGGTAGGCGTTGGGGAGAGTTATAGAACAAAGAGATCGAGGAGTACAGGTTTATAGCTCCTTGAAACTGGAGTCACAGGTGGACAGAGTGGTAATGAAGGCATTCGGCATGCTTGATTTGATTGGTCAGAACATTGAATACAGGAGTTGGGACGTCTTGTTGAAGTTGTACAAGACATTGGTAAGGTCACACTTGGAATACTGTGTACAGTTCTGGTCACCCTATTATAGAAAGGATATTATTAAACTAGAAAGAGTGCAGAAAAGATTTACTAGGATGTTACCGGGACTTGATGGTTTGAGTTATAAAGAGAGGTTGGATAGACTGGGACTTCTTTCTCTGGAGCGTAGGAGGCTTAGGGGTGATCTTATAGAGGTCTATAAAATAATGAGGGGCACAGATCAGCTAGAAATCATAGAAACCCTACAGTGCAGAAGGAGGCCATTCGGCCCATCGAGTCTGCACCGACCACAATCCCACCCAGGCCCTACCCCCACATATTTACCCGCTAATCCACGCATCCCAGGACTCTAAGGGGCAATTTTTAACCTGGCCAATCAACCTAACCCGCACATCTTTGGACTGTGGGAGGAAACCGGAGCACCCGGAGTAAACCCACGCAGACACGAGGAGAATGTGCAAACTCCACACAGACAGTGACCCGAGCCGGGAATCGAACCCGGGACCCTGGAGCTGTGAAGCAGCAGTGCTAACCACTGTGCTACCGTGCCGCCCTAGATCGTCAATATCTTTTCCCAAAGGGGAGGCATGGACAAGTTGGGCCGAAGGACCTGTATCCATGCTGCAAACCTCTATGACTCTAACTGCGATCTTAAAAATAAGATACAGAAGTCTGAGGTCACGTACCAACCAATTCAAGGACAGCTTCTTCCCTGACTTTCGAATGGACTTATCTCGCATTAAGTCGATCTTTCTCTGCTCCCTAGCTATGACTGTAACACTGCACTCACTCGTTTCCTTCTCTATGAACGGTATATTTTGCCTGTATAGCGCGCAAGAAACAATACTTTTCACTGTATGTTAATACATGTGACAATAATAAATCAAATCAAATCAAGATGAATATAGCATCCAGTTGGAGGGTTAATACAGCACAAGCACATTTCTACTTATGATCGTAGCCCTGGCGATTAATACTTTGCATCATTCTTGAAACCACAGGTGGTTATATTATTATTATTTATTTGTGTCACAAGTAGGCTTAGATTAACACTGCAATGAAGTTACTGTGAAAATCCCCTAGTCGCCACACTCCGTAGCCTGTTCGGGTATACTGAGGGAGAATTTAGCACGGCCAATGCACCTAACCAGCACATCTTTCGGACTGTGGGAGGAAACCGGAGCACCCGGAGGAAACCCGCTCAGACACGGGGAGAATGTGCAGACTCCGCACCGACAGTGACCCGAGGTTGGAATCAAACCCAGATCCCTGACACTGTGAGGCAGCAGTGCTAACCATTGTGCCACCCATAGGGACATAGGTTAACATAGGAACATGGATGCACTGCTAACAACAATAGGCCATTCAGCTCCTTTGTTTATTTAGATCATGGCCAATTGGGTGCTCCATAAAGCTGCCTTGATTCCACAAGCCTCCACCAGGGGACGATGCATTGGTAGAACGATGCATTGGCAGAACATGTCAGAAAATAATAAAGAGATTAAGTTTCTTACAAGGTTGAACGTGACCTGAAGATACACTTTCAAGCTTTGAGACACTTCAAGAGTTATAAGTTTGACTCATGCCTTCTTCGGGTAAGCGTTCTCCAAGGTGGCCTTCACGACACACGACAACGCAGAGTCGTGAGCAGAGACTGATAGCCAAGTTCTGCACACATGAGGACGGCCTCAACCGGGATCTTAGGTTCATGTCACACTACCTGTAACCCCCACGATTTGCCTGGGCTTGCAAAATCTCACTAACTGTCCTGGCTGGAGACAATACACATCTCTTTAACCTGTGCTTAACGCTCTCTCCACTCACATTGTCTGTACCTTTAAGACTTGATTACCCGTGAAGACTCGCATTCCAACCATTATTTTGTAAATTGAGTTTGTGTTTATTTGCCCTGTTTGTGAACACAACTCCCACTCACCTGATGAAGGGTCAGCACTCCGAAAGCTAGTGGCTTGTGCTACCAAATAAACCTGTTGGACTTTAACCTGGTGCTGTGAGACTTCTTACTGTGTTTTAAATGCTGCCAGTTAATCCTAAGGATCATTTCTCTCGCTTCAAAAACATAGAAGCCACTGAATGTCAAACTGACATCTCACTCACACTGGAATAAATCATAGCCTACAAACACCTATAAAGAACAAAGAACAGTACAGCACAGCAACAGGCCCTTCGGCCCTCCAAGCCTCCTTCGATTATGGCATGGAGAGTGTCCCTACAGCATATGGACTGCAGTGGTTCAGGAAAGTGGCCTACCACCAGCTTCTTAAGGGCAGTCAAGGATGGGCAATAAATGCTGGCCTATCTAATGATGCCCACATCCCGTCAAAGAAAAATTTTTTATGAAGTGCAAGGCGTGATGGATTGCTCATATGTAGGTTATTAACTAATACAACAGGAAAGGTTCCTGTCCCTGATGTCAGATTGCAGCCACCTTGCCAAGCAAGCTAATGAAGCTGTCATAATGTGTTCATTCATTATGAATCAGTCTATCACACCACCATTGCTTGCTGCATCAAGGTCAGTGCCAAGGTCACCTTAGAGGTCAGGTTTTCTCTGGTGACACCTGTTGAGTGGCACCAGAGTCAAAGTTGCGTAAATGTTTGTTCACTATGTTCTATGCTCCAGAAAGCCTCTGATACGTGTGGGACCCCAGAGATCTGATTCTGCATTTTTCATTCATCCGCGGCCCCTCTGGACTCCAACTCTGGGGAGGCAGTGGCAGAGTGATATTATTGCCAGGCTAGTAATTCAGAGACCCAGGGAATGCTCTGGGGACCTGGGTTCAAATCCCACCACGGCAGATGGTGAAATATGAATTCAGTAAAAAATATGGAATTAGAAATCTAATGATGATCATGAAGTGATCGTTGTAAAAGCCCATCTGATTTACTAATGCCGTTGAGGGAAGGAAATCTGCTGTCCTTACCTGGTCTGGCCTATGTTAAGCTTATTTATTAGTGTCACAAGTAGGCTTACATTGACACTGCAATGAAGTTACTGTGAAAATCCCCTAGTTGCCACGCTCCGGCGCCTGTTCTTTAAAGTTAAAGTTTATTTATTAGTGCCACAAGTAGACTTACGTTCACACTGCAATGAAGTTACAGTGAAAATCCCCTAGTCGCCACACTCCGGCGCCTGTTTGGGTACACTGAGGGAGAATTTAGCACAGCCAATGCACCCAACCAGCACGTCTTTCGGACTGTGGGAGGAAACCGGAGCACCTGGAGGAAACGCATGCAGAACGGGGAGAATGTGCAGACTCCACACAGACAGTGACCCAAGCCGGGAATCGAAGCCGGGTCTCTGGCGTTGTGAGGCAGCACTGCTAACCATTGTGGCTCCACGGCCTACATGTGACACCAGAACCACAGCAACATGGTTGACTTTTAACTGCCATCTGAGATGGCCTAGCAAGCCCTGCAGTTCAAGGAGCAATTAGGGGTGGGCAACTTCCAGCCAGTGACGCCCACATCCCATGAAAAAAAAAATCCCTCAGCGAGTGTTTGGGAAGAAGGATAATGATCCAACCCAAGCATCAACAAATGTTCTTCAATCGTGGCGATAGCTGATGCAGAAAATGAGCCAACATGCCCCGTGTGAGCCTTTCCCTCGTCCCCTATGATTTAGGCTGTGTTTAAGGGGAATGGGAAAGGCACTGTGATGCTACAAGTGCTGCCTAAGCTGAGTGAATGATTAACACATTTATAGCACACTGCATTGTTGCCAGCTGTCACTGTCTCCTCCAGCCTTGACTCCCAGAAGATAAGATGCTGCAGTAATATAGATAAAAATTAACATAATGTTGATTCTGGAAACATTATGTGGTGTTTAATTTGACAGTGGATTGTCTTTGACCTGGTAACAGTGGCAGTAATTAATAATTATAGAATCATAGAATCCCTATAGTGCAGAAGGAGGCTGTTTGGCTCATCAAGCCTGTACCCAGGCCCTATCCCTGTAACCCTATGTATTTACCCTGTTAATTCCCCTGATACTGAGGGGTAATTTAGCACGGCCAATCCACCCAGCGCATCTTTGGACTGTGGGAGGAAACTGCAGACATGGGGAGAATGTGCAAACTCCACACAGACAGTCACCCGAGACCAGAATTGGTCCCTAGCATTGTGGGGCAGCGGTACCAACCATTGTGCCACCGTGCCGCTTTGGAATCTGATTACCGATTGGATAAGAACCTTCCTCGGTAACTTTAATTTTTTATCCGTTCCTGCGATTATGAACTTGGCTACGCGCCTTCACGTAAATTGTTTTTTAATTGGATTTGGTCTTCTGGTTGCCTGCTTTGCGTGTCTAAACCCCACCTATATCATTGCCTGCACTCCTTGCAACATCATAGGGTGTTAACCCCACTGGGAAACCCTTGAATAGCAGTGGGATATAAATTTGAGGAGGTGTCTGCATTGATCTCTCCAGTCCCTTTCCTACAAGGCTTTAGCCAATTCCCTGCAGGCAGCAGTGTCCCTGCAACTGCTCTGTCCTTGCAATCTTTCAGATAATGAGGCTGGATGAATGTCCTCATGCTGTGCTTTATATCCCACATAATCACCAATGCTTGCTAGTATATTAAACACTGATGTTTCAGTATGCTGACTCCATGCACACAATGCCTGCTGCATTTCCTGCATTACACCAATGACTCGGTGGCACAGTGGTTAGCACCGCTGCCTCACAGTGCCAGTGACCCGGGTTCGATTCCCAGCTTGGGTCACTGTCTATGTGGAGGCTGCACATTCTCCCCGTGTCTGCGTGGGTTTCCTCCGGGCGCTCTGGCTTCCTCCCACAGTCCAAAAGATGATATGGAGATGCCAGCATTGGGCTGGGATGGGCAGAGTAAGGAGTCTCACAACACCAGGTTTATATCCTACATATAGATATATACCCTCTAGGTGAGTGACTCACCTGATGAAGGAGCAGCGCTCTGAAAGCTCGTGATTCCAAATAAACCTGTTGGACTTTAACCTGGTGTTGTGAGACTTCTTATTGACTCCAAAAGATGTGCTGGTTGGGTGCATTGGCCGTGCTAAATTCTCCCTCAGTGTGCCCGAACAGGCGCCGGAGTGTGGCGACTAGGGGATTTTCACAGTAACTTCATTGCAGTGTTAATGTAAGCCTACTAGTGACACTAATAAATAAATTTAAACTTAATGACTTCACTTTAAAGTTCCCGACTGGCTGTAAAGCATTTTGCGATGTTCACTAGTTGTGAAAGGTGCTATATAAATGCACATCCTTCTATCTCTATGTGGAGCATGGTGTTTTGCGGGGTTGATCTGTGAGCCTGAGCAGATGACCTTCTCACCCCTAGGGAAGGTCCACTGTGCCAAATCAGCATGATAATCCTAGTTTACAATTCTTATTTTACTTGTAACACTGCAGTTGTATGTTAGGTCACATCTAATCATGTTCACCAGAGCCTTCAAAATGAGACTGACATTTGAGTTTTCAAATAAAATTACTCCATGTTTACAACCACGCACCTCAGCTGTGTCACATACACTTAATATTCATAGATACATAATTACTTTTAATGTTTTAGTTGAATTGGAAATGAAAAGCAAATTAATTTTGTGGCTCTCCACAGTAAAAGTGTATCAATTGTAATTCGGAAGGTAATTTCCAAGGGTGGAGCTCAAATGAAGATGCTTCTCTTTGCCAGCAGTGACGGGCTGAGGGGCCAGATTTCAGAAGTAGAAATCAGTTTTAGCTCCCCCACCACCCCTCCCCCCCCCGACCCCACCTACCCCCAACGTGGCAAAGGCGAGGCAGGCAGACAGGAGGCGTACCACCACTTCCATAGAATCAGAGAATCCCGACAGTGCAGAAGGAGGCCATTCGGCCCATCGGGTCTGCACCGACCACAATCCCACCCATCCCCGTAACCCCACATATTTACCCTGTTAATCCCTCTGATACTCAGGGCAATTTAGCATGGCCAATCCACCTAACCTGCACATCTTTGGACTGTGGGAGGAACCCGGAGGAAACCCACGCAGAAATGGGGAGAACGTTCAGACTTCACACAGACTTTCCCGCTCCTTTGCCACCGTCCTACCAAAATCGTCAACTCCACTTTTAAATATTTGACGCTAAGGTCAAACGCCCCTTTCCAATGTGTGGGGTCCTCTTTTTTAATTTGTAAGATGGATCTCTGATGTTGAAGATCGGACCGCACCTGCCATCTTAATCTGAGGCCTGAGCTACATGGGGAGTAGTGATGACTTTATTGCCAGGTCAAATCAAGCAGGGTAATCAAAAATAAAGCATACATAATGAGGCTGGGCTGAGAGCCCAAACTTCCATTAAAACAATTTCTTTGTTGAAACAGGGAGACAGAAGGCTTGATGGAAGGTAGACAGACTTGCTGAGATTTTCCAGCATTTTCTGTTTTTGAGACAGAAGGCTTGATTGATAGTTTGACTTGTTTCTTCCTGTGATCTATTTTGTCAGTGGCTCAATGGTTATTTGCATAAGATAAAGAGGTTCCAAGGTCTCATAGTTTCTGTTTTTGATACTGGAAAGGTCCTGTTCAATTGACACTTTTAAAGGGTTGATGCAATGGTAGTTTTTTTTAAAAATGTTTGTTTAAGCATTTACATACATGCCATTGTTACTTGAGGGCTCATTGGTGAATGGGCACGGAAGTGCTATGAATGGGCGGCATGGTGGCACAGTGGTTAGCACTGCTGCCTCACAGCACCAGGGACCCGGGCTCGAATCCCGGCTTGGGTCACTGTCCGTGTGGAGTTTGCACATTCTCCCTGTGTCTGCATGGGTTTCCTTCGGGTGCTCCGGTTTTCTACCACAGTCCAAAGATGTGCGGGTTAGGTTGATTGGCCATGGTAAATTGCCCCTTTGTGTCAGGGGGACTAGCTAGAGTAAATACATGGGGTTATGGGGATAGGGCCTGGTAGGGTTGTGATCGGTGCAGATGTGATGGGCTGAATAGCCTCCTTCTGCACTGTAGGATTCTATGATTTTATGAGTTGATATGAGGGCCCATTGAGGGATTGAGGGGGCATGGATTGGCAAGGAGAGGCAGGGGGAATGGGTGAGGTAGTG